>NC_136269.1:86823475-87390975 GCF_964187855.1 Myxine glutinosa
CATAACCCTCCATTTCTCTCTTTTCAGCCATTCCTTGGTGGATTTACCAGTATGTTTCGGGTCATTGTCATATTGCAAGGTCCACCTTCGATTGAGCTTCAACTTTCTGAGAGATGGCCTCACATTATCCTCAAGCACCCTCTGGTACAATGAAGAATTCATTGTGGATTATATGATGGTGAGCTGCCCAGGCCCTGATGCAGCAAAGCTGCCCCAAACCATAATATTTCCACCACCATGCTTTACAGTTGGTATCAGGTTCTTGTGGTCAAATGCTGTCTTTGGTTTTTGCCAAACATGTCTTCTGGTACTGTGGCCAAATAGCTCTACCTTTGACTCATCTGCCCAGAGCACATTGTTTCAGAAGTGCTGGTCTTTGCCTCGGTGTTCATTGGCAAACTTTAGTCTTGCCCTGATGTTCTTTCTGGACAGCAAAGGTTTCCTCCTGGCACACATCCCATGTAGATCAAATTTGTGCAGCCTCTTTCTAATGGTAGACTGGTGCACTTTGACATCAACAGTGGCAAGAGCTACCTTGTTGGTCCCGTGATGACATTCTGGGGTTCTTAGAGACTTCTTTCAGCATCTTGCGGTCTGCTTCCGGGCTGAACTTGCTGGGGCGGCCTGGCCTGAACAAGTTGGCAGTTGTTTGGAATCTTTTCCACTTGTAGATGATCTTCCGGACAGTGGAATGATCGATTTCAAATTGTTTGGAGATCTTTTTAAATCCATTCCCAGACTCGTCAGCATCTATAACCTTCTTTCTGAAGGCCTCAGAGAGCTCTTTTGATCGAGGCATGGTGACGCCGCACACTTCAACAACAAAGAGCACACCAAACTAAATGTCTGAGATTTAAACAAGACAGGTTCCTCCAAGATCCTATCTAACGATGTTCTAATCATTTGCACCTGAGCTGGTGCACCTGATTCTAATTTTAGGTATTTGAAGTAGTGATAAATGTAGGGGTGTACTTACTTTTTCCACATGCGAAATTTGCATTCATGTTTATTTAAATTATACAATAGACTACAAAATGTAAATGTTTCATGATATTTGTTATATTATATCACCTTTATCTCTCGATATTGTTGAAATGAAGATCAAATAGCAATATGTTGAAATATGTTGAAAAAGTTAAAACTTTACATGGGGTGTACTTACTTTTTCACGTGACTGTATATGTTGGCGACCATCTTGGATTTTGACGTGGTGACCCAATTTTCAATGGTATTCTTCCTTATGCCGAGATACACCCACACACCAGATTAGAAGCTGGTACTTCGCTTATTTTTCAAGATATTCCGCTCACAAGGTTCAGACATACATGGCGGCGGCCATCTTGGATTTTGACGTGGGTTGCACCCACACACCAAATTAGAATTCGGTCCTTCGCTTACGCACGCACGCACGTACACACAGACGCACGGACGGACACACGGACGGAGGGGAAACCATAGTCCCCCTTTCGCTCCGCGGTGCGACGGGGGACAATAAGTACTTGGATTAATTTGAGGCTATACATTCGGTTGGTAAAGAGAAATATCTCCATTCTGAGCAATTATACGAGCAGAGGAAACCATGTTTATTACAAAATACTGCAGAAGCAGAGCAAATTTTAAATCATTGCTGAGAGAAAGTAGATTAGTTGTTGATCACCTTATGCACTAAAAATGCAAGGAAAATAATGTAGAGTGAACAAACCTTCAAAAGATATTTTGGAAAGGCAATATCACAACCAATCAGACCATGCAATGTTACAATGCTGTGCTGGCTTGAAGACCACAACACAGACACCACACATCTGCCATATATGCAACCGGTGTCCAACCAAATACAGTATGAGCACCTTTGGGACATGTGCGACCATTACATCAGGGCACTGCTACCATCTTGTACAATAATTCGACTGGGTCTTATTGAAGGAACAGTATAAAATATTACATTAATTATTTACAAAAGCAAAAACAAAAAGGACAACTACAATGGCACTCTGTAGAGCGTATACCTCCGCCAGGCTGAACAGTTTACGTTTTGTATCCCACTGATAGGCCGAATCTGCATCCTGACCTGAACCAAAATTTAATCTGCTTGTTCTTGCCACCTAACCAACTCATGCACAAAGTTTCACCTGAATCCATCCACGTTTTGAGATATCCTGCTCACAAACAAATAAATAGACAGATCAACAAACAGACAGGGGTGAAAACATAATCTCCATCCACCTTTGGTGGTGGAGGTAATAAGCTAGGTATGCAAACAATTTTCTTCACTGCATCATATCTGGTAGCCATGTTGGGGGATGATCAAGCAAACAGTATGCAGAGGATGGAAACATACTTTCATTAGCTGAACAAGACTAAATAAAACAAGACCGAAAGTCTAACAGCGGTGTAGCCGGGCTTGTAAAATATTATAAACCACAAACACACATGATTAGCTTTTTAAACAGTCACCAATGCAGTTTATAACATTAAACAAAGAAATTTGGAGGAATCCAGGCATCCGTGAGGGAAGATCTACTGTAATCTAGATTATAAGTATAACCCACAAGGGTTAGGTTGATACCGTTTTGTTGGAAGAGATGTAACACCGATGCTTTCGATATTTGATGGTCATTTTAACAATCGGTTTGTTTGTGTTTCACACTGAATGAAAAGCGTAAAGGTAGAGCATGGCGATTGTGATGTACGACAGGTTTGACGATATGTTTGGCATGAACGGCATATAAATCAAAATGGCGTGTGTGGAGAGTCAGCCGCCGTACTGTCGTAATGACATCAGATGTAATCACATCACCCGGTCATGTGACCAGATCCTCAGCTCTGATTGGTATACGTTTGAGAGGACATTGATACATACATTCATACAGACGGACAAACACTGTTCTAGACGGCTTTGACCTTTGGGCTACGCCGAAAAATCACCTTTATTTTTATCTCTGACTCTATGGACAATCCTCTTTATCTATATACTGATGACTTCACCCTCTGTGAGTGACATCCCTCATCCGTCAGACAGGCAGGCCTCTTCCCTCTCCAGACCTTAAAAAAAAAAAAAAATCACAAGATGATCAAACACTTGGAATATATCTTTCCATCCTAACAAATCTCGTACTCTCACTATCTCTCTCCAAAAGGACATTCTGGCAAACCCTCCAATCTACTTTCTTAACAATCATCTTGAGGAAGTTCAGTCATTCAAACTCTTGGGTTTCATTATCAACAATGACCTTTTTTGGACAAACCACATTTCAAAGTTGGTCTGCAAAGCCAACCGCCGACTGGGCATCCTCCGTCGTACAAAGTTCTTATTTGACACACCTGCACTCCTATCCACTTACAAGGCTTTCATCCGCTGCTTGGAGTACTGCTCTCCCCTCTGGGCTGGCTCCCCCTGCCTCAAATTTTGCTCAGCGTAACGCCATGGAAATGAAGGCCTTCAAGGTTATTGAAATCTCCTGCGATTAAGCCGAGTATATGGGCCTAGGCACCATCGCAGACAGGTCGGTGGTCTCTCTATCTTCTACCACCTCCTTTCTGGTCCATGCTTTGTTCCCCAAGGTTTCTGCAGGGCATATACACAATCCACCATCAATCCCCTTCTGGTGAAACTCTCTAAATCCAGGACCACAGGTCACCTCCATTCATTTGTTCCTCTTTTTTTCCTGCCTGTGCAACCAATTTGCACATCATCTTCAATCTCATTCTTCCCTGCAGGTCTCAAGTCAGCTGTTCATCGCTATTTCAGATCATCCCCAATCCAAAATCATGATCTTTTCTACTGTCGTTAACCCCTTCCCACCCTCCAATCCATTCTCTTTCAAAATTTTGAGTTTTTACTCCTAAAAGTTTCCTTCTGTATCCATCCTGTCTACCCCATGAACCCTCTCCTACCCCCAAATCTTACCTACAACAACTGTTTGTCCACTTCCCCGTCTTGGCCTTCACCTTCAGCTCTGCCGTTAGTGTTTTCCCCCTCTCTCTACTATTCCTTTTGTCCTGTTGCATCCTGATCCGTTCATTGTACTAGTACTAGCTCTTCCATGAGCCTCGACTATGTTTCCAAAAAAGAAAGAAAAGAGAAAAAAAAAAGAGAGACACCAGGCAACTTGGAACCGAACTGCATGCAGCAAATGGACAAAGTTTGTATGTGATCATGGATCTGGTTTAATGCAGAAATCTGGCAGAGCCACAATTTGGTAAAGTCAATGTTTGGTCGCATTAGTTTTTGTTTCTGAAGAGTAACCTGTAGAAGGACTTTCCGTTTTCTTGACTCAACCTGTTGGCCACATTCCACAACCAAAAATTTCAAAAACGGCATTTTCCATATCAAACGAGGCCTTGGTCACTCTCTGGAACTGCACACACAACATGCCTCCACTTCCGTCCCAAGAAAAAGCACCACATGACAAGTTCAAAACTGACAATTCTGCTATTGTATCCATCTTTATTGGTGGAAAGAAGTCAAGTAAATGTACAAAATATCATTACTGATAATCAGGAGTCAAACACATTCACACCTCCATGTAGTCAATAAAATAATCTCTCAGGATTTCTGATGCAAAAGATGTTTAAATACATGCCACGATAAAATATAGCCTACCAAAAAAAAAAAAAAAAAAAAAAACCCAGTTTAAACTGATTTATCTGGGCACTTAAAATTACACAGCATATATTACCAAAAGGAGAAGCGTCCATGTGTGTGTGTGTCACGCTTTATTCTAAAGGGTCCCTGCGGTTGTAGAATAATAAAATGGTACGTTGTTGTAGAATAATAACTAGAACAATGCGACTGTGTCGCCAATATGCCTCCACATTGTCCCACAACGGGTAGATGCCATCACTCTGCATATGTATGGGTAGGGGATCACGTTTGTGAAGTTTCGTGTTGATCGGATAAGGTTCGTTTTTCTATCCAAGATGGCTGCCAAACCACGTGACCTATGACATAATCATTTTCAAACTATATGCAACAGTGCTGTTAGATATTTGTAAAATTTCGCATCGATAGGGTGAGCAGTTTCAGAGATATAATTATTTACTATTTTCCTTCAATCCAATATGGCTGCCAAACCATGTGACCTATGATGTCATAAATTTAATATTTAAATACAAATGGGTCATAGATCATATGCATGCAATTTCAGATTATTAGGATAAGGAATTCGATTAAAACATTTTTGGCTGGTATACTACTTCACCTATGATGTCCTCATTATCATGCTTTTGTTCCCCATTGGGAGTACTTGACAATGTGCCGTTTCAAATTTTTCCATTCAGCGGTTTCCGAGAAATAATTTTTACATTATTTGCTTTTAATCCAAGATGGCTGCCATACCACGTGATCTACGATGTCACAATCATCATAAAAACATTCTGCATGGGTGTCACTCCTACCCTGAAAGTTTTGTCTCAATCGGACATATGGTTGCTGAGAAAAATCCTGTCAGTGGGATACAAAACGTAAACTGTTCAGCTTGGCATGGGTATGCGCTCTACAGAGTGCAGTTGTAGTTGTTCTTTTTGTTTTTGTAAATAATTAATGTAATATTTTATACTGTTCCTGCTTATATTTTGTTTATACTGTTTATACTGTTTATATTTTATACTGTTATAATATTGTGTTTTTATACTGTATACAGTATATAAATAATATACTGTATTTTATACTGTAATACTAATATTTTGAGACGAAAGGTCTGAAGGTGAATATCGGAAAAACAAAGGTGATGGCAAGTGGTAAAGCATGTGGTGAGGTGGAAAGAACTGGGAAGTGGCCATGTGCTTTGTGCAGGAAGGGTGTCGGAGTGAACTCAATTCAATGTACAATGTGCGCTGTGTGCTGAGTGGGTTCATCAAAAATGTAGTGGTTTGAGAGGGTCATTAACCAGTGTGGCAGCTACATTCAAGTGTAAGGTGTGCACAGAGGGAGCTGCAGATGGAGGAAATGTTGAGTTGGATCTTGGAGACGGCGTGAAGCTGGAAGGTGTGAAAACATTTTGTTACCTAGGAGACATGCTGAATGGAGAAGGTGGATCAGACTCGGCAACGGTTGCTCGAGTGAGATGTGCATGGAAGAAGTTTCGGGAACTGAGTGGCGTGCTGACGAGGAGGCGAGTGTCGTTGAAGCTGAAGGGAAAGGTGTATGCTGCATGTGTGAGAAGTGTTATGATTTATGGGAGCGAGACATGGGTAATGAACGTAGAGCAGCAACGAAGGCTGGAAAGGGTGGAAATGCGAATGGTTCGGTGGATGTGTGGAGTATCGTTGAGAGAGAGGAAGACAAATGATGAATTGCGAAAGATGATGGGAATAGAGCCTGTGATGGATGCTGTGAAGAGAAACAGTTTGAGATGGTTTGGTCATGTGTTGAGGAAGGATGAAAGTGACTGGTTGAGAAGAGTGATGGAAATGAATGTGGAAGGAAGTAGAGGACGGGGAAGACCGAGAAAGACTTGGCTAAAGATGGTCGAAGAAGAAATGCGGGCAAGGGGGTTAACAAGGGGAGATGCAGAAAATAGGGCAAAATGGAGAAGATCGTCATGGGGACCGCAGGGCTCACCCCCGCTCTTGCAGGGAAAATGGCCTTTAAAATGCCTGTTGTTCCTTCAATAAGACTCAGTCGAATTATCGCACAAGATGGTAGCAGTGCCCTGATGTAACGGTCGCACATATGTACGGACGGACAACACGAAAACATAATGCCTCCGGCGACTGTCAGCGGAGGCATAAAAAGCATACAATCAATTTGGTTGGAAACTTGGTTGGAAAGCGATAACCGATTTGCTTTTGTCTGGTTTGCACAAAAAATTGTCTGTTTAATCATACAGATGCCTGTCTTTCCAGGAGGAAAGAGGAAGAAGCAGGACTGTGAGCTTTGATGTAGCAGTTGCAAAGTTATAACAGCAAGAAGTCTTTTGGAGAAAGCGTGACGGACGGACGGACGGACGCACGCACGCACACGTCGTATGAACCTCCGATTTACAAACTTTAAATCTTACAAACCAAATGGTTAGACAGCAGAAATTTGAGTTTGACCTCAAATCGCAACATTACGAACTTTTGCTCATCTTCAGTCAACTAAGTTTTCAACGACAAATTCAAAACGTGGCCTCAGGATATTTTAATCAAAAATCTCGACAGTGTAATTTAAAATAAACATGTTTCTAGCTACAAAACGCCGTAGCGGCACTCACTTTCATCGGGGATGATGAAGTTCAGTGTTAAAGTGCATTTGTACTGTATTCATCCATAACTCCTCTTCTTCTCCTCTTCCCTTCATAAGGGGTGAGATCCAATGGTACCAGGCTCTTGCGCTGCCTTGCCCATGATACTCCTTCACTCCCATCTGTCCTCAGCCAACTCTGTCCACTCTCCAACCACCCCCACCTCACTGATATCGCTCTTCACACAATCCTCCCATCTCAACTGTGGTCTACTTATTTTCCTCATACCTTGTTGCCTCAACCTATCTGCTCTCTGTCATTCTCTCTTCCCCCATCCATGCCAAGTGTTCAGCCCAACTCCGCCGGCATTTCACCAATCTCCCCATCAAGCTCATCTGCACATCTCCCTCAGTTCATCCATTCTGCTTATATCCACCCTCTTCACACCCGCAATCCTCCTGACCAAGTTGTTCTCGCAAACCTGCAGCCTCTGTTGGTGGCACTGACAGAGAGAATGTCTCTAGACCGGAAAGGTAGGCCGGCGTTACACACAACATCAGAACGTTTCCTTTCAATCTCCTTGAAATCTTTCTGTCTGCCATAACACCATCCACCCTCCTCCATGCATTCGCACCCAGCTGAATACTCCTCCGCACCTCTGCATCTTACTTACCATTCCCGGTGACTGTTCCCCCAGATACTCAAACCTACTTCCTTGTCTGATCTCTTTCCCCTCTAACCTGATATTCATTTATTTTCTCTACTGCCCAACCCACATCACCTTCGTATTCTCCATGCTCATTTTCAGTCCATGCTTCTCAAATGCCTTCTTCTACTCCCCCAGTACTTCCTGCATCTTCCACCCACTCTCCACCACAATCGCCAGATCATCCACATACAATATCCTCCCCAGAATACCTTTCATGTTTACTTTCCTGCTTACCAGCTCTATCACCATGATAAACCGGAGTGGGCTGAGAGTGCTTCCCTGCCTCAAATCGATGTTCACACTGAACTCCTTCGACATCCCAAAACTAACCAAAACTCTTCCTTTCATTCCCTTGTAGATCCCTTCCACCAACCTAACTTCTGCTTACCACATCCCCATTCATCTGTGTCGCCATCAACATCTCTCAGGACAGTTGTATACCTTCTCCAGATCCACAAATCCCAATGCCATTTCACCTTGCACCTCCAAACTCTTCTCCACCAGCTGTCTCAGCATGAACATCCCATCTGTCGTTCCCCTACACTTTCTAAACTCCTGCTGCTCTTTTCCGACCTCCTTCTCCACACCCTTCCTTATCCTCCCGTCCAGAACCCTCTCCAGCACCTTCATGACATGACTAAGAAGTGCAATGCCCCTGTTGTACTTCCCCATATCATGAGCATCCCCCTTCCCCTTCCATATCGGCACAATTAAGCCTGTCCTCCACTGCACTGAAATTGAACCATCTCTCATACAAACATTCAACAACCTCTTCATCCAACACACTCCGACTTTTCCCGCTGTAATTATCATCTCTGCATACACCTCATCAATGCCTGGTGCCCTACCCCTTTTCACCCTATTCAATGCTGTCCGCACTTCCTCTTCGATTATTTTTACCAACTCGACTTTCCCCTCCACCTAAGTTAGTCGCTCCAGCTTGCCGTCGCTTCCTTCCCAGTTTAACATCTGTTTAAAATATTCTTCCCACACCTTCAATACTGTGCCCCTCTCTGTCACTAGCCTACCACCACCATCCTTGATCGCCATAGCTTGGTCCCCTACCCCTTCATCTCCTTGCTATCCTCATCGCTGTCACGAACCAATTTATAGATCATCTTCCACACCATCCTCTTCCAACTTGTTGTACACCTCTTCAGTATAATTCCTCATCTTATCCCCAGCACTCCTTGCTGCTTTCTTCTTCTTCACATATATGTGCAGCAACAACGTATCCGGCTGTCCCCCTCTAGCCTTGATCTTATATATCCTCTTCCAAACTTCCTTTTAATCAACTGCATTCGCTTCTTCCTCCGTACACCATACGTGGTTTCTATCCCTCGACGATGCACCCTTTCCTGACCTTCCACACAACATTTGTGCAATTCCCCTAAATGCCTCACCATACTCTTTCCACTCCTTCTCCAAACCTTCTGCTTCTTCACTAAACTGCTCATGCCTGGCCCTCACCTTCTCCTTGTACTTCATGAGGACATTTCCCCTGCACTTTCCCCATCTAATAACCTTCCGAACCTTGGTCTTCACCTCCCTTAGGAAAGTGTATCGTTAGAAAGGAAGTTAGAAATTCAAAGAAGGTTTGATGCTGGTTCCCACATTACGGATATTGCACGTGACTTTTGCCTTGCGAGTACAAAGGTGATTATGAAACGTAACAACAAAGAAAAGATCATGGTATGTGCTCAATGTGTCCCACCTTCCACAGGCTTTGCACAGCCATGAAGAGCAAACTTCCAGGAGTTTTACAGGACAAAAAGTTGTTTTCCAAGACAATTAAAATGTTTTATGGAACAAGTGACATTGGAATAAACCACAAGAACAAGAAAGAAACCTTGTCTGTTTGCTGTTATTCCATTGAATGCAAGAAACCATTTATGCTTTGTGATTGCAAGCAATAGTGATAATCAGTTTAAAAAAAAAAAAAAAAAAACTTTTTACATTATTTCAGTGGCGGATCAAGGGGGAGGAAAGTGGGGATGGGGGCCCTTGGTAATTAATTTTTTTTAAAGTATAGCCTATGTTTGTTGTAATGAACTATAAAAGGTTTTGTTTATCAAGCTGTATTAGTCCATTTAAATTTTTTTTTTGAAAAGCACCATTTTCTTGAGAGCTATTAACCCTCCAAATTTCACTTTGGATCTTCCCCTGAGTTTATACGATATCACTATAAACAACGTTGCAGGTTATTTGGCCTGCAGCATGTTCAGCCCCTCTCCTTATTCGGAATTCACTCTGGCTGGCAGAGGTGCGCAGATAGAGTGTGTCTCCTACTCTATTCATTGCAACGCACAGCTGTCCATGTGTAAAAACACTGGCCAGAAGCAGGATTCCACATCACCACAGGATCTGACCGTGGCTTTTGTAGATAGTCATCGCAAATGCCAGCATGACTGGAAACTGTCGTCGGCGGAGTTGGCATGGAAGATCTGTGTCAGATGGAGAAAGATGAGAATAATTTTAGGAATAGGCAGAATAGATCCGGCACACTCACAACTGAGCATCCACGCTTCAAGAAGACGTTCAGTGACTGTTTAAGATGTGACGTGTTACAGGCGATGAGGATCTCCCACCCCAACCTCCAAATCTTACCCTCCTCCCCCACCACCCTTGTAACCCAGTGTTTCATACAGGCATTGACCTCTTTCCCCCCAAACCTCCTATTTTCTCCCACCTCAACTTTCTGCCCCCCAGCAATCCCCAACACCAGCGAATTGGTTATGGCTTGTTAGCAGTTATCAGTACACCTCTCCTCATCGAGTCATGAATAGCCTAATGCCAATATGTAATGTGTCATTAGAAGGCCTGTGGCACTATCCTTTTGATATTTGATGATCATTTTAACAATTGCTTTGTTTGTGTTTCACACTGAATGGAAAAGGTAAAGGGAGGGCATAGCGATTGTGAATATGACTGGTTGGATGATGTGTTCGGCCTGAACTGCATGAAAATCAAAATGCAGGTGGATGGAGTCAGCCTTCCTACTAATTATGTCATTGTGGGTGGAGTCAGGCTGGCTGCCCAACCAATGGGCAGAAAGAGAGAACAAGATAGATGGACAGAAAACTGCTGCTACTTTAATTATACAGTATAGATTACAGTGTGATGATTTTGATATTTTGTAGTGACAGGTAATTACAAGATTGCCATCAATTAGTACAATTCCAATCCACACAACAATCAACAATTTTCGTCTTCTACTTTTCCTTTGTAGCCCTTTACATTCAGTGGCTTTCAGCCTTGTTTAGGGCGAACTTCAATAATAATAAAAATAAAACCAATCCTTCGCTCCAATGCAAAATAGTCTGATCTGCTGGGATCCCTCGATGCAAATTCAACTTTCTACCCCGCACAGGCAAAGCGAAAAGTGGGGTTAAGCAATTGGTTCATGCCCTTCCGTTTGTCTGTCTTATCAGTTTATGATAGAGGAACAACTTATTTAAATCGAATGTTATATTTTGAACACGAAATGGAACATGAATAGGAAGACTAGCGGGGTCACCCGTGGGAATCCCACGGGCATGGATGTGTGTGACATTTCGACATATTGAGTTATATGCTGCACATTCATTTTTACAAAATGGTTACTGGCAAGTCATCAGATCCAGAAATGGTGTGATGAACACAATTTATTTATTTCACATAATATGTGACCCCTCACTCCTCTCCACCTGACACTCTCCTGTCTCCACCTGACACTCTCCTGTCTCCACCTGACACTCTCCTCTCTCCACCTAGCACTCCTCTCCTCTCCAAACCCTCACATCCCTCTCCTTTCCAATCCCTCACCTCTCCAATCCCTCACACTCCTCTCCTCTCCAATCCTTCACACGCCTCTCCAATCGCGCCTCACACTCCTCTCCAATCGCGCCTCACACTCCTCTCCAATCGCGCCTCACACTCCTCTCCAATCGTGCCTCACACTCCTCTCCAATCGTGCCTCACACTCCCCTCCAATCACTCCTCTCCAATCGTGCCTCACACTCCTCTCCAATCACGCCTCACACTCCTCTCCAATCGTGCCTCACACTCCTCTCCAATCGCGCCTCACACTCCTCTCCAATCGCGCCTCACTCACCTCTCCAATCGGCTTTCCCCATCTCGTTTCTCTCCTTTTTCTCCCGTCTCGTTCTTTTTCTTGCTCCAAATCGGCCCGTCGGAATCGGAAATCGGCCCGTCTCGCCCGTCGGCCCGTCGGAATCGGAAATCGGCCCGTCTTGCTTTTGTGCTTGTGTGTAAATAAATTGTGTTCATGACACCATTTCTGGTGTTGGGCTAGCGGCTAGGGTGCCGGCTTAGGATCCTGGGTTCGAATCTCGGTCGATCGCCGAATTAATGCCAGGGGGGTTGACTCAGTCTGTCATCCTTCCGAGGTCGGCTAATTGAGTACCAGTTCACTGGTAATTCCCTGTTTGTCGTTGAAGGCGGCAAAAAGGGTTGGCGTCAGGAAGGGCATCCGGCCGTAAAACATTGCTTCAAAAAGGGGACAAAAAACAACAACTACCACGGTCCCCGAAAAGGCCAACCCCCGCTTTGCGGGGAAAAATGGCCTCTAAACGGTGGTTTTTACACCATTTCTGGATCTGATGACTTGCCAGTAACCATTTTGTAAAAATGAATGTGCAGCATCTAACTCAATATGTCGAAATGTCACACACATCCATGCCCGTGGGATTCCCACGGGTGACCCCGCAAGTTTGCATTGACGTTCGTCGATGGACTCGTTCGCCCGTCTCATTCGTTTTCTTGCTGCATCCTGTTCAAGTCTGCGTTCTTCATCGATCGTCTCATTCATTTTGGAAATAGAAGTTTCCACGCAGCGCATGAATTGTCACGATCCTCAAGAGGAATTTGTCTCGTAATCATCAAATGATAAATGGCAAGTAAATTATATTGTGGAAAATTAAAGATTTCAAATAAACCTATTTAAAGTGTATTCGCACATAACTAATTTTAAAAAACGAAGAAATATCTCTCGGTAATTTCCTGAAACATATTTTACTTCCGGCTAATAATGTTGAATTAAATAAAAACGAAGAAATATATGTCGGCATCATTGTTGACGTTTTTGTGACGACTGTCATCAAACGAAAAAGTAATATATGTTAACGGAAAAGCAAAAGCGAATTTTTAATATATATCGACACGTTGCCGTCGGTGTCATGTTGGGCGGTGTATGATACACCATGACGCGATTTTTAAAAATATATCTCTGCATTTTCCCGCGTGTGTGGAATGTTCTCAATTATTGCTGACACCGAGTCCAAAACCATCGATAAAAATGAAATCATATGGTGAGTTAGATTGGAGATAAAGGCGTGAGAGAGACTCAATGGCCTTGAAGTTACAGGCCTTTGAGAATTCATTTCGTTCTATAAACGGCAACTTTCATCGGATTTTCTTCCCGTTTTTTTTCAACCGAGTCTAAAACTATGTTAGCGACTGTGAAAAATGAAATGATTTATCGAATTTGATTTGAAATAAAACTGGGGGAGAGCAAGACACCACGGGCCTACAAAACAGGACTCAAAGCTATGCGAGTTAATAAAATGGTGGATATTTGTTTATAGCCACTCCCAGAATGGGTGGAGCTATGGGTGGAGCAACTCTGCAAACCGAGTAAGCCACACCCCGGACAGACACCCAACAGATAGACAGACAGAATCATCTACGGCTATTATAATATAGATAAGTCTTTCGTTTTTACCGTACTTCGTCTCTGAATTCGTCCTGAACACACATGTGCAGAGAGAAAAGAAAATATATTTAAATTAAGGAACGACCGCGCTTTTGAATAGTTCTAGGTGTACCTGTATCAGAGCAATATAGTCAATGACCACTTTTCTTTTCCCCTTCACGGGTACATAAGTGAAATTGGCCGCTTAATGGTCATAAGAATCTCCAGAAGACTTGCCCAAGTTTTTCCACAATTCACATTTAACACAAGACGAGTCATCCTAATGCAACTGCTACAAATGTATCAGCAGGTCAGGCAATGTTAATACCAAATGTCTTTCTTCGTATCACATCCACCCGGTATTATATTGTGAATTTCAGCCACCCGCGCAGCAGACAACAGCACATCTCAGTAATCCTGAGTAATCAGATTACAGGGAATCTACCTCAAGCTGTGCACCAAGTCCATTACAAAAGTTATTTATGAAAAGCAAAAATACAATTTGCAAATGAAAAATCAGAACCCAGTAGCACAACAACAGCATAAACAGGACTGATTATTCAACAAGTATAGCCTTGCTTTGGTATATAGATTAAAGTAGATCTGAGCATGAACGATACAAACATACACACACACCAAATACAATCGGTTATCCTGTCACTTTGATAATGGACAAGGCTAAACAACATGAATGTTGCCATTATGCACCATACCCATTTCCAACTGAGGAAATCTGACTGAATCAAAAAAGAAAAGTTTTCTTCACCTGGAGGAAAATGGAAAAATTGCAGATGGGGTGAGAAACTGGGGTTTGACCAACAGTCTATATGTAGTCTTCATTTCAGTGTCTTCCCTGATGCATAATGTATATAAAAACCATGATTTTTAGAACATCTAGATATTCCCAATTATTCTAACACCATAATTTGTGAAAATCCCAGACAGTGATCGTTGGTGAGGAAAATTTTGCTCGGATCTCATTGTATTGCAATTGCATCACCAAGGGTGGGATGCTGGGTAGATCCTTGTCAAATATGTTGTAGATCCATTCAGATTGCATTTTCTTCACAGTTTTTGTTTACAGTCACCAGTTGAGAGTCTATGCCCTTTCCAGGAGTCAGTACTGTTGAAACAGGTTCTTGGCAAAGAATATACTGGGTGGTTTGCCATTTCTCTCCCAGCAGTATTCACCATGGCAGGAATTTGGAATTTAGCGAGGGCCTTAGCAGATTCTATGTGAAAGACACAGTTGGATCTTTACGATTCACCAGATGCATGGTGCTTTTAAAGCACCATAAACTGCATGTTAATTGAAAGACTACAAACTGCACGGTGCTTTTAATACAAGAAGGTCACTGCGTCATGGAAGACACTATCTTTTGATGTCAACTTGGCACGTCCTTAAAAAGAAAATTTAAAGCTAAACTATATCCAACATAAGTAGATTTAGATCTGTTTCAGAATTTTCCAGCATGTTAACCCCATAAGCATGATGAACCTTTTCCCCCCTTTTTTCCCCAAACAAGATATTATCAGGTACATCAAATAAGGAAAACATGTCTGATCAGTTAATTTGCATCTTATTGTGGTCCCTCCCAACCTCAAAAAGAAAAGGTTCTCTTTTGGACCTTAGACATTGAACAGTCCAATCTGCTGGAAAGACTAGCATGGGCTCAGTCATTCACGACATTTAAATCCCCATTCTTAAGTTGGTTGCAAATATTCAAATTTATCAAAAAGCATTCCTATATTTGGCAATGCTTTGCAGAGGCCTTTGCAGAAAGTTATATTTCTTCATAATTGGGAGATACAAGACAAATACAGAACTGCAGGTATTGCTCAAAGAATCAAATATTATTTGAAAGTTCTAAATAACTAAATAAATAAATAAATGAATGAAACGAAAGGCCAAGTGATGCAAACCCTGCAATCAATTGAACATGACAAAATTCACACACCTCTCATTCTGCTGCAATTCCCCCAATGTCATGTATATATATATTTTAATCGGAAACACAGCGTTGAAGGGCATGTTCAAAGAATTTCAATGGGCTGTCGTGCTACACAGTGACACGTAGCTCCAAAAACCAAACAATACAAGTGAAGCAAAGAACAGTTGCATTTCGATCAAAGTTTTTTTCAATCGACTTTAGCACCATATCCATACTTTCACATGAAACATTAAAACTTCTCCATGATGCTATTTTCCAGTTCTTTCCAAGCAGATGGCAAAATATGCAGAGTTAAACTACCACAAATAATTACAGTACAGTATTTAAAAGAATTAAAAATAAAATATCCAACCTTTTCAATTACTGCAAGGACAATGTTACAAATCAAATGAACTTTACCGGTACATTCATTATATAAAACACTTTTGGGGATTTCCATCCAAGTATAATGCTGGCATCATTCAAATCACATTATATATATATATATATATATATATACAGTCATCCCTCGTTTATCGCGGGGGTTACGTTCCAGAACCCCCCGTGATAGGTGAAAATCCACGAAGTAGAAACCATATATTAATTTTATTATTTTTATATATTTTAAGCCTTTAAAAACCCTCCCCATACTCTTATAAACCTTTCCCACGCTCTTATAAACCCTTTCTACACTCTTAAACACACTTTTGAGACCCATCCTTACGTATTAGAAAAATATTTGTACGTGTATATATAGCTGTACAGTATATTTGAAAATACTGTAATAGATACTGGGGAAGTATATCAATAATAGTTTTTACTGTACTGCACAGCAAAGAAGAGCATTACAGCTCTTCTGAAGGCGCCACTTCAGCAGGCGCCTCGTCAGGTGGTGCAGTATCTTCGTCGTCGTCCGGAACTTCTTTTCGTGCTGAAGACGTAGGCGTGTCTTCTTTCTTTTTTCGGGTGAGGAACATAGTGATGGGCAGTTGCTGGCGCTGCCTTTTCTTCTGGGCGAGGAGGTTTTTATAGACTTCAATGCCTCCGTCGATTACATTTCTGAACTTCAACGAACGAATCATCTAGGGGTCCCATTCTTCAGCCCTTTCCTTAAGTTCTTTTGCCATTCTCACTAGGGTTGCGAGGCGTTCCAGTGATAGGCCTTTTTCTTCTTCATTCCCTGGACCCTCTTCTTCTTCCTCACTTGCTGACTTCGTCATCTCCGCCAGGTCTTCGTCCGTTAACGGATCTGAGTGGGTCTCGAGCAGCTCCTCAACGTCATCGGGAGTCATATCGTTGAAGCCATCTCCTCCTAGTAATTTTGCCAGCTTCACTGCCTTATCTACTGCAGAGTGGTGGACTTCGTCAGGAGAGAAACCCTTGTACAGTACACGTAATCGTGGACTACTTCTGGCCACAATTTTTTCCAGCAGGCATTCAAAGTTTCTGTCTTCATCTCCTTTATGGCCATCTGAATATTTTGCAGACACGTTGCAATGGTGTACTCACGCCAGTACGCCTTCAGCGAGAAGTTTTCGTCCGAGTCCATAGCCTCGACCAGGTGCTGCAGGGTGTTTCGCATATAAAGTGCTTTAAATGCGCGAATGACGCCTTGATCCATGGGCTGTATCAGCGATGTGGTGTTTGGCGGTAAGAACTCTATTTGTACGCCATCATACGACAGGTCGAGCGCGTGACCTCCTGCAAAATCTAAAAAAAATAAAAATACCTATAGGCCGCAGAATCCCACGATATAATGAAAAATCCGATATATAATTTTACATATACTAGCGAGAAAAACCCGCGATGTACCGAAGCCGCGAAAAGTGAAGCGCGATATAGCGAGGGATGACTGTATATATATATATATATATATATATATATATATATATATATATATATATATATATATATATATATATATACAGTATATACATACATACATACATATATATATATATATATATATATATATATATATATATATATATATATATATATATACATACATACATATATATATATATATACATATACATACATACATATATATATATATATATATACATACATACATATATATATATATATATATATATATACATATACATACATACATATATATATATATATACATACATACATATATATATATATACATACATATATATATATATACATACATACATATATATATATATATACATACATACATATATATATATATATACATACATACATACATATATATATATATATATATACATACATACATATATATATATATATATATATACATACATACATATATATATATATATATATATACATACATACATACATACATATATATATATATATACATTAGGTGTCCCGGTTCTCCGGGACATGGTCTATTTTTGTTCCTTTTGGTGTCAAAGGAAACCACACCAAATTTGAATGGAATCCAATAATATTTAGGGGTGCCACATCAGTGATGAATTTTCCCCCATGCAAAAATAGGAATTCCCATTTTTTGGGCTGTATATACACAAAATAAATACATAATTATATATATACATTAAATATAATATTAAAAATAAATATATAGTAAATATACATTAAATAATAATAATATATATTATATTATACATTATCTATCTATAATTCCAGTAATCTCTGTCTGTACGCTTGTCTGTGACCGCTGTTTCTCGACAACCACGGGTCCGATATACTTTTAACTTGCCAGGTATATTGCTGGGGACCCGAGGATGTGCCTTTTCAAGGTTTCATATTAATCGGACAATTACTTACCGAGCTATGTCCAAAAAACGATTCAACCAATCAGAGAGCAGCGAACGATCGCGTGTGCCGAACGTGGCGGGCACACTCTGCCTCGGATGGCACATTTGAGAGCGTATTCATTTATTTCACGTTTGCAAACTATGTTGGCGTTAAACTATGTTTTACAACTAATAAAAACGAATTTGCGATTCATTCGCTTTCCTGCGCGTTTGTGCACGCGATGGCGATTTCTTTACCAAACTCCGGAAGCCGTTCGCTTTGGACCAAACCATTGCATGTAAATAGAGGGGGGGGATTGTCACCACTCGCAAGCCGTTCGCTTTGGACCAAACCATTTCATGTAAATAGAGGGGGGGGATATAATTTTAGATATAGATATAGTACGGGCATGCCCTAGTATATACAATTATACGATAGACAATTATACAAATATAGACAAATATAATACATTAAATAATATTTTAAAAATAAATATAATATATTAAAATTTAAATATAATAAATAAATATATAGTTATACAATATATATACATTATAATTAAATATACATTAAATTTATACATAAAATATACATTAAATAATAAATATACATAAATACACATTATACATTATATATATAGTTATATACAATATATTATACATACAGTTTTGAGACTTCCTATGATCACTATCTGGGCAATTTTCATGCACGTTTTGTACAGGTTCCCGGGGTCAGGGGTACGCTTTTTTAGTGTGTAATATGTAGGCCTAACTTATTGACTGTGGCTCTTTTGTAGAGAGTGACCCTGTGGAGTAAGAATTAACAGGATTTTACCCACATTCTTGCGTATTTTGCAGATATGGCATGTGCTAATACCAGTGTTTCATTGAAAACTCGGGCTCAGGATAATGTGTATCTCATTGGGTCCACTTCTGGAGATGCCATCAAAGGTGCCAAGCTCCCGACTGTGCATCAATCTCTTGTCCTGTTTTTCCATCACCTGAAGAAGGAGAATCGCACTGCCCGGGAGAGTGCAACCCTCACCATTGAAGAGGTTGTGAAGTTCTGGGAAAAAGCTCACCTACCTACAACGATGAAGCAGCACTGCATCCATCGTTTGGAGAGGCTATATGAAGAATGGAGGAGCCTCCCAAAAGGTGCAAAGCGGGGTGGTGCGACCCAAGAGAAAAAGGAAGCATCCTTCAAGGCCTCCTTGGAGAAGACGTTTGATCTTAGGCATGCAGATTCGGAGGCCATAATCACCAACCCCGAGGACAGGAAGTTTCTTCACGATCAATTCTCAGAGAGGAAGGCTTCAATGGGATCTGTAGACACTGTGTTGGAAGCAAAAACGAAGTGAAAGAAAGAAAGGGAAGAAACGGAGAAGACTAAGGCAGAGAAGGAAAATAAGAGACAGGAAATGGTCATGAAGG
This sequence comes from Myxine glutinosa, assembly GCF_964187855.1. Taxonomy (NCBI): domain Eukaryota; kingdom Metazoa; phylum Chordata; class Myxini; order Myxiniformes; family Myxinidae; genus Myxine; species Myxine glutinosa. Next base: position 86,843,170 of record NC_136269.1, read on the forward strand.
GTGCTACTGCTATGGAAGTCACAGACACAGACTCTGACTCTGAGACCACGGCACAGGCTGGTTCTTCATCATCTGATGGTGGGATATCTCGTCCCAAGAAAAGAAGGCCTATCAACATTGTCACTCCTGAAGTCGCAGCTTCTTTGGATCGTACGAAAACAAGTGACCGAATGGCTGTCCACAACTTGGCATCCATTTGTAGAGCAGTAGGATGGGATCCTGCAGAGCTGGCACTGAACCGATGGACAGTGCGGCGGAATCACATGATGCATCGATGCAAAACCATGGACGAAATAAAAGAAGCATTTCATCATAATGTGCAGGGTCCTTTAGTGGTCCATTGGGATGGAAAGCTTCTTCCCGATGTCACTGGAGATTTTGTGCATGTGAAGGTGGATCGTCTTCCAATCCTTGTGTCCAACCAGTACCATGGAATGGAGCAGCTGTTGAATGTTCCCAAGTTACCTGACGGGGGAGGAGAAGCTATGGCAACCGCTGTAGTGGACACACTGAAGAGCTGGAACCTTGTGGGCAAGGTGAAGGCTTTGTCTTTTGACACAACGGCCAGCAATTCAGGTGTTCGTGGAGGGGCTGCTGTCCTCATTGAAAAGAAGCTACAGACTGAACTAATTCATTTGGCTTGCCGCCATCATGCGCACGAAATCATTCTGGGAGATGTTTTCACCACTCTTTTCGGTCCTTCATCAGGCCCTGACATCCAGCTTTTTAAGCGGTTTCAGGCGGAGTGGCCGTCCATTGCCCATCACCAACCAAAAAATGGATTCACAGATCCTGATACGGCAGCTGAGTTTGCACAGAACAATGACATGATGGATGAAGCTCTGGAATTTGCTCTTGTGTGTTTGAAAGATCAGCAGCCACGAGATGATTATCGTGAACTCCTAGAACTGACTGTCATCTACATGGGAGGAATCCCACCTCGTGGAATCCGGATCATGGCTCCAGGAGCAATGCACAGAGCCAGATGGATGGCAAAAGCACTATATTCACTACAGGTGTTCATGTTTCGGTCAGAGTTCCACTTGACACTTCGAGAGGCGAGAGAACTCCGAGCCTTCAACATTTTTGTCTGCCTTGTGTATGTACAGGCTTGGTTTTGGGCTCCACAAGCTATTGAGGCTCCCCTGAATGACATTAACCTCTTCAAGAAGTTGGAAAAGTTTGAACAAATCAATCAGAAGATGGCTCAGGCAGCCTTGAAGGCACTTGGCCGCCACACGTGGTACATGAGCCCAGTACTAGTGGCATTTGCATTCTTTGACACCAGAATTGACAAAGAAAGCAAGATCAATATGATTGAAGCATTGAAAAATGACGGTGAAAACCCCTCTCCAAAGAGACCAGCTATCAAACGAGGAACCGCCCTGTCAATCGCTGGCCTCATAACAAAACACACCAAGCATTTCTTCAGCATCCTAGGGACCCCAACTGATTGGATGGATAAGGATCCTGGTTCATGGGAGCAAGAAACCAGCTTTCAGGAAGCAAAGAAAGCCGCCAGTGGCTTAGTCGTGGTGAACGACAGGGCAGAAAGGGGTGTCGCATTGATACAAGACTACAATAAGCTCCTTACAAAGGATGAAGAGCAAAAGCAAGCTCTGCTCCAAGTTGTTGCTGCTCACAGGAAGATGTACCCCGATGCCAGGAAGGCAACAGTGGTGAAACAGGCCCAGAAATAGGAGTTACATTTCTCATTATATTTGGGTTTTTTAATATTATGTGATATGGTGTCTCTTCATTTTATGAACTGAACATTTGGATTGTTATCATTGAATTTGAGTTTTCATAGCAATATAGTGCTACTTGTGCAGCTATTGTAACTTGTGTTTGCTAGAATACAAAGAAAGTGAGTGGAGGGTGGATTTTCATAAAACAAACTTCTGGTTTTGCTTTCGATCCATATATAGAAAAGTTTTGTAGACACCTTTAGTTTGAAGGCTGATGTGGCACCCCTAAATAAAATCAGATTGCTTTCATATTTGGTGTCTTTTCATTTTGGAACAAAAGGAACAACATAAAGCCATGTCCCAGTAAATATTTAAAAAAAATTATTTTGAGCACCACCCTAATATACATACATACATACATATATATATATACATACATACATACATATATATATACATACATACATACACATACATATATATACATATATATATATATATATATATATATATATATATATATATATATATATACACACACATATATATACATACAATATACATACATACATATATATATATATATATATACATACATATATATATACATACATACATATATATACATACATACATATATATACATACATACATATATATACATACATACATATATATACATACATACATATATATACATACATACATATATATATATATATATACATACATATATATACATATATACATACATACATATATATACATATATACATATATATATATATATATATATATATACATACATATATATACATATATATATATACATACATATATATACATACATACATATATATACATACATACATATATATATATATATATATATACATACATATATATACATACATATATATACATGTACTATATATATGTATGTATATATATGTATGTATATATATGATATATATATGATATATGTATGTATATATACATATATATATATATATATTGTTACGGATCTCCAAACGTCGGCTCTCCCCTTACTAAGGGGGGGTTAATCCCCTTGTCTCTTATCTGGCCGACGCGACCCTGTGGGTTATGACGTCACTTCCGGACGACGTTAACTGGGGTTGTAAGCCGTCTTCTTATTACCTACTTATTAACGCCGCCCAGTAAGCGAGGAAATAATTCCCGCTCGAACCACGGATATGATGGGATATGCCGAGCGGATAGCAATCCGCGATCCGAGCTGTTAACAGGTGACTAGAGCCGATTATAGCGGTTCCGAATCGTGCCACGCTTACCCAATGAGAGAAAAGACTGATGCGATCGGATAAGAGGAAACCCGGAAAATAGGAAGAACAAAGCAATTTATTACAAATGTACAGAAGGAAGAGGAAACGAAAGAAATGTACAAGGAAGAGGAAGAAGCAGATACACAGGGCAATCTTAATTACAGGCTTAACTTATTCCCTGGACAAACGGGCCCGTCTCACACACACACAGAGACACTCACACGGGGATTGTAGAGGAACAGGTTGATGGTCACCAGCGTGTCCAGGCTCCAGTCCAGCGGACGAAACCCGGCAGGCAGCTCTGCGTGTAGCGTGACACGAACGGACAGTTATAATGACGGGGGGGAAAGGCTGGTACTAGCGTACGTAATAGGCGCACGACCCGCGCCAAACGCCCCCTCTCCAATGTCCTTCTTTGAAATCCCAATGCCAGCGAGCCCTCTTGGATCAAGCGCATATACTCTCGCGTTCTTCGTAATCACGATAGTCCTTGGCCGTCCTTCTTTAATCAGCGCCAGCGAGTAAGTCCTCTCAAATGTGCGCTCCCAATAAGTCCTCTTTTAATCAATCTTTCACTTGAGTGCTTAGCGAGAGTCCTCCTTAACAGCAACACAAGCTCTTCTCATCAGTCCTCTAAAAGGGCTTTGTGCGCTCGCTTTTATAATCCAGCCAGAGATCGATCCGCCAGCCCAAAAGCCACGCCTGTCCGGCGATGTCACTTCAGCCCTGGTTGGCTGGTTAGGTCTTACCGGCCCCGCCCTGACGGCTGGGTTACGTGGCCACACCTTCTCCCTGGCGCTCCGCCCCCTTTTTCCAGGCCTCACCTCGTGGCTTATGGCGGCGTTGAGCGAGCTTATGGGCAGCTAAGGCTGCTGCTGCAGGCCAAGGAGCACACCAAATTGGAAAGGGCCAAGGGGAACAGACTGGAGGGAGCGCTTAATGGCGTCGCTTGGAGGGAGGCTGCAAAATGGACGGAAGGGCCTACTTCTTATTTGATTGACAACGCAGATTGAACTATTGGAAACATGGCCTTATCTATACACATTTTATGAAATAACTGACGTCCTATGGTGACCGACATGTTGCTTGTGGCCTAACTATGGGGTGCTACCTTTAACCTTTAATGATGTCATATTTACAAGTGTGTGTTCTCAAAACCACAACAATATATATATATAAACACCTCACCACCACATTAATAATGTGGTGGTGAGGTGTTTTGAATTACATTGTGGTGAGGTGTTTTGAATTACGTGGTGGTGAGGTGTTTTAAATTACGTGGTGGTGTGTTTTGAATTACATGGTGGTGAGGTGTTTTGAATTACGTGGTGGTGAGGTGTTTTGAATTACGTGGTGGTGAGGTGTTTTGAATTACGTGGTGGTGAGGTGTTTTGAATTACGTGGTGGTGAGGTGTTTTGAATTACGTGGTGGTGAGGTGTTTTGAATTACGTGGTGGTGAGGTGTTTTGAATTACGTGGTGGTGAGGTGTTTTGAATTATGTGGTGGTGAGGTGTTTTGAATTACGTGGTGGTGAGGTGTTTTGAATAATGTGTTGGTGAGGTGTTTTGAATTACATGGTGGTGAGGTGTTTTGAATTACGTGGTGGTGAGGTGTTTTGAAATACATGGTGGTGAGGTGTTTTGAAATACATGGTGGTGAGGTGTTTTGAAATACATGGTGGTGAGGTGTTTTGGATTACGTGGTGGTGAGGTGTTTTGGATTACGTGGTGGTGAGGTGTTTTGAATTATGTGGTGGTGAGGTGTTTTGAATTACGTAGTGGTGAGGTGTTTTGAATTACATGATGGTGAGGTGTATAATTTTGTGGTGGTGAGGTGTTTTTAATTACGTGGTGGTGAGGTGTAATCGTCCCAAACATCCAGTCTGCACCTACCCATCCCATATGTATGTGCTGAGGGGTTCTTTTTTGAAAAAAAAAAAAAAAAAATTCGACCTAAATTGCTTATAAAAATGTAATATCACAAACGCCACAAATACATTTGTGCAAAATAATTGTTTGTATTATGATTGGTGTAAATTATGACAACACAGCAACTCAGGTACAGTCATTATCCTCAGTTAAAACAAGCCCGTTCCTCTGCAATGATGCGTGGCGAGGCGAGCGGAGCGAGCCGAGCTAGTATATACAGTCATGTGAAAAAGTAAGTACACCTCATGTAAAGTTTTGACTTTTTCAACATATTTCAACATACAGCTATTTGATCTTCATTTCAACAATATTGATAGATAAAGGTGATATAACATAACAAATATCATGAAACAGTTACATTTGGTAGTCCATTGTATAATTTAAATAAACATAAATGCAAATTTCGCATGTGGAAAAAGTAAGTACACCCTTGGCTCTAATAGGTGGTATTGCCCCCTTTGGCAGAAACAACCTCAAGTAGGCATTTCTTATAACTGTCTACCAGTCTGACATCGACTGGGAGAAATTTTTGCCCACTCCTCTATGCAGAATTCTTTCAGCTGTACGATGTTTGAGGGGTTTCTTGCATGCACAGCTCGTTTCAAATCCCCCCATAACATCTCGATGGGATTTAGATCCAGGCTTTGACTTGGCCATTCCAGAACCCTCCATTTCTTTCCTTTCAGCCATTCCTTGGTGGATTTACTGGTATGTTTCGGGTCATTGTCATGTTGCAAGGCCCACCTTCGGTTGAGCTTCAACTTTCCGACAGATGGCCTCACATTATCCTCAAGCACCCTCTGGTACAATGAAGAATTCATATTCGATTCTATGATGGTGAGCTGCCCAGGCCCTGATGCAGCAAAGCTGCCCCAAACCATAATATTTCCACCACCATGCTTTACAGTTGGTATCAGGTTCTTGTGGTCAAATGCTGTCTTTGGGTTTTCGCCAAACATGTCTTCTGGTACTGTGACCAAATAGCTCTACCTTTGACTCATCTGTCCAGAGCTCATTGTTCCAGAAGTGCTGGTCTTTGCTGAGGTGTTCATTGGCAAACTTTAGTCTTGCTCTGATGTTCTTTCTGGACAGCAAAGGTTTCCTCCTGGCACAACTCCCATGTGGATCAAATTTGTGCCACCTCTTTCTTATGGTAGACTCGTGCACTTTGACATCAACAGTGGCAAGAGCTACCTGTAGGTCCTGTGATGACATTCTGGGGTTCTTAGAGACTTCTTTCAGCATCTTGCGGTCTGCTCTCGGGCTGAACTTGTTGGGGCGGCCTGGCCAGAACAAGTTGGCAGTTGTTTGGAATCTTCTCCACTTGTAGATGATCTTCCGCACAGTCGAATTATTGATTTCAAATTGTTTGGAGATCTTTTTAAATCCCTTTCCAGACTCATAGGCATCTATAACCTTCTTTCTGAAGGCCCCAGAGAGCTCTTTTGATCAAGGCATGGTGACGCCGCACACTTCAACAACAAAGAGCAAACCAAACTAAATGTCTGTAGTTTAAATAAGACAGGTTCCTCCAAGATCCTCTCTCACGATGTTCTAATCATTTGCACCTGAGCTGGTGCACCTGATTCAAATTTTAGGTATTTGAAGTAGTGATAAATGTAGGGGTGTACTTACTTTTTCCACTTGCGAAAATTGCATTTATGTTTATTTAAATTATACAATGGACTACAAAATGTAAATGTTTCATGATATTTGTTATATTGTTACAGACGTGGCTTGGATGTTATTTACCGAGCGGTTTTATGGTATGACCACGTCTGCACAAGTTACCCGATTGTGCCCGAACGTTGACTAGTCGCGCGATGCTGGCTCAATAAGGAAAAGAAGACACCCGGCTGGATTACAATAACACAATACGACACCAATGTTTCAATTCTCAAGACCTCCGGAGGAGATTATATTCGTACGGAAAGGTTAGATTACAAGGACGAGAGGTACATCATAGGAAGACAGGCACTTAGACACAATCTTATATTATTCCCAACAGACGACAGATAAACGGGACAAAGCTGACTCACACGGGGGTTGATGGCAGGAAAGCGGTTGTCGATGGCTCCAGGTGCACCTGTGCTCAAAGGTTAGAATCGACCCGGTCCGGTCCAGAGATGCGGGAGGTTTCAGCGCTCGGAGGTAACGTTCTTTCACAGGCGGGTTCTCTTCCTCTCCGCGATCGCAGGCAACGTTCTTTCTCCAGCTGGGGGCGCATCTGACGTCACATCCGGCGCGTGGCCGCGTATATCCGGCGGGGAGTGACACGTCCTCGGCTCGCTAGCGCCGCCCCAGATGGAATCGGTCCGCCCTTCTGATTGGGTGCGGGGGGTTACCAGGCTCCGCCCTTGAGGAGGAGCTGACAGCCAGCCCCTCCGTGGTAACCCCGTGGAGCGCGTGGTCAATGGCGCTAATCGAGCCGGTGTGAGGACGCATCCTCCCCCGCTCCGCCGCCATCTCCTCTGTTGTTGTTGTAATTGTTGGGGAAGAAGATGGAAGGAGGTATGGGAAAGGTCCTAAACTCACTACTGATGCCATATAATCACATTCTGGTGCAACGAAGAGTCATAATTAATGGAGACGAGGCCTTAACTGACATAGATTAAGAATAACTAGGAAGATGTCCGAAAGTTGTCTACGTGTGGTGCGGTGGACCTGGGCACGACATTTAATGGGGGAATAAGGGGAAGGTCGGCTCTACTGATTGTTATTTACATGCAATGGGACTAGGGAATGGGGGATTGGGGAAAGTTGGGGAGTATTGGAGAAAATAGGGGAATATTTACAAGCGGATATGGAGGCCAAATTCCATATTCGCAACAATATTATATCACCTTTATCTGTCAATATTATTGAAATGAAGATCAAATAGCTGTATGTTGAAATATGTTGAAAAAGTCAAAACTTTACATGGGGTGTACTTACTTTTTCACGTGACTATATATATATATATATATATATATATATATATATGTATAATGTATATATATATATATATATATATATATATATATATATATATTTCGTAATGTATATATATGGCTAATTCCATATTTGTGGGGTCCAACATGTGACATTAGGTCCAAAACTTCAAATCAATTAAATATGCATGAACATATGATTTAGTTATAGAACTAGAGGTTCCAGGGAACCTGAACTCAACTGGTCTCTTTCAATATGGTTACAATATGCATAATAGAACCACAAACGATGTAGTTTATATGTGCTAAAGAGGTACAGTAACGTTGAAGGTATCTCATGTTTAAACAGGAAACTAGAAAAAATTGAGTTTTAAGTGAGGCATGAAAAGTAAAACTACAATTACTTTTCTCAGATTTCAGACTAGAATTTATTTAGAAAGACTTGGTCAAACAATATCCATGTATGGTATTGAATCAAGATATGTTGAATATTTCAATAGATGTGTTCAACAGGGTTTAAGCTACACCTACACACACCTACACACACCTACACACACCTACACACACCTACACACACACACACACACACACACACACACACACACACACACACACACACACACACACACACACACACACACACACACACACACACCATTGAATTGGACTCGAGACATTACAACTTAGTCATTTTCTCTTGAATTCTCCATACATTCTCACACTGTCAATAGGTTGAAACTTGAAAGACTAGTACATAGACAGGAAAAACAGTTGCTTAGTTGTGGAGTGGACAAATGCTAGATGCTCTTTTACTATGTTCCTAGCTGATTGTTCTAGTAAACAGCTTTCCAACATTTCGACCTTGAACTGTACGACTGTTCTTCAGGAATCTGTTGTTGCCAGAGTTTATTTTCGATGAACATATATAGTCGGTGTGGAAAGTGGTAATGAATTTTTTGTCCAACTTGTTTCCATGGAAACCAGAAAAATGACAATTTTAAAATATCTTTAGTGGCAAAAGGCACAAGATTCATCAAATTTGATCAGTATTTGTGACTTTTAGAGCTTGGACGTCGTCCAAACTGATGTTTATGGGTCAAGTCATGTCATAGATCATGACGAGGTCATTTTTCAGACATTGTCAAAACCCTAATTTATGTGTTGAGGTTTGTTACATACCGTCTACACACCAAGTTTCAGCCTACTAGCTTCTAGCTTCTAGGAAGTACCAGATTGACAAAAATTGATTTTCAATATGGCCGCCCTGCCGCGCCCATTTTTGGGCGTGCAACGCCAAAATGCAATCCCAAACTAGTTTATGTCTTAAAGATGCTGCATAACAAGTTTCATCAAATTTAATCAATATTTGTGACTTTTAGAGCGTAGACGTCGAATTGTTTACAGATGACAGACAGACAGACAGACAGACAGACAGACGACGGACGATGGACACTGGGTGTCGACAAAAACTCAGCTGGACATAGTCCAGTTGAGTTAAAAATACTTACATTTTCAGAAATTTGAAAAACTATTCCACACACAACGCTCTCTATCGAGGAGAAAATCATTTGAATGGTCATGGGTCAGGCTTAATATATTAACTATATATTAACATCATAATAACCATATTAACTACTGCCCTTCATCCTTCAAGAATCAATTTCAATTTGTACTTTTTGTACAATTTCAATTTTAATCACTTTCTGTAAGGATAACCAATTGCATCAGCAGTGTGACGAGGGATATGTTGGTCAACACGTGGATTGAAATGGATTTTCGCTTGGATGTGTTATGTGCCACTAAAAGGTGCACATGTTGATGTGTTAAGTTACTGAAGAACACAAGAAACGTTATGAATTATGTGACGAAATGCAAAAAACCACATCACTGCATCCCTTTTGGTTTTGTTATAATAATTTTTTTTAAACCGGAACAAGACTTTGTGGACACCCTGTACTTTATTCCTATGACTAAATTATCTTCATACAAGCGTTACGCCTAGGTCCCCCGTCGGTGAAGTGTTGTGAGTTGACAAAGTGGAAGACGCAAGGCGGCTATCTTGGATTTTGACGTGGCAACCCAATTTTCAATAGCATTCTTCCTTATGCGTAGATACACCCACACACCAGATTAGAAGTTAGTAGTTCGTTTATTTTTCAAGATATTTCGCTCACAAGGTTCAGACATATATATGGTGGCGGCCATCTTGGATTTTGACGTGGCAACCCAATTTTCAATAGCGTTCTTCCTTATGCCTAGATACACCCACACACCGGATTGGAAGTTAGTAGTTCGTTTATTTTTCAAGATATTTCGCTCACAAGGTTCAGACATATATGGTGGCGGCCATCTTGGATTTTGACGTGGCGACCCAATTTTCAATAGCGTTCTTCCTTATGCCTCGATACACCCATACACCGGATTAGAAGTTAGTAGTTCATTTATTTTTCAACATATTCCGCTCACAAGGTTCAGACATTTACTTTTCAAGATATCGCGCTCACAAGGTTTAGATATGGTGACAGCCATCTTGGATTTTGACGTGGCGACCTAATTTTCAATAGGGTTCTTCCATATGCCTAGTTGCACCCACACACCAAATTAGAATTCTGTCCTTCGCTTACTTTTATAAAGATATTGCAGTGCACGTACGCACGCACGCACGGACGCACACACGGACGGAGGGGAAAACCATAGTCCCCCCTTTCGCTCAGCGGTGCGACGGGGGACAAAAATCCATGGTAAATTGTCGAGCCAATTTTTAAAAATAAATTAATAAATAGTTAAACCCATTTTACTCTCTTCTTTTCTTATGTGGCAGGTGCATACAACCACTCAAGACATTCCTTGTTGAACTTCCCATTTCGAGCTATTTTAACCAGCAGCAGAATAAAGCTAAAGCCTTTCTTTATATTTTTCTATCATGGTATTTTTACCACGAGATTCTACGAGTAAATTATGAAATAAACACCCCCTGCCCCCAGCCCCACCGTCTACAAATGTTGAGATTCTTGAAAGAACAATGACACAGATGAAAGGTTAACTTATTGCCAAGAAAGTGGTGGGTAAGAGGGAAACACTGGACCAGACTAGGATTCCAGAGTTTGTTGGTTCAAATCCACCTGAAGTCAGCAATATATAGACTTAGACTCTAATCTCCACGCAATCAAGCCGGTCTCAGGATAACTACCATAACCACGATTTGATTGTGAGCATAAACCCAGCTGGCTAATTAATGAGCTTCAGGGTAGAAGCATCTGCTGGCTCACAGGGATCTTACCAGCATGTGATGCTCATCAACTCATTGTGGTCAACAATCATTCCCTTCCCTTGATACAGGTCTTTGTTAATAACTATGGGTTCTATCCTTCTCTTGTACTTTCCACTTTTAAATGAAAGAAATCTTGGCAAGAGATAAGAAAAGAGGAAAAGATTTTGTCAATGGTTTGAGGAACGACATCAAATGCCACCTTGAAGGTTTAAAGGGGTAGAAATATTCCATCGCTGTGCAAGAGCACGCGCCAAAATTTGTTAATGTTTCTTGAACAGTACAAAATCATCGCATCTGCAGATTCCAACAATAAATCAGTAATGACAACTGCAGTTTCAGTACAACATCCATCATAAACATCAAATTGAAAACAACTTGACAAACAAAAAACATTAAACTTAAGTTACAACATTAAAACACTCACCCAGCGAGCTGGTTTTTAAATGGACAGTAAGAAGAAAAAAGATTCCTTCCATAGCAAGACAAGAGGTTTCATTGCTGCCAAAACAATACACAAATGGATGATCTCAACACCTTCAACAGTTATTCAAGTTCTTTTTTTTTTAGCCCATTAGAGGTTCCTCTGTGAAACAGCCTGCTAATAAAATTAACACGTCAACAAGGACTGCTGTGGAAGTGATTTTGGAACAATCAAACCAAGTTTCCCTTTGTATCAACTTGGACCTGAACACAAGGAACTTTGGTGCAGGAGGAGGCCATTCGGCCCATCATGCCTGCACTGCACAAACCCCAGAAATCATCACCCGTCCATACACAAGCTATCTACAGGTCCTGTTAATATCCCTGTAACCCATCTATCTCCAACGCATCCATGTACTTAAAAATTCCAATTTAAACCTATCCACCACCTCCAATGCCATCACCTTTCTAGGGAGACCATTGCATGCTTTAACTACACTGAATGAAAGACACCTGCCTTAGTAATGTCCTAACTCGCATCTTCTTTACCCCAGACGATAGCAGACAGGATGAGTCATCGAGATGGTCAAACGCTTGGAATAGGTCTTTCAATCGTGAGAAATCTCACACTCTCACTACGTCTCTCCAAAATAATCGTCGAGCAAACCCTCCCATCTACTTTCTTAACAATTCTCTTGAAGTTGTTCAGTCACTCAATCTCCTGGGTCTCCCTATCAGTGATGATCTTTCTTTGGCAAATCACATTTCAAAGTTGGCCTTCAAAGCCAGCCACCGACTGGGAATCCTTGGCACGCCTGAACTCCTATCCACCTACAAGGCCTTCATCCGCAGCTTTATGGCGTACTTTCCCCTCTGGGTTGGCGCCAAGGCCTTCAAGATCATAGGAATCTCCCACAATGAAGTTTAATCTATAGGCCTTCTACTTTCACATTTTAGACAGGTCAGTGGCCTCTCTGTCTTCTACTGCCTCCATTCTGGTATTGCATGCACCTTCTGCTATGTCCCCACTCTACCCCAAACGTTTATGTAGTGTGCAAAAAGTGAAACTCTCAAAATCCAGAATCACCGCTCATTTCCACTCATTCGTTCATCTTTTTCCCCCACCTGTGGAATCAACTTCCACATTCCCTTCAATCTCATCCTTCCCTAAAGGTCTTCAAGACAGCTGCTCCTCACCATCTCAGAAAATCCCCAATCCAACACCATTATATTTTCCATCCCCATTAACTCACACCCCCAAGTCCACCTCTTTCCAAATTTCCAGTTTTTCCTTCCTGAGAATTTGCTTCTGTATACATCTTGTCCACCTCGTATGTCTGCCCCACCCCTTATTTCTACAAGTCTCTCTATTTTGCCCTTCATCACTGCCGTTGGTGTTTCCCCCCTCTCTTTCTACCATTCATTTTCTTATGTTGCATAATGGTCTGTTTTTATGTTCTATCTCCTCCACACTTGCCTCGACTTGGTACATGAACAAAAGCTTTCGATTAAAATAAAACGAGCATTGTGAAAGCATAGCGATAAACGAAAATAGTGACGAAAAGTCATGTCAACAAGCATTAAAATAGAACCAACATGCATACTCGAGCAGAACAGAATCAGGATTGTAACAAACACTGCTTGAGCCAAAAATATTTCCAGTTCCAAGCTGTTCCTATAATTTGGCATGACAGAAACCAGTCATCTTTGAGAGCACAGACGCTGCACCTCACCGCCCTCCATATTTGTGTCAGTATACATACAGCCACATCTGAGCACGTCCAATGTAGATAGGATGAGCACACGTGGACATCGTAATCAAGATCAATTTGTTTTATAGTGCTACCTTTCCAATGGGTCAAGTTTCCCCCTTTTCCCACCTCCCAATAATGTTATATTGCTGTTCCCTGCAGTTCAAGGGCATAGGAGCCCTGCTGACGAATATGCCTCGGGATAACGTGGATGACTCAAGGGATGGAGACATTCAGCTGGGCAAGGAGCACGATTGGTCCCACTCCCTTGGGAATGTGGAGTCGTGGTGGTGATTCCCAAAAGGACAGTGAAGGTGAATGAGTGAGTGGTGGTTGGCACACATATAGAGGAGAGAGGGACTTGGAAAGGGTTGGCTCGGCTCACCACGGTTTTGGCTTACCTCAGCCCAGTTTGCTGTTGATAAGGGTGATCCAGAACTGTGATGCTGATTGAGAAACTCGGCCTGACTGCCCACCGGCCCCATGGAGTGGTGCGTGTATGGGGCCGACGAGCACAAAATACAGGCACAGGGTTTTTTTCTTTTCTAAATATTTTCCTGTGCTGTTATTTTCCTCAATCAATCCCTGATTATCCTTTGTTGCCAATAGCTCCATGGCCATATCAGGGTTGTGCCTCATTTCTGTGTTAATTATTTAAAATATAATCAGAACTGATTTGTTGTCATAATTATTAGTGAAGAAACCGTCCTTATGGATGAGTTTATTCCAACAAAATTACAGACAGGAAGATTTGTATGATACACATTTATAGAATTGGGATGCTCCCCCCCCCCTTTCAACCCCAGGGGCTATGAATTTATTTAACTGCCTAAAATGTTCAACTGCACTCCCTGAATACAACCAGCAGTTTTCAACTCATCCACTCAGTGGTTTAGGAATGTATCAAAATCAAACAACAAACCAACAAACAAATTGACTTCTCAAATTATATAGAGCATTGTGACGGTTGTGATTCGGGTAGGAGGTCGTGCACCTCCCGAGAGAATGGAAGCACAAACACAAATATTAGAGTCAGTTATTTATTTCGTATTCTGTTTGGAAGTTAGGTAAATTGTATTTATGTGATAAATATGCATTGTGTTTGTGAGCAGATTGGGTTTTGTTCCCTTTCCCCCCATTTTCTATCTCTATATCTCTCTGTCCTTCTAGCTCTTTTCATTTTCTTCAACACAACAACTACTCGCAAACCCGCTCACTCAATCACGCAACAACCACAGTCACACAGCCACGATCACAGGGCAATCAAGGTGGGGACAGAAGGTGTTGGAGTCTTCTCACAAGTTCGATCAGACCTCCACCCCACGGACTGTGGGAGGATAAAATAACGAAAGCGCAACAAATTCTTGCTCACTCCATGATCGCGTCCGCCAGAACAGCAGTTTGAAAACCTGGTCCCGAATGCGATTTTCCCATCCTTCGCTTCAGTCCCCCAGAGCAGAGTTTCATACTGTACTCACCTGAATGTCTCATCACACCTCACGCCTTTTTCACTTTCCACACACATTCACAATTGCTCGCTGCATCTTTCTTCAGACTTCGCAACACTTCTTCCTCTTCACATTTTCCTCAATTCGCTTTCTCCGTGGCTTTACTGACGTCCACACGGCCTGGCACACTGTTTTAGAACCAAGGACAAGTCATGATCAGTCAAGTAACATCGTCAGCTCTCATCCCCGGAATAATATACCCGGAGCCATGCAAGTCATCGTGTTGGGTGAAGGAACTGCTGCATTTTCCCCATACGTCCGGAGAGCTGCCACTGCAGGGAGTGGGGGGGGGGGGGGGGGGGGTGAGGGAGGGGGCAGGCCCAAACCATTGGGTCTGGACCATCACGCCGTGGGCAATAGCCTTGACAGAGGTTCTTGAAGGTGCGCCGGGATGCGCCCAAAACGTCCCACTCTTTCTCTTCCCTCAACCTCGACATTCTCTTTCCCCTCAACCCAACCTCTGTCATTCCTTGTGGATCCAGTAGCGTATTTCGTGTTAACTGATTGTTGCAAGTGCTACAGGGTATGTATATCCGCGTAGTGGTGAGGGCATGTGTTGTAATGTATATATGTGTTTTTATATTGCTTCAATTGCTTGCGATGCTGGTGTCTAATTTTTCCCACCATTTTGGCATTAAAATTTCCCCCCCCATTTTCTGTCTTTGATTTCTCATTATTCCTCCAGTCATTTTTTTCTATTTCGCTTGTTTAATAAATGTATGCAATTGTTGAATGTATCCTGATTCATCCTGCTTGTGGTTGGTCTGAAATAGTGTTCCCGGAGCGATTGGACAGAGATCGTAATTGTAATGGTAGCCCACAATGTGACATCTGGCGGTGGTTTGCTCGGCCAATGAATTAACCACGGTGTAGTTGCCGGCATGGTTCCCGCTCTGCCTCGCTTTCTTCACCGGCACAGTAAACCGACTTTGGGCGCGAAGATCTGGCCAAAGTTGAGTGTTGCAGACGGCATCCATGATTTCTCGAGACACGCCGTCCTCTTGGAATTATCAAAAGGTCCCGCCAAATTTGCATCAGGCCAAACCCGATTCCACTACTTATAAGCCGAAGCTCTGAGGTGTATGTGGTATGTGCAGCATCTACATGTTACAAATGGCTGTCAGTAGTTTGGGATTTGAACACTGCCTCCAGGGACAATTTGGGATGTTTGGGCATCTACAAAATACGTACCAAGGTAATTTTGTAGTGGAACCTGACATGTTACAATTTGGTGTCAGGAGGTTTGGATACGAATACTCCAGGTGTCTCCAAAGAGGGTTCATTAGGTTCAATGGATGTTAAATCAAGCTTGGAATTTAAAAATACAGAATAAATCAAGTTAATGTTGAGAAGCAGCATCTGATTGTTCATAATCATCTGAATATATAATTTTGGCAAACTAGAAACGGCACTCGGTAGAGCGTATACCTCCGCCAGGATGAACAGTTTATATGGTCAGGGGCGATTTTTTTTTTTTTTTTTTTTTTTTTTTTTTTTTTTTTTTTTTTTTTTTTTTTTTTTGTATACTGAATCGAGGCTCGTGAAAGAGCTAACATTAACTTCACAAACAAGTCGACCAGACAAACAAAATACACAAAAAGAGGGAGCGGAAGACAAGATGGGGAGAAAAGGGGAAGCACACCCACACAACATCCGAGAGCAGGGAGATGTGTGGAAGGGAGAGGGCCCGGGGGGAGGAGGCGTGGGAAGGGGGGGGGGGAGGAAGAAGTATAAAGCACAAGGACACCAAGGACTTCCAGGACAAAAGTTGGTATTTCAAAAAGTGGAATTGGGGTGAAATTAGCAGGGGTAGAAAAGATCAAGGTTTTGGATGGGGGAAGATAAGAGATGGTGGTGAACAGCTGTTTTAATGACTTGGAGGGTGGAGTGGGATTGAAGAGAGTGAGGGAGTTTGTTCCAGAGGCGGGAGAAAAGAGGAATGAAGGAGTGAAGGTGAGCAGAGAGTCTTGATTTTGGCAGTTTAACCAAAAGAGGGTTGCAGGCAGATCTTGTGCGACCTGTAGGAATATTTGCGGGACAGAGCCCAGAGAGAGCTGGGGGGGCAAGGCCAGAGAGGAGTCGGTAGAAGACGGAAAGACCACCAACCTGCCTGCGGTGAGTGAGTGAGAGGCCCTTGGAGTTAGCTTCATCGCGGGAGATTCCAATGATTCTGAATGCTTTGGTTTCAACAGCGTGAAGGCGAGCTAGGTGTGAGGCAGGAGCACCAGCCCAGAGGGGAGAGCAGTATTCCATTGAGCTGCGGATGAAAGCCTTGTATGTGGTGAGGAGCTCAGGTGTGCCAAGGAAGGACTTCGCACGACGGAGGATGCCCAGTCGGCGACTGGCTTTGGAGGCCAGATTTGAAATGTGGTTTTTCCAGGAAAGATCATGGCAGATAGTGAGACCCAAAAGCTTGAGTGACAGAACTTCTTGGAGAGGATTATTCAGAAAGTGGATGGGAGGGTTGTCCAGTCAGTCTTTTCGGAGAGACATCGTAAGAGTGTGAGATTTGTCAGGATTGAAAGACATGTTCCACTTGTTTGCCCAGTCTGTGATTTTGTCAAGGTCTGCAGAGAGTGAGGAGGCTGCAGACTGCCGATCTGAGGGATGAACAATGGAGCGACAGAGAGTAGAGTCATCAGCAAAGAGATAGAGAGGATTTTCAAGAGAGTCAGAGAGATCATTGATGAAGACCAGAAAAAGCACAGGGCCCAGAACACTGCCTTGGGGAACTCCAGCCTGAACAGGAAGAGGAGATGAGAGAAACCCATTCAGGGCTACACGTTGACTACGACTAGAGAGGAAGTCCGCCAGCCATGCGTGGAGATTTCCATGGATACCAAAAGAGGAGAGTTTGGTGAGCAGAGCGGGGTGCCAGACCGTATCGAAGGCACGTGATATGT
Source organism: Myxine glutinosa (assembly GCF_964187855.1). Classification (NCBI taxonomy): domain Eukaryota; kingdom Metazoa; phylum Chordata; class Myxini; order Myxiniformes; family Myxinidae; genus Myxine; species Myxine glutinosa. Next base: position 86,860,871 of record NC_136269.1, read on the forward strand.
CAAGGGAGACTGCTCTAATTTCCTGTTTGGCATTGAGGACCTCCATCCATTGTTGAGAAAGCAGAAGCAGCATGTCCAGAGTGGAGTGTCCAGGTCTGAAACCAAATTGATGATCAGAGATCAAGCCATTGGAGAAGAGGAAAGATTTCATATCTAAAGCAATGATGGATTCCATGACTTTGCTGATAATTGGGAGAAGGCTGATTGGTCTGTAGTTGCTGGGATGTGTTTTTGCACCTTTTTTGTGCAAAGCGGTTATGTTGGCAGATTTCCAAGCAGATGGAAGATGACCTTGAGCAAAAGAGAGGGTGAAGAGAACAGAGAGGGGGAGTGAAAGAGCGGAAGAACATGATTTTAGGACCCGTGGGCTGATGCCGTCAGGTCCAGTTGCAGAATCAGAGACGAGGATTGACAGAAACTTTTCCACCTTGTCAGGAGGAAAGGACACAGAGTCCAGGAGCAGCTGGGTACGACTGGGTACGGTGGGTACAGAGAGGGATGGGTTTGGGACACAAGATTTAGAGGCAAACACAGAGTTGAGGCATTCAGCTTTTTCACGTGCGGAGTCAGCCGTGTGGCCATTTCAGGTGAGGGAGGGGATGGAGGGGGAACAAACACCAGAAACAGATTTCACCAGACGCCACCAGGATCTGGAAGAGGGAGACAGATAAGAGAGTTCGGTCCTGAGGACGGAGAGATATTGTTTCCTGGCTCTCCTGAGGGTGGACACACACTTGTTTTGGGCTTTGTGAAAGGAAATGAGATTTCCTTCCGTTGGATTTGCTTTCCAGGAGACGAAAGCAAGTTGTTTCTGGGCAATAGCCTCACCACAAGATTCCGTGTACCATGGACGGGAGGAAGGGATAAATTGACAACTGAATTGACATTGACAACAGTTGACAACTGAAGACGAGAAGGGATAAATCTGTGCATGAGAGAGAGCAATTTACTTTGGAAGAATTCCCAGGATGAGTTGATGTCAGAGGCAGTAGAGATGGGAGACCAGTCCAGATGATTGATGGCTGCTTGAAGACCGTGCCAGTTGGCCTGAGTGAAATGCCAGACTCGTCGACGCTGAGGAGGCTCTCTGAAAATGGTCAGAGAGATGTCCACTTTAACAAGCACATGATCAGAAGAGCCGATTGGAGCAGAAGAAGAGCAGCAGACATTTTCAGGGAAGTTAGTCATAACCAAGTCCAGAAGAGAAGATTCTCCGTTGACTGAGATCCGGTTGACTGAGATCCAAGACGAGACAGATGGAGGTGTTGACAGTGTTGGAGTTGACACACATCAAGGTCAGGGTTGACAGAGGTGGTAATAGTGGTCACTGGGAATTAGGTGTGGTTTAAGATGGCATCGCCAGAAATGGTGCACCCAGGGACGGGACTCGGGACAGTTACAGGCCTCCCGTGTAGGGACCAGCCAAGACCCTAGTTATGGCGTCGAGACGAGACAGACCCCAGTTGTGGCGTCGAGACGAGACAGACCCCAGTTGTGGCGTCGAGACGAGACAGACCCCAGTTGTGGCGTCGAGACGAGACAGACCCCAGTTGTGGCGTCGAGATGAGACAGACCCCAGTTGTGGCGTCGAGACGAGACAGACCCCAGTTGTGGCGTCGAGACGAGACAGACCCCAGTTGTGGCGTCGAGACGAGACAGACCCCAGTTGTGGCGTCGAGACGAGACAGACCCCAGTTGTGGCGTCGAGACGAGACAGACCCCAGTTGTGGCGTCGAGACGAGACAGACCCCAGTTGTGGCGTCGAGACGAGACAGACCCCAGTTGTGGCGTCGAGACGAGACAGACCCCAGTTGTGGCGTCGAGACGAGACAGACCCCAGTTGTGGCGTCGAGACAAGACAGACCCCAGTTGTGGCGTCGAGACGAGACAGACCCCAGTTGTGGCGTCGAGACGAGACAGACCCCAGTTGTGGCGTCGAGACGAGACAGACCCCAGTTGTGGCGTCGAGACGAGACAGACCCCAGTTGTGGCGTCGAGACGAGACAGACCCCAGTTGTGGCGTCGAGACGAGACAGACCCCAGTTGTGGCGTCGAGACGAGACAGACCCCAGTTGTGGCGTCGAGACGAGACAGACCCCAGTTGTGGCGTCGAGACGAGACAGACCCCAGTTGTGGCGTCGAGACGAGACAGACCCCAGTTGTGGCGTCGAGACGAGACAGACCCCAGTTGTGGCGTCGAGACGAGACAGACCCCAGTTGTGGCGTCGAGACGAGACAGACCCCAGTTGTGGCGTCGAGACGAGACAGACCCCAGTTGTGGCGTTGAGACGAGACAGACCCCAGTTGTGGCGTTGAGACGAGACAGACCCCAGTTGTGGCGTCGGGATGAGACAGACCCAAGTTGTGGCGTCGGGACGAGACAGTCCCCAGTTGTGGTGTCGGGACGAGACAGACCCCAGTTGTGGTGTAGCGACGAGACAGACCCCAGTTGTGGCATCAAGATGAAACAGACCCCAGTGATAGTGTCAGGACGAAACAGACCCCAGTGATCGTGTCGAGACGAGACAGACCCCAGTGATCGTGTCGAGACGAGACAGACCCTAAGACGGTTCACAGGGTGAGATACCGTAGCTATGTTGCTGCGCACAAACCGCTCATAACACTTGGCACCACCCACTTGCGGGTCTAGTGGTGCTAGGAGGACAGGAAATGGACTGCGGAGCAGTGGAGGAATGTTATTTGGTCTGATGAGTCGTTCTTAACCATGTTCTCGATGAGTGGACGTGTGCAATGTGCATGTGTGGTGACAGCCCCGGGTTCCAAAAGATTCTCGTGGTTTCATAATGGTGTGAGGTGGGTTTTCCCGGCATGGCCTGGGTTCACTGGTTCCATTAGAAGGCAGATTTGATGCAGCGCTCTATGCATTCTGAGCCATATTCTGCATCCCATGATGCAGCATTTCTTCCCCGCTGGGAGGGGGAGGTCGTTCAGGACAACAATGCTCCAGTCCATGTGTTGTCACTCGGTCATTTGAGGTGCACGAGGATGAAGTTACAAATCTTCCATGGCCCTCCCAATCGCTGGACCATAGAGATCCCAATCCCATAGAGAATTTGTGGGACTGCCTGGAGAGGCACAGAAGACAATGGATTCCACCTCCATCAAACCGACATGAATGTGAAGACTTCATTGTGGAAGAATGGTGCCACATTCCTGCAGAACATTTCCAGGCCCTTCTTCACATCATGACATATCATATCATATCCATGCCATCCTGGATGCACGTCACAGCCCAGAACCATACTAAATGACATTCTGTTGGTGTTTCCATTTTTTGTACACTACCTGTATCTATCTACTGTTTCTGCTGCCACTACCTTTCCAGGTTGACTATTCTGTGCATTTTCTAATCTCTGAGCAGGTCGTGTCAATGCTTGGGAGTGTGCCAGTGATAGTAGAGCCAGAGGAAATAATGTCAGCAGAGTTGATAGGGGATCCTGTGTGTGTAGTGTCAGTAGTTCTCGTGTATAAGGATTAATAGTTGGAGCTCCCAGAGATGGTGGTTTGTGGTATCACTTGAGGTAGAGGTTGAGGAGGAAATTAAGCTGACAGTAGAGACTGTATTCTAAATGAGAGTGGAGACAGAGGAGGTAGAGAAGTAGAAAGCAATAGACTTGGGGAGGATAGCAGTAGAGTTCAAGACAAAAGTAAAGGGAGCGGTAATAGCGATTATAGGAACAATGACAGTGACTGTGGTGGAAGGACGACAGTGCAGATGTAGCTGCCAAGGTGGAGACAGGGTGAAGAGAGCTAGAAGGAGGCTACATGACAAGGGACAGCTAGGTTTACAGAGTTGACACAAGTGATGCGAGGCATAGCATGTAAAATAACAAATGGCAGAAGTAAAAAACAAAGCGGTAGCAGAGGATGTGAGCAACAACAACGAAGGGTGGCCAACAAGACAAAGTCTGGCGAGAATGGATGGCAAGGCCACAGGCCATCTTGGGGCCAGAGACATTAAGGATATGAGATTAGGGGGTAGGTGTAGGCTTGAGATACTGTCACCAACTGTGGCAGAAGCAATGGTGCCAGGACAGCCCCAGAAGAAAAGAGGTGGGTACTGAAACATGCATGGGATCCATAGCCTCTGATGTATCTGTGCCAATGTACTGTATACTTCTACATCTGCATACGTCCTCTGCAGATGAGCACACTTGGACGTCGTATTCTAGTTTATCGTGTCACATGTCCCACAGATCAAGTTTCCCCTTTTTCCCCACCTCCCGTTATTGATATCATCATTCCCTCTCGTTCTGAGTCAACATGGCAATGAATACACCACCCAGATAGTGAAGACGTTCAGCTAGGTGAGAAGCATGTTTGGACCCACCATCCTTGGGAATGTGGTTGCCAAGGAACAGTGAACAAGAACAAGTGAGTGAACAAGCCCACTCTTTGTTACAAGACACCATGGAATTTTAATGTCTACCAGCTAATGAAGGAAGACATGCAAATTAACAACTATTAGAGGGAGGATGTACAGTACTTTGTGAAGCAATGTGCCAGTGGATTACTCGACACACTTTGTTGTGCCTTTGTATGTACAGCTGTTATGATATGAGGTTTTTTTTTTACATCCCAATAGGAGGTGACATGCTTTCTGTTTCTACCTTGCAAAACCTACACTTGTCCGATTGACTCAGTCCCACCATTTCTTTAAAGGCATTGGTATAGTGTCTTTGGTTTTGGGCATTTATTATGATGTGTTCTCCATCCTAGTTGAGCTGGCCTCTTCTTCACCATTCCAATAAGCCTTCTTTGTCTATGCTCAATCTGTCCAACTCGTTTTTTTTTTATAACTCCCTGCTTTTTATCATTATCCCACTTGTCAGTGTATATCTATTGATATTTCACTTTCTATTTGTCTTTTTTGCAATCATTAGAGCTGTCTTCATTGCCATTTTGGTTTCATGTGTGACATCTTCTATTCCCACCTGTTTTTGGAATGTTTTTTTTTCAAGGTGGGTTGAGGATGCCTTTTCTGGCTTGCTGTCTTCATCCAAATTGGATTTTGTAGTTTGTTGAACTCTTGATGTACTCAGCCAATCCTGCAGTTGTCACCCTGTTCACTTGGTTGAGCTCCATCAGGCTGTCATCTCCTTCTCATCTCGGCAGGTATATTCTTGGGATGCACTGATGTTTGAAGAGCATTTTGTGGAAAGTGTGGACGTGTGTATGTGTGTGTGTGTCAAATAGTCCCTCCTCACTGGAATGGCGATTTCTGAATCCTCATCTAACACTATCAATTGCTCCAAAAGTTCTGACCAATATGGAGTGCATGCCACACTTTCACCCTATTAAAGCATCAATTACACCGTTTACAAGGATTTTAACAGCCAGGAAGGAAGATCTTCTTCTTCTTTTTTTAAGTAAAAGAGGCACGACCAGCTTAAGTTGCAGTGGACAGAGCCTGTGACAGAACCACCCACTGCAAAAAAAGTAGTGTCAGCTGCCACACAGCCCGCAGGCCTACCAGACAACCCCTTTAGCAATGCAAGCCCATCGCTTGGGAATCAATCCATGGACATGTTTCTGGCCCACTGGCCTTATGCAACTGCATTCTTTTTTCAAATAAAAAGGTACAAAAAACAAAAACCCCAAACCCTGTAACAATTCCGAAAACGTGCACCTCGGCCCTACGGCCAATGCAAGCAGTTCAATCAAACTCGTCAAAGTAGCATACCCATGCAATTTGGCCAAAAGGCCAGAGTGCGTAGTCAAACAAATACATAGATCCCAGCCCAAAGGGCCAGAATACATGGTCAAACGCATGAATCCCAACGTAAAGGGTCAGAGTGCATAGTCATCTAATAACTTGGAACCACTGTGCATCTCTTTTGAGAAAGCCTTTATTTTTATAGAAAGGGTAAAAAACCCCTCAAAATAAACCACCAAACATTGTAATAAAGCCAAGAACCTGCAAGTCGACCCACTGTCAAAGTACAGTCTAACAGAGCTTGTAAAACTAGTGTACACAATGCACATGTATTTCGGCATGAGGACCAAAGTGCGTCGTCAAGCGAACACATACATCCCAATCCACAAAGCCAGAGTGGATGATCATACAATAACTGGGAACCACTGTGCATCAAGAGCAAGACTGTACCACATGGTATAGCCATCAAATAGTACCTCTTCACCAGAATTGCGAGTGTGAACGTTGGTAGTCTCATACCAGAAATTGCTGCAAGGGTTATGACCAATAGGGGGTGCCTGCCACACATCCAACCTATTTAAGCATCTATTACACAGGAATTGTTGTGACCTGATATAGGACACTTCCACATGGCAAACGCTTTGAGAAAAGATTACTTTTGAGTGGGCCAAAAGGAATAAATAAAATAACTAGAACGGCACTCGGTAGAGAGCATACCTCCACCAGACTCAAGTTCGTTTTGTATCCCACCGATAGGCCGGATCTGGATTCGGACCTGAACCAAAATCTAATCAGCTGGCTCTTGTCGCCTAACCAACTCATCCACACAGTTTTATCATAAGTCGTCCACAACATTTTGAAATATCATGGTGTATATCATCTTTGGCCCCATCACTCAATAGTGAAGAATCACTAATAAAAATTTTAATTTCTTGTATACAGATGCGTATTCAGATCTTCACCAAAATCGAATCGATTTGTCTTTGTCACACACACAACTTGTTCACAAAGTTCTATAACTTTTTGAGATATCCTGTTATATATGGGTTTTAGCCCTACTACTCAATGTAAGGGTGAAGAATCACCGGAAGAAATTCTCCGATCTGGATGCGGATCTTCACCTTCACCAAAATTGAATCAATTCTTCCTTGACCGACACACTGACACACACACACACACTGACACACACACACACACTGACACACACACACACACTGACACACACACACACACACACACACACACACACACACACACTGACACACACACACACACACACACACACACACACACACACACACACACACACACACACACACACACACACACACACACACACACACACACGCACACACACACACACACACACGCACACACACGTAGGGGTGAAAACATAACCTCCACCCAACTTCGGTGGTGGATGCAATAAGTTGGAAGTAAATTTAGATGCCACAAAAAAATTGTAAGGCATTGTTAATTATGCATACCCCGAAGCATCCGCTCCATATGGGAGCCACCAGGGGGGTCATGTTATTATATTTGATTTACTAATACATTACCATAGCAGAGTACCCACCCTCTGGTCGATCTCGTTCAAAGTGTGCAATTCACATTCTTCTGACACATCCCTTTATTTGGGTGGTGTATTGGCAACAGACCGCTGCCTCGATCGCTCCCGAAAATATAATTAACCCGGGTTACATATATGAAGTGAAGACAAGCGTACTGCTTATGTGCATATATAATGCATTGTTGATGTCTTTTGATTTTAGATTGTGTGGGATCCTGGGGAAAGTGGGGGTGTGGGGAAGGATTGTGGGAGTAGGGAGGGCGTTACCCCCTCAAACTTCAGATCCCGACTCGTCCCTTATTTAACAACCGATTGCTTTGAAACCCGGTTCAGCCCTTCTTCTTGATGGTCTGCAGAATCACGTGGTCATAGATTTTTCGATTTTGTATTTCATGAATTCAGATCATGGGGGGAGAGGAGTCCCAGGGTGGGTTACGACATCAATATTAGACATATCTAACAATCTGGGTTCGCAAGATCAGAAGTAGGAGTATTCAGGAGGGGAACACTAAACAGGTCAATTCAACCTCCAAAGATTATTGAGACAGACCAAGTACAAGTACAAGTACAATACAAGTTAGAGGGAGTGTGGGAAGCTCAATTTCAACTATCCTTCATTAAACTATCACCGGGCTAAATGACTGGTATTTCAGATGATTGGATCCTTGATGATTTAACTACAAACCAACACATCCTGTTAATACACTGCCCCATGATTAATAAAAAAACCACCTTTAGAGGCCATTTTTCCCCGCAAGCGGGGGTTGGCCTTTTTCGGGAACCGTGGTTGTTGTTGTTTTTCGGTCCCCTTTTTGAAGCAATGTTTTACGGCCGGATGCCCTTCCTGACGCCAACCCTTTTTGCCGCCTTTAACGACAAACAGGGAATTACCAGTGAACTGGTCCTCAATTAGCCGACCTCTGAAGGATGACAGGCTGAGTCAACCCCCCTGGCGTTAATTCAGCGATCGACCGGGATTCGAACCCAGGATCCTAGGATCCTAAGCTGACACCCTAGCCGCTAGCCCAACACCAGGGAGAATGCCCCATGATTAATAGACAACGTAAAATTAGCTAGAGGTTACACAAACACAGCTCTTGACCTTTGGGGAAGAGAATTAACTTCATGGGGCATTCTGGGTGCCAGCGACACTATTTTGTGACGTATGATTTCTCTCTCTGCAATTAGCGGAGCAATTTATGAGAGAAATTCCTCCCCCCCCCCCCCCTTACGGGATGCCAACCCCATGGGGTTGTACTTGCTCTACGTTCTAAATGCTGAGCGTGGACCAAGGAAGCAGCAGTATTATTTACAAAGCCTTTGCTACGACCAGGCCAGGATCGGAATTCAACCGCAGACTCACAGCGCACGCACCAACCACAAATCCCACAGTCTTGTTGGTTTTCCACTCCAACGTCAAATGTTGACCGATTTTTCAAACGTGTGAAATTATTTAAACCAGGTAAACAAACAAACTCAAAAGGTCTCTTGATAAGAATGAGCCTCGATTAATAATGTCTCTTTTACCTGAGCCTCGATATCAGTATATAAAAAAAAATTCTTTAAAAATAAACAATACAGCAAACAGTACCTTTAGAGGCCATTTTTCCCCGCAAAGCGGGGGTTGGCCTTTTTCGGGAACCATGGTTGTTGTTGTTTTTTTGGTCCCCTTTTTGAAGCAATGTTTTACGGCCGGATGCCCTTCCTGACGCCAACCCTTTTTGCCGCCTTTAACGACAAACAGGGAATTACCAGTGAACTGGTACTCAATTAGCCGACCTCGGAAGGATGACAGGCTGAGTCAACCCCCCTGGCGTTAATTCAGCGATTGACCGGGATTCGAACCCAGGATCCAAGGATCCTAAGCTGGCACCCTAGCCGCTAGCCCAACACCAGGGTTACAACAGCAAACAGTACGCCAACACAAATTCCATTACTTTCGAACAAAAACAACCTGGCCGACATGACTTCACTCTGTATACCTATTCTGTTTGTGTGTTCATGACGGCCAAACAAAACAGCTGCAACCGACCACCTGGAATTTCCACAAAGTTCGACAACAGGAACAAACACTTCTGCATTCCTCTTTTTTTGGTAATCATTTGCAACCTGGAAGTCGACATCAAATCAATACAAGGATTATATCAGTACGGGACACCAATTACCGCGTGGCAAGTATCCATGCCGGACACTTGCGCGAGCTTTCAGAGACAAATTAAAGGGAAATAAAATGTGGATTAAAAATGTCTAGAAGTATAATAGGAGAGATGTGATAAATAGCATTGATCGACGTGGGATTTCCATGAGCCTCGGCTAACAATTGGTGCCCGAGTTTGCTCTGAAGCCATTAAATGGTTAAAAGCATTGTGGAGCAAACAACGCTGAGGCTTCAAAAGCTGCCAGCTGTGGGATCAGGCAGAAAGGCTCTGCACAGACTCACATGGCCCCTCCCAAGACATTTATTTCTGGGCATGGTGAGACGAATCCAACAAATCATTGCTGCAGCGCAGGGGGAGGAGCACCATAGACCATGCAAATAGACGACGCGTGCACGGTTCAGCTAAATACCTGGCTATGTTCATAGCTTGGGAGGTGATTGATCATGGCGTGTTTAAGCCATTCAGGTAATCAACAACATGGAAAGTTTGCTGTATGATCCACCTGGGGACATATACATACACGTCTTGGGATATATACATGCATACACGTCTTGGGACATACATACACGTCTTAGGACATATATATATATATACACAAGTCTTGGGACATACACATACACGTCTCGGGAAATATACATACACATCTCGGGACACATACATACAAGTCACACGTCTTGGGACATATACATACAAGTCACACGTCTTGGGACATATAGATACAAGTCACACGTCTTGGGACATATACATACAAGTCACACGTCTTAGGACATATACATACACGTCTTGGGATATATACATGCATACACGTCTTGGGACATACATACACGTCTTAGGACATATATATATATATATATATATACACAAGTCTTGGGACATACACATACACGTCTCGGGAAATATACATACACATCTCGGGACACATACATACAAGTCACACGTCTTGGGACATATACATACAAGTCACACGTCTTGGGACATATACATACAAGTCACACGTCTTGGGACATATACATACAAGTCACACGTCTTGGGACATATACATACAAGTCACACGTCTTAGGACATATACATACACGTCTTGGGATATATACATGCATACACGTCTTGGGACATACACATACACGTCTTGGGAAATATACATACACATCTCGGGACACATACATACACGTCTTGGGATATATACATGCATACACGTTACACGTCTTGGGACATACATACACGTCTTAGGACATATATATATACACAAGTCTTGGGACATACACAAACACGTCTTGGGACATACACATACACGTCTTGGGAATACACATACACGTCTTGGGATATATACATACACGTCTTGGGATATATACATACACATCTTGGGACATACACATACTCGCCTGGGAGATACACATACTCGCCTGGGACATACACATACTCGCCTGGGACATACACATACATACACGTCTTGGGACATACACATACATACACGTCTTGGGACATACACATACACGTCTTGGGACATACACATACACGTCTTGGGACATACACATACACGTCTTGGGACATACACATACACGTCTTGGGATATATATATATATAATATATACATACACGTCTTGGGACATACACATATACGTCTTGGGATATATACATACACGTCTTGGGATATATACATACACGTCTTGGGACATACACACAAACGTCTTAGGACATACACATACACGTCTTGGGACATACGATACAGTGATACACTTACTCGCCTGGGACATACACATACACGTCTTGGAGTTAATGAACAAGTGCATTTTCACTGCAGTGATTGATTGGGAGGGTCTGAACTCGGAGGTACTAAGCGTTTTCCTTCAATCAGCAGCCAGGATCCATGTCATGACCAAACAAGACCGGAACTTTCCCGAGTCTCGAGTGAAAGATGATGCGCAACAATGAGCACAAGCGTTCGGTATTGACAGCGAAAGAAAAGGCGCCGTAGAGCGGCCACTGTATTGTGTAACAGATTGTGTAAACACGTACCGAGCAGGAGGAGCCGGTGCGTCTGCTTGTACTCCCTCTTCTCGGCCTTGAGCCGCTTGTCGATGCTGCGGCTGCGCTTCTGCTCTGCCTTGCGTCGCGCGCGTTCCTCCTCGCGCTGCCACTGCCGTAGCTCGCGCTCGGCTCGCGCACCCGCCTCGCGACCGTTCTCGGCGCGGTCGGCGCGGTCGGCGCGGTCCGCCTCGCGCTCGGCGCCACCGACGACGCACCGCGGGGCCGCGTCCGGGCCCAGCAGGCGTGCGCGCAAGCTATAACACGCGCCCATCTCAACCCCCCCGCCCCCCCGAACGCTTATACCAACCCCTAACCCCCTCCCCCTCCGGCCGCTCCCCCCTGCCCCCCTTGACCCGGACACGCGAGCCTTCTAGTTCTACTTCGCTCCCCACACACTCCGAACCGATCCCCTCCTCCAATCAATCAGGAGTCCACCCACTTGTTAGTTCTACCCAGAGAACGGAAACACCAAGACAAAACAAGGCTCGCGATTAACTTTAGCGGGGAAAGCGAGACGCGGTCCAGCCTCACGCACTCACGAACGGAGCCTCGCCCAGAGGCCTCGATGAAGGGCGGGCGGTGGGGAGGGGAGGGGTAAATAAGTCATACGATGCGTAACCCAGCGCCGACTAAAGTTTCTGCGGCATTGACAAGCGAACGTCCCATCACTGGTGCTTACAACCGCACGGACAGACAGCTACCGAGACTCCGAGAGTGACAGAGCGCGTGACCGCGACGCGCCTATAGGCCACGATTTTCTCTCGCTCCGCCCCCTCCAGCACCGCAGCAACCCCGCCCAAGGCACTGCATGTGGTGAATGAAGCAGATGCGACGAATGTGCGTAAAGCCATCCAACGCCAATTTTACCACGTCACCGGAAGTGACGTTCACCGGCCTATGCCAAGCCCGTTGTCGGCGCAGTGATAACGTAGCAACGTGGTACTTGTGTTACTTTTTACCTCTTGGAACAGTTTTAATTGTTTGTTGTATTTGCATTTATCAACCAACAGTTTTATCTTCGTTGATGATGTGTGATCGAGCCGAAGATGATGGGCCGCACGAGGCACAGCGATTCCCAAGCCACAGGTAGACGTGCGGTTTGTTTTTAAAGTTATATTCAAAGGCAAAGCTGTCTCCGATGAATGGTCTTCGTTGAAAGGTTTTCTTGAAGCAGATTGCGCAACATCAAATGCAAATATATGCATATTGTAATTGTGTATTCAGGTTGTAACTCTGGGATGGGTATATATATACTTGGCAAAAAAATAAACGCAAGTTTTTATGTCAAACCCTACCCTACCCTAACCCTAACCCTCCCCTACCCTAACCCTAGCAACTAACAACCCTAACAACTACCCTAACCCTAACCCTCCCCTACCCTAACCCTCCCCTACCCTAACCCTAACCCAAGCAACTAACAACCCTAACCCTAACAACTACCCTAACCCTACCCTACCCTACCCTACCCTACCCTACCCCTAACCCTAACCCTACCCTACCCTAACCTACCCTACCCTAACCCTAACCCTAACCCTCCCCTACCCTAACCCTAACTCTAACCCTAGCAACTAACAACCCTAACAACCCCAACCCTAACCCTAACCCTCCCCTACCCTAACCCTAGCAACTAACAACCCCAACCCTAACCCTAACAACTACCCTAACAACTACCCTAACCCTACCCTGCCCTAACCCTAACCCTAACCCAACCCTACCCTAACAACTAACAACCCCAACCCTAACCCTAACAACTACCCTAACCCTACCCTACCCTGCCCTAACCCTAACCCTAACCCTAACCCTAATCCAACCCTACCCTAACCCTAACCTAACAACTCGTGGCATTGTCGTCTGCTGAGTGAATTCGGTTCAAGCCTCCATGGACCACAGACTACCACAGGAACATCAACATGCTTGTGCAATTTAGCCTTGGAAGCCACAGTAAGTGATTGTTTGAAAATCCATTCAACCCCCATTGTGGTGGTTCAGTGAGGCATGACGCTCAAGAAATGTGGTTGAAAATACAGGTGCTTAAAATGGTATAATACAAATCTTTGTCATTGATAATTATTTGTGCACAACAATGCACATTAAAAAAAATGCGTCTTATCAACTTGCGTTTCTTTTTTGCCAAGTATAGAATGTGTGTACACACACGGATACACAAGTAAACCACAACGGCTCTATGTGGAGACCACACCTGCGCCAGATGAACAGTTCATGTTTTGGAGACAATGATAAACCAGATCTGGATTCGGACCTGAACAAAAACCGAATGGGCTTGTTTTTTCACCTAACCAACTCGTTCACCAAGTTTCGTCTGAATCCGTCCACAACTTTTTGAAATATCCTGATATATATCGTTTTAGGACCCAACTCTCAATAATGAAGAATCGCTTCGATTTTTTTTTAAAACTCTCGGATCCGGATCTTCACCAAAATCGAATCGATTCTTCCTTGACACACACACACACACACACACACACACACACACACACACACACACACACACACACACACACACACACACACACACACACACACACACACACACACTTCGCAAAAGGTCCGCCCACAACTTTTTGAGATATCCTGTTCACAGACAAACAGACAGGGTGAAAACATAATCCCCGCCCACCTGCGGTGGCGGAGGGAAATAGATGCAGGAGGAGGCCATTCGGCCCAACATGCCTGTGCTACATCAACACCAGACCAATTTGTATATTAAAGGCAAGATGTTGATTAAAAAAAATAAATTCCAACGATTGGGAGTGGGCGAGGGAAATTATTGGTTGAGAAACAAACAGCATCAACCGCATACCACCCTTGACGCATCCATATACACGACACTCTGCACAGATGCACATCATCAGCCATCCATTCTTGAACTACCTAAAGTCCTGCCAACATCTCTATCTCCAATATTTCCAGGTACAGTACCTATCTAATTCCAATTTAAACTTGTCTACTGTTTCTACTGCCAATACCTTTCCAGGGAGACCATTCCATGCATTAACTACTCTGAGTGAAAGACCCTTGCTTTACTGCCATCCTAACTCTCCTCTTCTTTACTCTCAGGCTGTTTTCTTGGTCCTATCACTGTGTACAGTGCTAAATAATTATTCTGCACTGATTTTGTTTATACCCATCATTATCTTAAAGGGGAACCCAAAATGCTCAGACTACCTTGACGCTCATCTATCCCTTGATACCATACAAAATAGATGTGGTGTTGTTTTCCGATTTGTGATTTATAAAATGGGTAATTTTGCAATGTAAGGTTGAAATCTTCTTCACGATTAACTGTGACGTTGCACCATGAAGTCGTGCTCCACTTCCGCATTGCTTACAGGTTACATCATGGTATGATTTAACTCAAATGGTGAATAATTTTCGAATTTCTACAAATATGCCTTGGTGGTTGTAGTAATACAAACCAAGATGGTTTCATGTTACACCAATGGCAAAAATATCCGAGGGCTACCAGAAACTGGATGAGGTTTGTCAGAAACACCCAAGTGAGGATCGGACTTACAAAATATTCGTTTTTGTGTTCGGAACATTTTACAGAGAACTGTTGTGAAACAACATAGATGGCTAGATCTTGTTGTTATTCGCCACTATTTAGAGAGGATGATTGAGAGAGGAGAGAGGTTATCCACCACGTTTAAGTGGAAGATACAACTGTCGTACAAATCTGTAAGACAATCTCTGCCGAGCTACCAGCATATGGAGACGTGTGATTTGAATGGTGAATCAAACACCTGTGTTGGTCTGCCAGCGTGTTGGTAAGTGTAATCTTACCTCACTAGATGTGCTGGCTAACATTGCCGCTACCTTGCCCTTCGCATCGGAAGAGCTCAAAAACCCTAGCTAACAATACCCACGACTACCCCACACCCTCACCTCCTCCACCATCCTTCCACAATCGCCCATCGACAGTTACCCTCGCTAACAACACCTACGGCCATCCCACACCCACCCCAACCATCTCCTCACAATCCCCCATCAACATCAACAACAACCATCAACCCCCCAGCAACCTAACGTTTTTGGCAAAGCATGTGCTCACTATTGTGCCGAAATTTCAGTTTCCTTGCTCAAAGGATTGCTGAGATATCACTCGGACAAACTAACGAGAAAGAAAACAAGAAAGAAACCGGAGCGAAAACCGAGTACTCCCTTTCAGCACACGTCATCGCCGGGCCCCCTTTGGTGCCCTGCAATGACATCATGTAGTGCCTGGAGATGGAATAGGAAAGGAGCGGTGTACAAAGTACAGTTGGACTCCGCTATTCGCGGTTCCGCTATTTGCGGAATCCGCATATTCATGGTTGATAAAATACGACATGCTTCTCTATTCGCAGAAGTGTCCTTCAAATTTTGCACTTTTTTTTCTATTCGCCGCCGTGCTCCGTGAAATTGCGGGTTTTTTTTACTATTTGCGGCCGTGTTCTGCGAATTCGAGGTTTTTCAGAGGCACAATTTTTTTTTCCACGAGCCAAAACGTTGACACATTTATAAAAACCCATCTTTCACCAGCCATGTATAAAGCAGCTGGACATACGTATGCAAAAAAAATCTACGAGCTGCGAGCATGACCTGCTTCTGCAGCCGCTAGCTTGACATACCTGTATGGTACCGTGTTTATAAAACCCATGTTTCACCAGCCATGTATAAAGCAGCTGTACATACGTACGCGAAAAAAATCTACGAGCCGCGAGCATGACCTGCTTGTTGTAAGAATCAGATCTACAACATTGTCCCAAGAGTGAGTTCAATTCAGAATCGATCTTTAGCAATACCTGCAAGAAACCAACAAGCCACATATCAGTATACAGTAATCATAGAAGTAAGTAATGGAATTGCAATTATTAGTACAAGCAAGCTTATAACTAAGAGTAACACGCACCATCTGAGTATGCACTACATCACACAGAATAAATGTCACAGGAATCATCGGAGCGCTGTCCAGTCCGAATTCTTATAGGAGCCACTCAGTGGACAGAGTCGGCATAACACCTGGGTTCAACCGAGACACAATTTCATTACATTCTCCCCGCCGTTAAAACTACACTACCCCCAATGGCGGAAGTCAAGCTAGCAAGAAATAGCAGCATAGGAACATAAGTTATCAGCAGAGTAATATCAGGTAGCAGCAGTCCATGTCAGTCAGTCCAGCCATAGCGGTCGGGGCGTCAAATTTCTCTTCCGGCGCGTGTCCGATAGGCACCAGGTGCCACATCCACGAGATCGAAATCCCCCGCATCGGAGTGATCACCTAACTCGGGTGACGGCGGTGGCCCCACAAAGCCATCCGGATCGGGCGCATGTGGCGGTGGGATAGCCGGTAGATTCTCCATTGTCGGATTAACATTGCCGTAGTCCGGCTCAACAGTATCCCCGCATGGGGCAAGATGACGTACGGAGACGGTAGACTCACGTCCATTCGGCATCAGCACTCGAGCGTGCTCGGGGTTGGCTTGGAGAATACGAACCTTGTCGATGAGGGGTTCGTACTTACTCAAGCGAACCGCGCGTTTGAGGAAAGCCGGTCCGGGCACAGCCAGCCAGCCTGGCAAAGGACTGCCACCTCCAGAACGACGCGAAAAACGAAACATACGGTCGTGGGTAGTTTGGTTAGTTTGGTTTGGTTAGTAGCGGTGCACAATAAAGTCCTGATCGAGCTGAGCACGGTGGGTACCACCCAGGTTAGGGTGCACATGGTGCCCCCATATGAGCATATTGCCCTGTCCCTGTTTTTATTTTGTTCCAATCATTAAAATAATAGTCCTCGTCAATTTTTATGAAAATTGGACTCTATTTATGTGTCCCACCATTCACTTGAATATTTCCACAAAAATGGCCATAAGCCGCCATTATAACAATATTATGGTAAATAGGCTGTCTTTAATTCCAGCACTAGTATCATTATTTGTTGTTGTTTTTTCTTGAGAGTTCAATGTGAATTGATTTACCTGTGTAAAGTTGAAAATAGAAATGCCAGGGATGAAATGTCCAGACAGTTGCCATGGAAACTGCTGCTAGATTTGGGCTATTTTTAGACATGCACAGTCTAGACATTGTCTAGACATAACAATGCAGTCACAATATGAGCTGATTGACTGATCTGCTCTGTAGCAAGTATATGCATTATGCAGGAACTGATCCTGATGTAGCTGACATGTTTGCCTTTGGCCTGTCATGACACAGATGCTATTACCCAGTTGTAGATATTGACACACATTTGTGATACGTTTGTGTGCGCTGCCAGAATTACTAGCAGAGAGGAAATATTATGGAGGAGGATAAATCATCACAAGATGCTGGTGTTCTTGATATCTGCTCAACTGATGAACTCCAGCATGAATCTACGCCAGGCTCGCCAGCAACTGCAGCAGGATCTAGTAGAATGAAAAGAAGAAACTCTTCTGAGATATTTGCACTAGGTCAATCGATCACAGACGTTGATTCAGAAATAACTGGATCTCGCTTGCCTACAGCACTACAGGTCCTTCGGTGTCTGATATTCCATATACAGGATGGATATTCTACCAACAAAACCAAGTGGGATTGTTCCAAGCTGGTGCTTGCAAAGATTCAGCCTTTTTATGAGAAAGCAAACGTTCCTTTGATATGTGATCGCAAAGCATGTGAAAAGATCTTGAAGCTGCACGATGAGAACTCCAAACTAAGACAAATCCCCAAAAGTCGCCGTGACATGCCAACTGTTTTGAGCAAAGTCCATGAACATGAGCAGGATCTTTCCAAAACATTCCCACTCTGGCCGCTTGATGCTGAAGAGAAAATGAAAACTCCTGAGGACATCAAATTCCTGCAGTCCATGAAGACAGATCGTATTGCTAGCTTTGGAGGTTTTGACGCTTCCCTCGCGAAACAGAAACAGAGATCGGAACAACGCAAGCTTCTGGACAGACGAAGGCAAGAAAAGGCAGAAGCTGAGATGGCGGAGTTAACTGCTACAGCAACATTTGAGAGCAGTTCTGATACTGATCCTGGTGACACCGAGGATGGAGTGGATCTCTTGCCAGGAATCTCTATGGATACACATCCGAGAAGAAAGCACAGACGAGTGGTACATTCTGGGACAGAGGCTTTCATACCTCATAACATCATGAAATCCCCCAAAATGGTTGCACTTGCTACCAGAATGAAGATGACTCCATCACAACAGGCTGCTTTCACTGAGGCATTCGTCCAGGAAGCTGGAGGGGATGTGTCCAAAGTATATACATCATATGCTGTGGCTGATAAATCCAGACGAGAAATAGGAAAGCAAATAGCTGAAAGTTACCAGGAGAAGTGGGATGTTCCACAGTTTGCTTCTCTTCACTGGGATGGCAAGCTGCTTCCCTCGCTCACAAATAAATATGAAAATGAGGAGCGGCTGACTGTGGCGGTTGGAGATGTGACAGACATCAAGGTTCTTGGTGTGCCTGCTTACAAACCTGGAACTGATAAAAAAATCTGGAGAAATCATTTCAAAGCTCACATTTGATTTGCTGTGCAGTTGGAACTGCACAGACTCCATTTGCAACATGATGTTTGATACGACCGCTAGCAACACAGGGCATGTGTCCGCAGCATGCATTCAGATACAGGAAACCCTAGAACGTCCACTTTTGTGGTCTGGTTGTCAGCATCACGTAGGAGAAGTCATTCTTACGCACGTGTTTGAGGATCTCAAGATCGAGACATCCAAGTCTCCAGATGTCATGCTGTTCACTCGTCTCAGGAAAAATTGGAACTTGGTTCCCCATGAGAGCGATCAGCCACTGCACCGAATACAGTTAGCGTCATTTCCCAAGGAAGGTAAAGATCTAATTGATGAATGGCGTGCAGAAACCTTGCAACTCGTGACATCACAAGTTGACCAGAAACGGGACAACTACAAAGAATTTCTACAGCTGTGTGCAGTCTATCTCGATCCTGACTACGCTAATACAACATTTCAGCGTCCTGGTGCCTTACACGAAGCTAGGTGGATGGCGAAATTGATCTACTGTTTGAAAATCTGCCTGTTTGAGAGACAAATCCAGGATCTCCCATCTGGAACAATAACAGCCAAGCACCAGGGAAAGAAGCTCACAGAATTCGTCACCTTTGCAACACTCGTCTATTCCACTTGGTGGATGCAATGCTCCATCAGTGTAGATGCACCCTGGAATGACCTCCTCCTGTACAAGAAGCTGCTGCGGTATCAGGAACTCAACACCATAGTGGCCAGTAGCGCACTGAAGGCGTTCAGTCGACACCTGTGTTACCTTACCGGAGAGCTAATACCACTGGCACTATTCAGCAGTAACACCCCAGCTCATGAGTGTCGCCCACTTGCAGACCAACTGCTCCAAAAAAGACCTGACACACCGCGCCAGCTTCCCGAGAATCGTTTCGGAACAGGCTTCGGCAAACCAAGGTTCCCAACAGAAGTCAATCTCGGCTCAAAACTTGCTGACTTTGTCACCGAAGATTCATGGTTTTTCTTCCATGTTCTGAAGCTGGAAGCAGGGTTCCTGTCCCTGGATGTTTCCGAGTGGCCTGAATCAGAATTCTACAAGAATGCCTTGATCAATGTTGGAGCAATCAATGTAGTGAATGATTCAGCAGAACGAGGCGTGAAGCTGAGCTCCGACTTCTTGGCAGCTGCTCGCGGTGAAGAGCACTATCAGAATGTTCTCCAAGTTGTTGAAGAGAACAGAAAGATGAGGCCCATTCTGAGAAAAAGGACAACTGAACCAGATGATAAAAGTCAGGGACAATAAAGACATTGTTGGACCAAAAGTCATAAGCAGGTGATTCATGAGTTTGTTGCCTTTCTGTTTTGTGTATGTTAGCCAAATTGGCCATTATGTTCAATTAATACATTGTTGAATACATGTGTGAACTTGTGAAGGAATATAAAATGTACTTTATATCAATATCTGAACTATGTCTGTCATGCATTAATATTTTCTGTCGATGTTTGCTAACAAAATAAATCCCTACATGTGTCCTTTGTATGTATACCACCTATTTCTGGAAGCGTTTATTGCCGTTTATTTGTTTTTGCCAGTGAATATTCAAAGCAGTGGTGGGACACATAAATAGTTTCCAATGTTCTTGAAAGTTTGCCTGGCTTTCTTATTTTGGTATAGGAATACAATGAGACCAGGGACAGATTGATTCTATAAAAAATTTTTTTAAAAGAGGCACCGTGTGCACCCTAACCCAGGTCCATCAGTCCAACCCTAGTCTGTTAGACCTAAGTGTCAGAGCAATGGCTTTCCAAATAATGCTATTAAAGCATTCCACCTGTCCGTTTGCCTGGGGCCGATATGGAGTAGTATAGCTAGAAGGCGATATTCCGCTGGAGCAAGAATGCTCTCACATCCTGGGACAAGAACACCGCTCCACGATCAGTATGGACATAGGCCAGGTTCCCAAACATAGAAAACAACTCCCGCAGACATCAGATAACTGTGGCAGTGGTCATATCGCCACACGGGAAAGCAAAGGGAAATCTGGAGAACTCATCAACTACCGTGAGAAGATAACGAGAACTGCCCGAAGCCGGTATGCCCGGACAAGACGGTAGACACGAAGGCGGCAGGGGCCCTTTGAAGTCCATAGCCAAACGCTTCCACGGCCGAGTGGCCTTGACCAGCGTACCCATCCGAGGTTTGTAGAAGCGAGGTTTGAGTTCAGCGCAAACGGAACAAGTGCGACATAGCCGACGAATATCCTCAATCGAATAGGGCAAATTATGACTGCGCACATAATGAGCTAAACGCGTCACGCCGGGATGACACAATGTGCCATGAAGGACGCGTAGATCCTCAAAAGAGGTGAGGCTTACACACGCCGGTGGCCATGATAATGCATCCGCTACGAGGTTATCCCGCCCCGGGCGATACTTGATAGTGTAACAAAAATCGGCCAACTCAATCCTCCAGCGAGTGATTTTCTCATTCTTAATGCGTTGAGCATGGGGCGTGTCGTACATAAAGGCAACACTCTGTTGATCCGTGATGATCTGAAAACATCTGCCAAGCAAATATGGCCGCCAGCGCCTGATCGACTCGATGATGGCGTACGCCTCCTTTTCGACAGACGAGTGTCGGCGTTCCGCAGAGGAGAGAGTCCTTGAAAAGAAGGCCACAGGTCGGTCCCCTTGAGAGAGTGTAGCAGCTATCGCGTGATCCGACGCATCGCTTTCCAAAACAAAGGACTTGTTTTCGTCAATCGTCGACACAGCGGCGCCAGCTATGTCGGACTTCAGGCCATGGAAAGCGGCCTTAGCAGCGTGAGCCATGGGGAACGCTTTGCAATCCACAAGTGGACGAAGCTTCTCAGAGAAATTTTGCAGCCACTTAGAGTAATGAGCAAAAAGCCAGAGAGCACGCTTCAAAGAAGCACGATCGCGAGGCGGGGCCATGTCGAGCAAGGGTCGCAGTCGCTCCTTGTCCGGAGTGATAGTGCCGTGGGTCAAGTTGTACCCCAGGAGATCTATCGTTCGAGCGGAATAGTGACATTTATCCTCGTTCATAGTCAGTCGATACTTATGCGCAACCTCGAGGAAGCGTTTCAGGTTAGCATCATGATGTGCTTTGTCGTACCCGCAAACCGTGAGATTATCCAGATAAACGAAGACATCGGTTAAATTCTCCTAAGCAATGAGATCGTCCATGGCCCTTTGGAAGCAGGATACGCCATTTGTGACCCCGAAAGGGAGACGGGTGAACTGGTACAACCTTTGTCCGGATTCAAACCCGATGTAGATGCGATCGGCCTCGGAGATTGGAATCTGATGATACGCGCTACGAAGATCTAGTGTACTGTAGACCGAGTACTGTGCCACCTGTCATACCAGAGAATCCATTCCCGGGAGTGGGTAGGCGTCCAATTGTGTAAACCGATTTATTGTCTGCGAGTAGTCTATTACCATGCGTTTACGATGCGTGGCGGTCTGCACTACCAAAACTTGGGCCCTCCAAGGCGATCAACTAGGTTCGATTATACCGTCCTTTAGTAGTCGCGCCGTCTCCTCAGCAATGAATTGCGTGTCAGCCCGGGAATAGCGTCGCGATTTAATGGCAACCGGTGTACAGTCAGCAGTAATATTGGGGAACAGCGACAGTGGTTCAATTTCCATCCCTGCAAGAGCACACACAGCAAGAGTATCAGCACCACCAAATTCCATTTCCAATCGCCCATGCCGTCGGAGAAAATCATGTCCCAGCAACACCTCCGCACATAACGCTGGTAAGACCATTAAATGCACATCCGGAAACATGCGACCATTAATCACAAGCTTTAGTCGGCATTCTCCCAGAGTGTGGATCCATAGCCCTTGGAATGCTATGAAGATTCGACGTGTTGTCCCAAGAATCGGCCACCCATGCTTTTGAACGAGTCGTAAATCAACATAACTATCCGTCGATCCCGTGTCGATTAAGGCATTTGCATGTTGCCCCGCAATCATTAGCGGAATAACCGCGCTGGACAAGCCAGGCGGTCCTGCAGTCGTCGAGTCGTCGAGAGGGTGCGCTCGAGCCACGCTTGTGGAGCCGATGCCAGGTAGCGTCCTCCGTGAGGGCAAAGCCGAATGTGGGTCAGTCGAGCCGTCGATAGGTGGCGCTCGGGCCACGTGTGTAGATCCGACGCCAGTTCGCGTCGATCGTGCCAAAACCGGACGTGGGCTGGGCGACGAAAGAATTCCAGTCAAGGACCGGCGGGCCGCGATCACGCCTGTTCGCGCCACTTGTTTTGGCGGCGTCTCGTTCACAGTCAAGGTTGCGTGCGCAGCACGGGTCCCGCCTGGAGGGGCGATCCCAATCAAGGCCGCGCGTGGCGCCAGTCATGGTTCGGGCGGAGAGATTATCAATTCAAAGTCGAGCGAGATCACCGGCCCCGTGTCGAGCGACAGACTTTCGCAAAATGACCTTTCCGAGAACACGAATGACATTTCGCATCTCTAGCCGGACAAACTGACCTTAAATGGTTCCGGTTCCCGCAGAAAAAGCACGTAGCGTTATTTCTGGCTGAAGGAGCGGCCGTGGCAGCGGCTGTCACACTCGGGTCGAATTCCTCAAGAGTGTCTGGTGTCCCTGATTCCGGCGGAGGGGCAGCATCCGTGTGCTCCGTGGTAGCTCTCTCCGGTCGTGTCGCGCCGGTTAAACCTGCAGTGACGTACGGTCGGTCGTACGATTCGGCTTGAACTTGAGCTTCTTGGTACAAGAGCGAGAGATTATGAGCTCTCTCCAGCGTCAACTCTTCTTCTTCCTCAAGCAACCGTTGTCTGATGATTGGGGAATAAATCCCAGAAACAAAAAGAATCTTATTAAATCATCAGATACTTGTGCAGGGGTTCGTGTCGCAGTAGTACAGCCCTTCTCTAATCGGCGTAGGTCTTGAACGAAATGGTCGATGGTCTCCGATGGATCTTGTCGCCAAGACGCGAGCAGATATCGAGGATAGACCATGCTTCGAGTCTTGATGTAGATGCGTTTCAATTCCTCCACAGCCGCATCGTACGTAGCGCACTGGGTTATGCACGTGTATACCGTATGGTTCACGCGGGAGTGTAGCACCGCGAGCTTAGTTACATCGGCGAGCTCCTCCTGTGCATCCAGATGGCTGGTCAGTAACTTCAGCCAATGTGAGAGTTGAGCAGACGCGTCCGGCGCCTGAGGGTCTGCTCTGAAGATTGGAACTTGTATTAACTTGTGAGTCATGATGATCCCATTCAAGACAAGAGACGATTCTGAATTAATTGTTGTCAGAATCAGATTTACAACATTGTCCCAAGAGTGAGTTTAATTCAGAATCGATCTCTAGCAATACCTGTAAGAAACCAACAAGCCACATATCAGTATACAGTAATCATAGAAGTAAGTAATGGAATTGCCATTAGTACAAGCAAGCTTAGAACTAAGAGTAACACGCACCATCTGAGTATGCACTACATCACACAGAATAAATGTCACAGGAATCATCGGAGCGCTGTCCAGTCCGAATTCTTATTGGAGCCACTCAGTGGACAGAGTCGGCATAACACCTGGGTTCAACTTAGGCACAATTTCATTACACTGCTTATATATTCACTGCTGTGTGGTCGTGTTTTCATGGCTTTCGCGGCTGCGAATTTTAGCCGGACTATAATAGAGTGCTTCGTGGGATGTTCTTCCAGCTACGAAAACATGTCAACCCCGTGAATTATATATAATAAATAACCACCTTTAGAGGCCATTTTTCCCCGCAAAGCGGGGGTTGGCCTTTTTCGGGAACCGTGGTTGTTGTTGTTTTTCGGTCCCCTTTTTGAAGCAATGTTTTACGGCCGGATGCCCTTCCTGACGCCAACCCTTTTTGCCGCCTTTAACGACAAACAGGGAATTACCAGTGAACTGGTACTCAATTAGCCGACCTCGGAAGGATGACAGGCTGAGTCAACCCCCCTGGCGTTAATTCAGCAATCGACCGGGATTCGAACCCAGGATCCTTGGATCCTAAGCCGGCACCCTAGCCGCTAGCCCAACACCCTAGCCGCCAACGTGAATTATAGAATGCAAATGCTTCTTGCTCCTTCGCTTCATTATATCTATTGTCCTGTCCATAGCCGATGATCACCAGCCTTGGACGAATAGCCGAACCAGCTTTAACTCCGAGGCATCTCCCAAAGATGACGATTATTTTTGGCGTGCGCGGAAATGAAATAATTTGAGATGTTTAATTAAATGAAATACACGGGTTTAATCTGGAACCCACAACGAACAGACATGACAAGGCAATTCAACAGTAATGATTTAATGAAAATAAATCAGATGAAAAATGTCAAATGAAATGTTGAGGTAAAAACTAATTTCTATGTGAGGTACCTCCACATACATACTCAATTACAGACAAGGGGAAAGACAAAATATAATAAATGTTCCCTTTTTATAGTGCAGTCAATTGGCTCTGGCCCCACGAGTTCCTCTGCGAGGTTTGCAGCTGGGGACGAGGCCCAGAGCTCGATATCTCTCCGACGGGGACCCGGCACAAGATAGCGGTCGCGTTGCACCGCGCCAGAAGTAGCCACCGGCATGAGGCAAGCAGACAGGATGGCCTCCTTCGCTTTACTCGTGGCCTCCTCCGCCTCTGAAGAGCATCACAGCCAAAACAACACACAATGCTGCCTACGCAGCCGAGAGCTACCCACTCTCTTCAAAACTGCACCCCAAGCTCCAGGACCACACAAATGGCACCCCTTCCTCCAAAAACCCAGAGAGACACAGAGAGAGAGAGAGAGAGAGAGAGAGAGAGAGAGAGAGAGAGAGAGAGAGAGAGAGAGAGAGAGAGAGAGAGAGAGAGAGAGAGAGAGAGAGAGAGAGAGAGAGAGAGAGAGAGAGAGAGAGAGAGAGAGAGAGAGAGAGAGAGAGAGAGAGAGAGAGAGAGACAGAGAGACAGAGACAGACACGCTCTTCTTCCTCTCCCTCCTATTAAAGCTTCTTGCTCTGACGTTCCCCCAACCAATCGCCAAGCGCTTTCAAATTACCCTACGTTCCTCTCGACCAGTCACGAACTTCGGGGTATGGCCTGCCGGCTTTACTTGGCGTGAGTGTTCATTAAGGCGTGACTTACTTGCCGATCGGCAATGTTCAGGAACCTGTCTGCATGCAGTGGATGGTTATTGTTGTTTAATGGAGGCTTTGCATGGCTGGCCTGGTTGTAGCTGTAAAAAACACAGCGACAAGATCACAGATGGAATATCACGTACTGGGGAGAACTAACCTTAATCCCTAACTAGTTAACACAGCTTCACCCCTCGTGTGAAGACACATAAGCAATCTTAAGCTCCAGTTTCCCTACTTAAATACATCGAGATGTCTTCTACACGTTCACGGTCCATGCTATAACTATACAATCCTATTTTAACTCCGGCCAGGGAGTAATGCATTCACTCGTGTCCGTGTGTGTGTGTGTGTGTTCGTGTGTTTGTGAACAAGATATCTGGAAAAGTTCTGAACGGATTTGGATGAAAGTTGGTGGGATGATTGCCCTTGGGATAAGGAAGAATTGATTAGTTTTTGGTGAAGCTCAGGATATTATTCCCGATGCAGGAATTTTTTGAAGGATTTTTTTACCATTGGAAGATAGGGCTCATTTTTTTTAACATTATCTTCTATATATTCTATATTTAACATTGTGATATGAAAATAGTTTTCATATTTGTTGTAAATGTAGTTTAAACTCGTGATTATGCGTTAGAGAGGTGTATTTTTTAGCAGCGTCGTCTTCAATGTAAATTTTTTTTCTAATAAAGACATATTCTGTCATTTTAAAACCACCAAAGTGTGTATTAGGTTTCCCCGTTTCATAAAATGTATCGTTTGATATGTATAATGCTTTAAAACTGTTTTTTTTTGTTGTTTTATTTTTTACCTCAGAAGAGATATCAACATTTAGCTCAGCGAATGTCATTCGTGGTGTCAGTATTTGATGAACTTATAAAGACTTGGTTCCAGATTTGTCAATGGCTGAGGTATATTAACAAACGAATAAAACAGATTTGGCAAAATTCCAACTTTAAAAAAAAAAAGATCGCATATTCACCCAGGGTTGTGTTACGTGGTCCTCTCTGTGACCAACTGGTCTCGGTGACCCCCGGACCTTGAGAGGAACCCCGCCAGAAAGATATATGATTTATACGCTTTTGTAACGCAATCAATACTACTTAAACCCTCCGGTGGACCAACGAAGGAAACAATCCAAATCAATACAGAAATCACACCAAGGATCCGGATCAATCAATCATATATTCACCCCTGGGTGGAATCATCAACAACACAATACTTCAATGCTCAGTATGAATATTCCAACAATATTTCTAAGATGGCCATCTTATATATTTCCCCCCTTTCCCCCACTCACGGCACCCTCAATAGTCACTGTCCCTCACAATGTCTCTGGGCCCCTCCAGACCAAGGTGAAGGTCGACTTCTCCGCACACAGGCGGTTGAACGGACCCCTGGCTGACGTGCTCCAAACGTGCACGTCCCGTACCGGGAACGGCTGCTGCAGCGGGCACCTCCTCGAGACGCCACCGGGGTCGGAGCCCGTGATCGTGGCCTCTGGGCTGTGAACGGCTCGCAAAGCGCGCGAGGCCCAAGGTGCGACCCGCACCCGCACACGCCCTCGCAGGCGTCGAGGCGAACCGTGCCGGACGCTTGGTTCCTTCCAGGAACCCACGGCAACCTGACACGTAACAGGCAATCACCCCGCGCAGGTAACTCCTCTCGCCAGACGGGCTTTTCAAACTCAGCGTTCCAAAGCAGGTAAAGATCGACTCGGCTCGCGTCGGAGCTGGTCGAGGATCAAGATGGCCGCTTCTCTCCCGACCGTCTTTTTTCTTCCTCCGGTTCACCATCCCGTTTCCGGTCTCCTGTTATCAGGAGCGCTTCTAACCATTTAACCACAACAACCTTTAATAGAATAAACATTAATAAGCAATGACCTGAATAGTAATTCACATAAATCCAGAATCCGTAACAGTTGTGAGAGGCTGAAGAAGAAGAAACCTCGCATGGGCTTCCCAGACAAAATTAATAATTCTGGTTCTGGCTCTGCGATTTTCAGGTTTATTACTCCCACCAGGGAGTAACGCATTCGATCGTGTCCGTCCGTCCATCCGTGTGTGTGTGTGTGTGTGTGTGTGTGTGTGTGTGTGTGTGTGTGTGTGTGTGTGTGTGTGTGTGTGTGTGTGTGTGTGTGTGTGTGTGTGTGTGTGTGTGTGTGTTTGTGAACAAGGTATCTGGAAAAGTTCTGAATGGCTTTGGATGAAAGTTGGTGGGATGATTGCCCTTGGGATAAGGAAGAATTGATTAGTTTTTGGTGAAGTTCAGGATATTATTCCGGATCCAGGAATTTTTTTTGGAAATTTTTTTGGGAAAGATTTTTTCTGTTTAACTGCATTAAAGCTTTTATTCTTATTCTTAAATGATGTTTTTCTCCTATAATTCCGAGATATATCAAAATAAATTCTCTGACAGTTAGGGCTTACTTTATTTTTCATTTATTGTTTTGGGGAGAGGGGATGTTAAACAAAACGTATTATTCCAACTAAACCCACGGCGGGAGTATGCGCTCTACTGAGTGGCGTTCTAGTTACTGTAGGATTCCTCCATCTACCCCCACAAACGTAACATGATTATTGAAATTAGCAGAAAGGCTCAATATGCCATCATCCGATAACATCCCCCACAAAAAATGGACAGAGTATTCACCCCTCACGCAGATACCCACAATGCTCGCATTCCTACATATACAGACTGTGTTCTCGATCTTGATCATTGTTCTCGTCCCGTTGCTTTGACCTGCGTTTTTGACTCTCGCTCTGCCCATCGTTCAATCATGCCTCCCAAGCGCAATTCCAGTGCCGGACATGCGTCGACTACCAAGAGGCAGAAGAAAGTGATGAGTCTGAGCCAGAAGGTGGAGCTGCTCGACCGGCTTTCGAGAGGAGAGAGTGCAGCCTCTGTGGGCAGGCATTATGGCGTCAACGAATCCACCATTCACTACATACAGAAGAAGGAGAAGGCGATTCGTGAGAGAGTTTCAGCGAGCGCTGTATCGAGTGTGAAGGTGGTCACCCATGTCCGGAATGTCCACATGGAAAGGATGGAGAAGACTCTCAGAATATGGATCGAGGACAATACGCAGACGAGGGACATTATGCTGAAAACCATGATGCTGAACCGTTCCCTAAATCCACTCACCGAGGGCGAGTTGGAGGCTATTCCAACGGTTTCCAAGGAGGAGGGGGAAGAGGCGGGCAGTGATGAGGAAGATGTGCCGAGGTCCAACCTCACAGTCCAGTTCCCGGGCGAGTTGCTGCAGGACATGCGGGCGCTTGCAGACAAGGAGCAAGATGCTGACCCAGTCGTGGAGAGGTACCCCATGTTCAAGAGGGGCTTGGATGATGTGCTCCTCCCGTACAAAGAGTTGCATGGAAATGTTGAGCAATGTGTCAGGCAGCTCCCCATGACCCATTTCTTCAGCCCTGTTCCCTCCACCTCAAGACCATCACCACCCTCTCCTGCTGCCCTCTCAGTCCTCACCAGCATTATCACCAGCGTCCTCTTGTTCTCCTACCTCTCCTGACTCTCCCTTAGTGCACGATTTTGCTGCACCATCATTTGGGTGTCCTACAAAGTTCGAGGAATTTGTGGGATTTTAATTCATCGCCATCATCATCACCACCATCATCATCATCATTTGAAAGTTGCGTGTGTTTGTAAAATAAAAATTTTAAACAGTATATGATGGTGTTGTGTTTTTTTTACTTTGACGGAACTATGATGGTTTGACGGTATGGTTAAGCATTTTTAATAAACTGTAAGCGCATTCCTTCAATAAATTGGAAATGGTACCTCGTGTTGTCGTTTTTTTTTATTTGTAAGCATTTTTTGTGAAACTGTAATCATGTGCATTTGCGGTCAAAAACATTTTAAACTTAAATTTTTTTCTCTGAATCGGGAACCGCCGGGAACCTATAACCTATCCTCCTTTTCCCTATTGAACAATGCCGCGGCATTCATTCACGGGATTTTCATCGACCTTCGCAGCTTATCGTCGACATTTGCGGGTTTTGTCTTGCCATTTCCAGGACTTTCATCTACCTTTGCGGATTATCGTCTACATTCTCGGGATTTGCCTCACCATTTGCGGATTTTGCCTCACCATTCACTGTTTGGTCCTCTCTATTCGTGGATTTTCGCGCCTCGGGAACCTATCTCCCCTTTTTCTATTGAAACAATGCCCCGCTATTTGTGGTTTCATAATTCGCGGATTTTCCAGGAACATATCCCCCGCGAATAGCGGGGTCCCATGGTATGAGTATATAAATTGTATATAATTAATGAACTTGCTCATGTTCCAGTGGTACGTAATTAATAGATGTATGAACGTTCCTAATGCACGTAATTAATAGCCATACTCATGTTGTAAGTCTGATTTGATGTACCATACACATACACTTTACAGTCTAGATTTAAACCCAGGCTAAATAGCTTAGTACTGAGTGTGAGTACCTCTTAGGCTATCCTGCCAGCTCACCTTCAGAATTATCTCTATTAACACCCCCTGACTGTGTATAGTAAGGACAAATTTTATTGTCCTTATTATACACAGTTAGGAGGTACACACAAGCAAGTTCAGCTCAACCAGACAACTTTGTTTTGCCCTCATTGCAGGAGATACCAATAATTTGGATTTATTTAATTTTGAATATTATCTTCAAGGAAGCCTGGTGGTCACTTGATGGTTAAGGTGGCTGGCTTAAGATCTTAATATCCTGAGTTCAAGCCCCTGTCATGCCATAAATAACAGCAGGTGTGTTGACTCAGCCTGTCATCCTTCCAAGCATGGCAAAATGAGCACCAGCTCTGGGAAAGATGAACAATTTGAGTATCTTGCGTCGGAGTGGAGGCCTGTCCAGGATTGTTCCCCCTAGGCAATGAAACTGCCTCAGCATCCCTATGCACTTGAAGGGGTGAAAGGAATTATTATTTATAGTGTCTAACATTCTCGGGATTTGCCTCACCATTTGCAGATTTTGCCTCACCATTCACTGTTTGGTCCTCTCTATTCGCGGATTTTCGTACCAGGTGTGTACCCCGGTTTAGAATAGGTACACCGTATCCCTGCGTGTCGTAAGAGGCGACTAAAAGGGTTGGCGTCAGGAAGGGCATCCGGCCATAAAAACATTGCCTTAAAAAGAGAACCATGACAATTACAACTACATATGGGCAGGGTACAGCCCGAAGTACCCCGTGGGGGACCCCACTCCCTCTCGTCAAAACTCAAGGTGGGGAACCCGATCGGAGCAAGGGTGGGAATCATTCCATTTATGACGACGAAACGTCTGATGCCCGAAGTGGAGATCGGTTTCTGAGGTTTGGGAAATGGAATGTAGGGACAATGACAGGGAGATCAGGAGAAGTGGTGGAAGTGTTGGTCAGAAGAAGAGTGGACATATGTTGTGTGCAGGAGACGAGATGGAAGGGAAGTGGTGTGACAATGGTGAAGGGTAGGCAGGGACAGAAATACAAGCTTGTGTGGCAAGGGTGCCCAGAAGGTGTGAATGGTGTTGGTGTCCTGTTTTCTGAGGAGTTTGTAGACAGTGGTGAGTGTGACTAGAGTGAGTGATAGGTTGATGATGGTGAAAATGATGATTGGAAAGCACTTGGTGAACGTCATTTTGGGATATGCTCGGCAGGTTGGTCGGAGCGATGAAGAGAAGGACAAGTTCTGGTGTGCCATAGAGAAGCTGATGGAAAACGTGAAAGATGAGGAAGTTGTTGTGGTAGGAGGAGACCTAAATGGACATGTGGGAAGGAGTTTGGCCGGTTTTGAGGGAGTTCATGGGGGTTACGGATATGGTGTGAGAAATGGAGAAGGTGAAAGGATTTTGGAGTTTGCTGATGGAGCTGATTTGTTGATTTGTAATACTCAGTTCCAGAAAGAGGATAATAAGCTTGTTACATATACGTCAGGTGGGTCGACGACAACCGTTGACTACCTGCTGGTGCGTAGGCGAGATAGGGTGCACCTCCGGGACACAAAGGTGATCCCGGGGGATGAGGCTGTTTCACAGCACCACTTGGTTGTCTGCGACATAAGGGTGAAAGGTGCGAGGAGAGCTCGGCGGGTGAAGTACCAACCGAGAATGAAGGTGTGGAGGTTGAAAGAGATGACCGTGAGGGAGGCATTAAAAGAGAGGCTGAATATGGTAGAGGATGATGTGGTTGAGCCTGAAAGTGGTTGGATGTCAATGAAAGATAGTCTGTTGGGAGCCGTTGGTGAGGTATGTGGATGGACAAAAGGACCACCGAGGCACTCGGAAACATGGTGGTGGGATGATGAAGTTGGAAAGAAGATTGATGAGAAGAGGAAGAAGAAGTTCAAGGAGTGGCAGAAGGCGAAGGGTATGGGGGCAGAAAAGGCAGAGCATGAAAGTTATAAGGCAGCCAAGAAGGCTGCAAAGAAAGAGGTAGCAAAGGCACAGGAGGCATGCAGGAAAAAGTTCGGAGAACGCTTGGATTTGGAAGAGGGTCAGAGAGCGGTATTCAGGATTGCAAAGCAGATAGCGAAAGAGAGGTGTGATGTGATGGTGGTGAGTTGCTTGAAGGATGAAGTGGGACAAATCGTTGTGGACCCAGATGGAATTAAAGGAAGATGAAAGAGATATATGGAAATACTGTTGAATGCAGAGAATGAATGGGATGGCAACATAGAGAGTAACCCAGTTTTAGGACCGGCAGAGAAGATAACCGAGAAGGAAGTTGAGGAAGCGATAAAAGCAATGAAGAGTAGAAAAGCGGGAGGGCCAACGGGAGTTGTGGGAGATATGTTGAAGGCAGCGGGAAATTGGGGTGTGAAGAGAATGACAGAGATCTGCAATCTGGTTGTGAAAGAAGGCCGCATTCCAATGGATTGGGAACTGAGTACCCTCGTCCCTCTATACAAGGGGAAAGGTGACCCTCTGGACTGTGGCTCGTATCGAGCGATAAAGTTATTGGAGCATGGAATGAAGGTATTGGAAAGGGTGTTGGAGAGGAGGATAAGGAAGAAAGTGAAGATTGATGAAATGCAGTTTGGATTTATGCCAGGAAGAGGAACGATAGACGCGCTTTTTATTGTGAGGCAGTTGCAGGAGAAGTATATGGAGAAGATGAGGAAGTTGTTTCTTGGGTTTGTTGATCTGGAGAAAGCATTCGATAGGGTTCCACGTGAAGTAGTGACATGGGCATTGAGGAAGTTAGGAGTGGAGGAATGGTTGATCAGAGTAGTGATGGCAATGTATGAGAGAGCGCGCACAGCTGTAAGGACGAAGGACGGGAACAGTGGCGAGTTTGAGGTGAGGTGGGAGTGCATCAGAGGTCGGTACTAAGTCCACTACTATTTGTAGCTGTCATGGAGGTGCTGGCTCAGAACGTAAAGGAGGGTTTACCGTGGGAGTTGTTGTATGCAGATGATCTGGTGTTGATTGCAGAAAGTATGGATGGACTGAAGGAGAAGATGAACAAGTGGAAGGAATGTATGGAGACAAAAGGTCTGAAGGTGAATATCGGAAAAACGAAGGTGATGGCAAGTGGTAAAGCACGTGGTGAGGTGGAAAGAACTGGGAATTGGCCATGTGCTGTGTGCAGGAAGGGTGTCGGAGTGAATTCCATTCAATGTCCAATGTGCGCTGAGTGGGTTCATCAAAAATGTAGTGGTTTCAGAGGGTCATTTACCAGTGTGGCAGCTACATTCAAGTGTAAGGTGTGCACAGAGGGAGCTGCAGATGGAGGAAATGTTGAGTTGAATCTTGGAGACGGCATGAAGCTGGAAGGTGTGAAAACATTTTGTTACCTCGGAGACATGCTAAATGGAGAAGGTGGATCAGACTCGGCAACGGTTGCTCGAGTGAGATGTGCATGGAAGAAGTTTCGGGAACTGAGTGGCGTGCTGACGAGGAGGGGAGTGTCATTGAAGCTGAAGGGAAAGGTGTATGCTGCATGTGTGAGAAGTGTTATGATTTATGGGAGCGAGACATGGGTAATGAACGTAGAGTAGCAACGAAGGCTGGAAAGGGTGGAAATGCGAATGGTTCGGTGGATGTGTGGAGTATCGTTGAGAGAGAGGAAGACAAATGATGAATTGCGAAAGATGATGAGAATGGAGCTTGTGATTGATGCTGTGAAGAGAAACAGGTTGAGATGGTTTGGTCATGTGGTGAGGAAGGATGAAAGTGACTGGTTGAGAAGAGTGATGGAAATGAATGTAGAAGGAAGTAGAGGACGGGGAAGACCGAGAAAGACTTGGCAAAAGATGGTCGAAGAAGAAATGCGGGCAAGGGGGTTAACAAGGGGAGATGCAGAAAATAGGGCAAAATGGAGAACATTGTCATGGGGACCGCAAGGCTAACCCCCGCTCTTGCAGGGAAAATGGCCTTAAAATGCCTGTTGTTGTTGTTGATGTTTAAGGTGCATGAAAAAGCTTTTTTTACGATTACAGTGCATGCAGGGCAAACACATTAGGAAACATTATGTGTACTTTGCATGAATTACAAGGCATTGGTAAAAATTGGCAAACTGTAGTGACTTGTTTGTTTTGAACATGGGCCACAGCTTCCATCATGAGTGATATGGTTAGGTGGCAAAGCAAAATAGATCGGTGCATAAAAATACACTCTTACCACCATCACATTTGGTGTTTTTTCTTTCTATACAGCACAGCCAAATTAATCACTAAGTGCTGACGTCTCAATACTGGCGTGACCACTGCTAAAAATAACATTAGGAAACAATTTGAGGTGTGCTTAGGTATGACACCAAGATCAATTGTTCCTCTGTAATTCATGTTAAAATGAGATGCTTCTTACATAGACCTTTTTTTCATTTTATACTCTGTGCTGTGCCACTTGCTTAACACCAGAAGTTGGAGGAACACTGAGAAAATATAGAAACGTTTTAAAGTCTCGGAAGTGTCACTAGAAATGACGTAGTAATTAATGTTTGAGGATACCAATCGAGTCAAGAATGCCAAAAGAAGAGCCTTGATAAACCTTCCACCCTCACCCCTTTTTTTCAGCGGTGAGCAGCACATGATATGTATTTAATCTTATTATCATAGCCTAGTAATTGGACAAAGCAAAGTGTGTTGTGTTCCACACAAGTTAAAATACTGCCAACACAAAGGCACTGCAGCTATAAATACATTATCATGACCACCATGTGCGTGCTGTACAAATAGCCACAACGTTGGCATGTGCGTGCTGTACAAATAGTGTGTTGGCATTCTCCTAAAAAAAAAAAAACCAACATAATATACAAATGACAGTAAACCCATAGTTGTATACATTACAAATAGATGGCCCTTTAAATATTTTCTTTGAGTTGGTTAACAAGTGGTTAGAGGATAGTAAATCATAGCTTGCTAGCCTTTATTTGCCTTGATATCAATTTTATTATTCAATATTATGATTGCATAAGAGATGCTTTGCAACTTTTGCTTCAAGGGCTAACACAAAATGGTTGCTTCAAATTTCAAGTTAATTGGACGGAAATTGAGGATTTTAGAAACTTAGCCTATGTTGATCTTTTGGCCTTTGTTGACCTCAAAAATAGTTGGTGGTTGAATTCAGTGACCAGATGTGCAAATCCTCTTTAAATTTCAAGTTAATTGGATGAAAATTGAGGATTTTAGAAACTTAGCCTATGTTGATCTTTTGGCCTTTGTTGACCTCAAAAATAGTTGGTGGTTGAATTCAGTGACCAGATGTGCAAATCCTCTTTAAATTTCAAGTTAATTGGATGAAAATTGAGGATTTTAGAAACTTGGCCTATGTTGATCTTTTGGCCTACGTTGACCCATTTTAATTGATACATTGCTGCAGGGAAAAGTGTACAAGACGACAGGGAAACTGAAATCATCAACTTTACGATACACACTTGTACTAAAGCCATTCTTTCCAACTCTAACCAATCCATCCAGATATGCAGCAACTGTACAATCATGACCACTCTTGTTTGAAATCAGACTATCTGGATAAATCCTGTAAAGCAGCTGATCAAAAAAAATTATAGTTAACCACAAAAATATCATCTATGTAACCACACGTATGAGACAATATTTTAGCTAATCCTAATTATTTTCTCCTTCATCAGTTTCTGCATGAATGAAAATTCACAGAAAATGATAAAAATGTCTGCTAGTAGGGGCCTGCAATTCCCACCCATGGGAATACCCTTAGCCTGTTGATACATTATCCCCCCCCCCCCCAAAAAGGTATTAAATAAAATATAATTAACAGCATCCTTAAACTTCTGCTTATCAAAACAATGAAAACTTGAGTATTTATTTTTTAGAAAAGAATGATATATCAAAATTGACACATAAGAACTTATTAAAAGAGATAAAAACCTTGTCAATTGCTTTGAAGAGTGAATCCCTTACTAGTACTAAATCCAAATTTGTATATAAAGTTGAAAAATCAAACCTCAACTGACTTGATTGCGAGGCATCTAATCCTATCTAAGAACTCTAAAGTAGAATTAATGCTCTAGAAAGCTCTAGAAACTCTAAATTAGAATACCAGAATTCCTCTCAATTGCTAAACAATATTTCCTCAACTGTTGCTTAACAAATTGTAGACCTGAGTTAACTATAACCGATAACTGTTTGGTGGTACATAGCTTGGCACCTGCTATAAACCTATACTTGTACGGGTTCTTATGAAGGTTATGGATCCAGAAAAGCCGAGGAATACAAACATTTAACTCTTTATATTTAATGATGAGATTATTAACTAAAACTTCCTAATGGTCAGAGATAGTATCCTGGAGCGACTTATGACAAGGAACACACGTGCTATTTCCTATAATAGTGAAAAATAACCGTCTATGCCTAACTCTCTTAATAAAACTTCTACATAAAACTTTTTACAAACCACAACAAAATTATTAGCAGCCTTATCTGCTGGAGCTATGACGTAGCTATCAAGGAGATCCTGAATATCTTTACGAACACTCGGCTTGTTCAACACTGGTTTAGGGAAATTTACCCAGTGAAAGTATGCCCCGACTACTAAAAATCTTTATTCTATTTCCCAGGACTTCCACAACTCTGTTAAACCATGCATTGAAACTGATTACAGAGAAGTTGAACTTGCTGCACATTCTGTTAACAAAATTATAAACAGAATCTACAATTAAAGACCCAAATGCAGCTCCAAGGTTGAGTTACTGGTTCCCTATGTTTAGCTCCCATTTTCATCAGATCCTTAATTTGACTATTACTAATTATATTCAAATTCCCAGACACCACATGTCCATAAGAACCATACAAAAAAGGAGAAAACGAGCATGCACAGTAAGTTTCCAAAATGTCCTTTACTATATCTATACGAAGAGTTTAAAGAAATTTACTCTCATTGAAGGATTGTCCTATGGTTTTAGTGAAATAAACCTTCAATGGGGTTTGCTTCCTCACTTTATCTGGTAATAAACTCTCTACACCTGTGTCCCTAAAAATAGAATTAAGCTGAAGCCTATTTACCCGTTTGCTAGAAAAATCACAAATTAAGAACTTGCGGATCCTATCAACTTTGGGAGGAGACTTCTTTGAAAGAACACTGCTACAAAAGGCTTTAAAAAACAAGACCTATAGGCAGGCTTGTTTGATACTTTAGTTGAAGAGGATAGTATGACCTGGGTGGGGATACCAGTGACCAGTTAGCAAATAATGTAAGTATTAAAATATTTGACTTCAGGCATGGACAGCCAGTTCATGAATGACAACAAACAACAACAACATGCATTTTAAGGCCATTTTCCCTGCTAGAGCGGGGTAAAAAAACGGCGAATGGCAAACAATGAACCAATAAATTCCACATTCCTGTGCCACCTTCAGTTAAATGTCAGGCATTGACAGCAGGTTCTCTATATTTTCATTCCAAACAACATCATTCATCATTCCAATCACAAATTAATACTGTAGTATTAATATATCAAAATAGAATGTTAAATCACGATTGTATTGAGATATTATAAAACCCGCGAACTGTTATCATCTGTTCATTTCCGGATTCGGGAGCAGGGTTCATGTTGATCGCATTTCAAAATCATAATTGCATAGAGGAATTTCTGAAACCTCCTACCTACCTTATGACACCCTCTGGGACCCCAAAACATTCCACAGAAGGTTATTATATTTCCTTTTAGCAAAACATGCAACTGTAATGGTTACAAAACACATCACCTTGTCATGTGACCAGGTCCTCAGCTCTGATTGGTGTACATTTGTTAGGACATACGGACAGACAAACCTTGTTATAGACGGCATTGTCCTACGGGCTAGGCTGTAAAAATGAACACGTCTTATGAACCTGCTAAACTCCAGAGAATATTAGCTAAGACTTGTTTGGAACATGACCTCAGTAGAACATAAAATCTTGTAAAACATTTTCTTCATATAAACCTATCAATTAACTCTGAAATGTCCATTTTTGGAGCTGTACGACCCCGACTATGACGCTCATGACCTCCGGGTCTCCTGATTGAATTCGCAAGATACTCGTTCCCGAAAATATTACCCAGAGAAACTGACTACATTGTACCCTGTCATTAATGCCCAAAGGATAGATCACACTAAGGATAGATGTTTCATTATGATTGTACCATATCCGATGCTGTGTGGACTCTGCTTCCCCACTTATGGACCTCTGGTAGCTTGTAACTGTTACTGCGTTTTTGGCTGAGGAAGAAATGCTGAAATGTACTGTATCTATCTGGGCTTTTCCCAACATCTTTCTAGGGCTAGGAGCTAGGACTAGGAGTTATGGCTAGGAGTTATGGCTAGGAGTTATGGCTAGGAGTTAGGGCTAGGAGTTAGGGCTAGGAGTTAGGGCTAGGAGTTAGGGCGAGGAGTTAGGGCTAGGAGTTGGGGCTAGGAGTTGGGGCTAGGAGTTGGGGCTCGGAGTTGGGGCTCGGAGTTGGGGATCGGAGTTGGGGCTCGGAGTTGGGGCTCGGAGTTAAGGGAAGGAGCTCGGGCAAGGAGTTCCGGATCTTCAGACCAGGTCACTCTACTCTGGACATGCTGCTTCTGCTGTCTCAACAATGGATGGAGGTCCTCAATGCCAAACAGGAAATTAGAGCTGTCTCCCTCGACATATCACGTGCCTTCGACACGGTCTGGCACCCCGCTCTGCTCACCAAACTCTCCTCCTTTGGTATCCATGGAAATCTCCACGCATGGCTGGCGGACTTCCTCTCTAGTCGTCGTCAACGTGTGGCCCTGAATGGGTTTCTCTCATCTCCTCTTCCTGTTCAGGCTGGAGTTCCCCAAGGCAGTGTTCTGGGCCCCGTGCTTTTTCTGGTCTTCATCAATGATCTCTCTGACTCTCTCGAAAATCCTCTCTATCTCTTTGCTGATGACTCCACTCTCTGCCGCTCCATTCCTCTTCCCTCAGATTGGCAGTCTGCTGCCTTCTCACTCTCTGAAGACCTGGACAAAATCACAGACTGGTCAAACAAGTGGAACATGTCTTTCAATCCTGACAAATCTCACACTCTTACTATGTCTCTCCGAAAAGATCGACTGGACAACCCTCCCATCTACTTTCTCAACAATCCTCTCCAAGAAGTTCTGTCGCTCAAGATTTTGGGTCTCACTATCTGCCATGATCTTTCTTGGGAAAACCACATTTCCAAGCTGGCCTCCAAAGCCAGTCGCCGACTGGGCATCCTCCGTCGTGTGAAGTCCTTCCTCGGCACACCTGAGCTCCTCACCACATACAAGGCTTTCATCCGCAGCTCAATGGAATACTGTTCTCCCCTATGGGCCGGTGCTCCTGCCTCACACCTAGCTCGGCTTCACGCTGTTGAAACCAAAGCTTTCAGAATTATTGGAATCTCCCGCGATGAAGCTATCTCTGAGGGCCTTTCACTCACTCACCGCAGGCAGGTAGGTGGTCTTTCTGTCTTCTACCGACTCCTCTCCGGCCTTGCACCCCCAGCTCTCTCTGTGCTCTGTCCCCCAAATATTCCTACAGGTCGCACAAGATCTGCCAGCAACCCTCTGATGGTTAAACTGCCGAAATCTCGGCTCTCTGCTCACCTTCACTCTTTCATTCCTCTTTTCTCCCGCCTCTGGAACAAACTCCCTCACTCCCTTCAATCCCACTCCTCCCTCCAGGTCTTTAAAACAGCTGTTCACCACCATCTCTTATCTTCCCCCATCCAAAACCTTGATCTTTTCTACCCCCGCTAATTCACCCCAGATCCACCTTGTTTGAAATTCCAACTTCTTTCCTGGAAGTCCTGGCAGTGTCCATATGTTTTATACCTCTCCCACCGCCCCCTTGCCATGCCCCCCCCCCCAAAGCCCTCACCCTCTCGATGTCTCCATGTCTCTCGGTCCCTGCTCTCAAATGTTGTGTTTGTGTCCTTCCCCCTCTCTCCCCATCTTGTCTACCGCTCCCGATGTTATATGTTTTATGTGTCGGTTTGTCTTTCTGTGTGATTAATGTTCGCTCTTTCACGAGCCTCGATCTTGTATACAAAAAAAATAAAAAAAATAAATAAAAGAATCTTTGTTCCTTTCACATTTCTTTCTAATTTTTCATATTTCTCTTTATTCATTCTAATTCTTGCTTCTTTTTTATTCATCTTTCTTTATCTCTCTGTCTCCAGATAAGTGAATTCTTCCAGAATTTTTTTTTCTGGATGGCTCACTTGGCTGCACTTGGATGGGTTTGACGGTAGAGGGGTAGCAGCTCAAGCCCGATTCCTATTCAGGTTCCTCCTGATGACTCCATCTTTGCTCTTTACTTTTTTTGGTTCCTTCTGATGACTCCAATGCAGTATTTGGTTTTCTCTTTCAATAAGGTCCTAATCCAAAAGTCGTCTTTGCATCCCAGCTCAGCACTCCACTCCTCTTTATTATCTAAATCATTAACATTAACCTTGTCTATAACTTGAATAGAACAACGATTAAAAGCATGCCCAACCTCATGGAAATGATTATATAAATATGTCTTGTAACCAGACGATACACCAGACCTATGTCCATTAAAACGCTGATATAAACATTGAGAAGTTTTACAAATATTGCAATCAACAATCTCCACAAGTGAGAAGATAATGTACTTTGATTTACATCCTGACAAACAGTCACAATTAACAGCAAAAGTCTTACCTGTCACATGACATACAAAAGTTTCATAAGGTCTAAAAACTTTCTAGAAAAAAAAAAAAAACATCTGGAGGAATTGCACTTTTTAAAAATAGCTTTACAAGTACTTGATGAAACATTCTGACTCATTCTGAAACTCTGTATACAACACACACAACATGCATTTTAAGGCCATTTTCCCTGCTAGAGTGGGGGTTAGCCTTGCGGTCCCCATGACAATCTTCTCCATATTGCCCTATTTTCTGCATCTCTCCTTGTTAACCCCTTTGCCCGCATTTCTTCTTCCACCATCTTTAGCCAAGTCTTTCTCGGTCTTCCCCGTCCTCTACTTCCTTCTGCATTAATTTCCATCACTCTTCTCAACCAGTCACTTTCATCCTTCCTCAACACATGACCAAACCATCTCAACCTGTTCCTCTTCACAGCATCAATCACAGGCAATATTCCCATCATCTTTCGTAATTCATCATTTGTCTTCCTCTCTCTCAACGATACTCCGCACATCCATCGAATCATTCGCATTTCCACCCTTTCCAGCCTTCGTCGCTGCTCTACGTTCATTACCCATGTCTCGCTCCCATAAATCATAACACTTCTCACACATGCAGCATACACCTTTCCCTTCAGCTTCAGCGACACTCCCCTCCTCATCAGCACACCACTCAGTTCCCGAAACTTCTTCCATGCACATCTCACTCGAGCAACCGTTGCCGAGTCTGATCCACCTTCTCCATTCAGCATTCTGAAACTCTGTATGCTTTTTCGTTTTTCGTAAGCCTGTCATTAGTATCACTCTTCAGTTTTTGACCGAGTTCGGTTGGCTCAGACCAGACAGAAGAGACACGCTGACCAATATATCTATTGGCGAGGGGTTGCTTCACTTAAGGCAGGCATTACTGTTACGGATTCGTCACTTCCGTTGTTGTGGTTTTCATCCACTGTAAACATTTTTGATTCCATGTACTATTATTGTTGTCGTTTAAGGGAAATAGATATTACCATTTTCAAAAGGTAAAAAAGTTAATGTTTTAAATGAAACCGGAACCGAACGACGACGAAGAAGAGGAGGAGGAGGAGGAGGAGGAGAAGGCGGAGTGAGTGAGTCGAGGAAGAAGCCTAGCTGCTTCGAGGTCTGGAGCAAACGTTGACGAACAGAGGTCACTAGCGAACTTCGGGTTTCCCGGGAAAGGGATTCTTGCGACAGAGTTGTTATCGCTGTGACAGATCAACCTGTGTCAGGTTTTGGCGGTTGATTCTGAGGAGAATCATCGTCGTGCCGTTACGCCTCGAGAACGGGCCGTCGGCCATCTTGACTCGCGCGCTTTGCGCATCGCGCAAGGTTTTTCGCTTCGCTTCAACCATTTTCACCACATCCAGACGTTTATCTGGTGTGTGTGTGTGTGTCACGTGGATTTTGAAGGTAAATCTGCGGTTCGGCGGTTTGGGGCCGTGAAACGTCCATACCCAAGGGTGTGATTTCCCAGTCGCCTGGAGGGCGCCTTTGGATTTCCCCGTCGCCTTGAGGGCACCTTTGCGCAGCTTTGGCCGCGTGACTGTGACTGTCATCTGAACGGGATTCTGGTCTCGATTGGACATCGTTCTGACGATCGCTGGAGCGGATCGACTTGGGCTTGATGCCGGAATAGAGACATTGGGAATGTTCTTCTTTTCGCTCACTTGGAGCACAGTGAGTTTTATTGTACGAACCTGATGGTACCATCATAGGAAATATATATTGGTTGTACAATTGATTACTATTGTTGTTGTACTGTAATTCTTGTGTGATCTTAATACAATATTTGTTTGTTGGTAACAATTGGTGTGGCTTCACCATTGATCTTTGACATACAGAATAACACATTTTTCTGCCGTGACTCCTCTCTGGGCTCGGAGGTACACCGTGACCAGGGGGTTTGGGGAGGAGCACGTAACAGTTACATGGTATCGAACTGAAAGTTCTCCCACCTACACAAACAATGCCGATAGATCAGGGTGTGAGAGCCATTGCCCAAACCTTAAAACCGAATCAAAGTCAGCAGCTGCTTGTTTTTTGTGAACATGAGGGCAGGCAACTCTTGCCCCAAAAAAGAAGAGAAAATGGAAAGTAAGAGTAAAGGAGAGGTAAGGAAATGTGAAAGACTAAAGAGAGGTAGGATAGAAAAAGAACAAACATCAAATATACGAGGAAGAAGCCGACAAGACTTAAGATCCAGAAATCACTCCAATATCCAAATGCAATAAAAAGGAAAAGCTACCAGAGGTCCATCAGTGGGGAATCAAAGCCCACACAGCATCAGGATATGGTACGAGCAAAATCAAAATAAAGACCAATTACTGCACTGTAGTCCCAGGAAGGATGCCGGACATAACATACACATAACATACACATACACATACACATACACACATAAAAACCTAAACACACACACACACACACACTCGCCCATACCCATACACACATATACATACGCATTACATATATA
The DNA here is from genome assembly GCF_964187855.1 of Myxine glutinosa. Lineage (NCBI taxonomy): Eukaryota > Metazoa > Chordata > Myxini > Myxiniformes > Myxinidae > Myxine > Myxine glutinosa. Next base: position 86,904,500 of record NC_136269.1, read on the forward strand.
TGTATATATATGTATATATATACATACATATATACATACATACATACATACATACATACATACATATATATAATATATATATATTTTATATATATATATATATATATATATATATATATATATATATATATATATATATATATATATTGTTACAGATACGACTTTGATGGTATGGTGGGCCGAGCGGGATGGCCGCCGTATCCGTACAAGTTACCCGATTGTACTCGAACGTCGACGAAGCCGCGCTATGCTGGCTCAATTGGAAAGAGAAGACACCCGGCTGGGTTATAATGACACAATACGACACCAGGGGTTCAGTTCTCAAGTATATTCGTACGGAAAAAGGTTAGATTACAGGGACAAGAGGGAAACATAGGAAGGTGGGCACTTAGACACAACCTTATATTAACCCTAGACAGACCACAGATAAACGGGACAACGCTGACTCACACGGGATTTGATGGCCAGGAAAGCGGGTAGCGATCGCTCCAGGTGCACCTGTGCTCAGGGCAGGATCACGTACGGTGGTGTCCAGAGATGCGTGAAGGTATCACAGCGCTTGTGGGTCGCGACTTTGGTGGAGATGCCGGGGAGGTCGCTCAGCGCTCGGGAGGGTGGCGTCTTGTCCTTCCAAGCTCGGGGCGCATCTTACGTCACGTCCGGCGCGGGGCCGCGTATATCCGGCGGGGAGTGACACGCCCTCGGCTCGTTAGCGCCGCCCCAGATGGCCTCGGCCCATGGCTTCTCATTGGGTGCGGGGGTTACCGGCTCCGCCCTTGACGAGGGGCCGACAGGGAGCCCCTTCGTGGTAACCCCGTGGAGCGCGTGGTCAATGGCGGCTAACCGAGCCGGAAGGAGGACGCCCACTCCCCATGCCGTCACCGCGCCGCCCCCCTCTTTTGTTGTTGTTGTTGTAGTTGGCGCTTCTTCATGGGGAAGAGATGCGGAGAGGTATGGGGAGGTCCTAAACTTCCTAACAGGTGCCATATAATCACATTCTGGTGCAACGAAGAGTCATAATTAATGGAAACAAGTCCTTAACTGACATAGATTAAGAATAACTAGCAAGATGTCCTATAATTGTCTACGTGTGGTGCGGGGGACCTGGGCACGACATTTAATGGGGGGATGAAGGGGAAGATCGGCTCTAATGGGTGTTGTTTACAGACAATGGGACTAGGGAATGGGGTAAGGGAGAGTTGGGGAGTATCGGAGAAAATAGGGGAATATTTACAAGCGGATATGGAGGCCAAATTCCATATTCGCAACATTGCACCCTTCTCTACCCTCGGGGCGTCCCGACCCGATAAATTTTTACCTACTTTAGTGTGGCACGCAATGTAGTTCCCTCTACTATTAACTCTACCCTGAGTGCGACAGTTTTACAGATATTCACAAATGAGTAAATATGTCCCCCTGCGACGTTGCACCCTTCTCCTCACAGAAACACACCCACAGGATAACCGAATCCGGAAAGAATTCTCAAACTAAACATACAGCCGGTAGGGAGCATTATTTACAAGACTACGCTGATATCTACACTACGATCCAGGACCTGTCTTTGGAGGAACACATGCAGATGTTATGCATAGAGAGAGCGCGCTTGCCAACATCGATACACCAACCCACGAGTGCTCTGTGGCCGACGGCCTTTAATAACGTGCAGAGCACCCTTTCCCAGCATCAAAAGCACCACCCCACCACCAATCGGTGCAGTCACCATTGTTCATTGGAATAAAAATAACTTCAACAACCCCTAACCCTGCAGGTGTCTCTTGCTCTTCTTGTGGTGCACTTGGTGTCAACTAAAAGTGGTTCACCTGTATGGCATAGGTGCCACGTTGATCCATAGGTCCATCCCCGGGTGGTGCTTGGCCGCAAACGAACTGCGGTCCATTGTGGGTGGCCACAAACATTGCGGTCCATATGGTGTACCGATCCAGGCAGCGAACAGCGAAAGTGCAGGCCCACAACTGCGCAGCCAGCACCTCTCTCTCCTCTCTCTCTACCCCAAAGCCAGATCCTCGGAGGTGGGAGACAAAAGAAGAAACAAGTGAGTAAGGTGGTAAGGGCGCAAAAGTGCACGCAATGTAAGGTAATGCACACTGGGGGCACATGGGAACCAGGTGAGACAGGTACGTTCCTATCGTACGCCCCCCCCCCACCAGGTAACCTACATGGCCCCTCCCTTACCCCTTACTGTATCAACAAAACACAACACTACCCATAAACATCTACTTTACAAATCCACAAACATCCCTACTGTCTTCCCCGTTCCTCCCATATACCAAATTCGTCTTCTCTCCCTCCTAACCAATCAAATTTGCCATTTTCAACTCCCATCAAAATTTGCCATTTTCAACTCAACATCAAAATTTGCCATCACCAATTCATCATCAGTCCCTCCTAGGGAGGGAGAGATGGAATCACCCCAATGTCTCATCCACGTCGTGATGCGTCTCACAAATCCAACAGCAATTCTCATTTCTGCAACACAAACAAAGAAAACACAGGTGTGGAGTCATCATCATCACCACAGGTAAGTGGCTGCGTATGGTGCGACAGGTTCATCAATCCTAACTATCTCCTAAATGACTTTAACAACTTTACACTACCCGGGGGCTTTCTCCGGCCAAACCATTGGCCCTCTTACACTATGGGTTCTAAAAACCAATTCCCATTGGCCAAACTGTGGTGCTTCTCAATTTGGGGTCTCACTCCCCCGATTCATCTCCCGGTGCCCTCGCACAATTTCTGGGCTGCGGCGTGTACCTCTCCCAGTGGGTCTACCCACCTGCACACCTCCACCACTGCAGTTGCCTCCGAGCTTACCTGCTCCTCACCCTAACCTAACTACCTGGGGAAGGCCCTCTGGCTCTCTCCCCACTCCGTGCCCTCTCTGGCACTGGGCTGCCCGATCCACACCCGGGATCCTCAGGCACCCACTCACAACTACCGGCTCCCAGAGCCCACCTGCGGCCTCACCTGGCCGACATCCTCACAGTGGTGGAGTGCCCAACCAACTACACACACTAACAGGCTACACGCCCAGCCATTTCCACAACACTAATGCACCCATTCACAACACCATTCTGCAACCGCACCACAAATGCCAATATCCAACCACAATTTACCTGCACCCTCTACCTAACACTTACACTACCCGCCCCGGGTGCTCGTGAAAGGGGTCCACTCTTCCCCCATCCACACCTTCGCACCATGCACACCACTCCGTACCACTTACTCCAACTTTCTCCACACACCTGTACCTGCACACCTGTGCTCTCACACCTGGTGCCACCTGCACCCTTCTCTCCCCAAGCGCATTCGCGCTGATCCACACACTCACTACTCATACACTGCTCCACACACCTGTCCAGTTGCACACCTGTGCAATCACACCTGTTCAATTCTCACAAACACGGCATCATCTCAGCTAACTACTCCCTTCTGAAACTTGCGCTTCCCAGTCGTCCCTTTAACTATTGCGCTCCCTCGTCATTATAATCCACACTAATCTACCTGCGTCCCCACTACAGGTATCAGTCACTAACTAAACTTAACGTTACCTAATGTCATCTTCTCTAGATCCCTATCAATATAACCTAACCCACCCGGGCTAGTTTTCACTGCCATACACCCCATAAACTATTGCTCCTTTGCCCCACATGGGAAGGATGGTGGATTTGCCATCCCACCACATCGGGGGTCTCTCACTATCAATTTTGCACGTCAAATTTCAACAAATCAAAAATTTGCCAATCCTACTCATCATCTGCCAATCACTACTGCCAATCCTTTGCCAATCACCAAATTTTGTTTTTCTCTAATTTTGGGTCCAAAACACTAACCTCATCACCCAGTCTACTCACTAATACCTCTCGGTGCGCCAATTCCCGTTCAAAGCCAGGCTTCGTAAAGCCAAGCCATGAATGCTGGTTGTTCTGTGCCAGCGGCTGGATGCGTCCGGCACTCGGTGCAGGGACGGGGGCTTACCCGGGCCGAGATCCCACGCATCACCTCGGCGTGGAGCCATCCAATGCCCCGATCTAGACCTGCCGGCACGTCTCACCAAAAAGTGGTCGCCATGACGACCCTTCCTATCCAGCCGCCCGCTCCGCCTAGTGGAGCACGGACGCGGCCGTTCAAAGCGAGGCCCGGCACGCACCGAGGGCCCGATTCGGCTAAAAGTCGACCTAACCTCTAACCCGTGTAACGTCGATGCTTCACCTGCATGCTTACATCCCGCAGCCCGTTCCTTGCTCACACATCCAGCTGTGCCCATGCTCCTCGTACCCTTCCTTACACACCCAGGTACCCTCATTCCACTCACAGCCTTGGTCACACACCTGACCACCGAACACTTTGGCACACATTCGTTGGTAGCACACCTCACCAAAACACCTCTTCGCGCCCCCTCCTCGGTCACCTCCTCTGTGACAATCACAGGTGTGCCCTCATTCGCACACCCAACCACGTGCCTCACCACCAACTCCAGCGTGCATTCCCACTCACGCTCCACCATTCCCGGTGTGCATCCTTCCATCCCAGGTGTACATCCTCGCTCACCTGTCACAACTAACTCACGCTCCATGTCACTCTCACTACTTTCACCTCCATTCCTGACAGCGCACTCACCCTTACTCTTGACAGCGCACTCTTTCCTCAGGCACCTGTCCGTTACACACCTTTCTCGCGCACACTCTCCCGTTACACCCTCTGTAACACTCACCACAGGTGGACACTCTTCCTTACTTCTGACAGCGCACTCTTTCCTCATGCACCTGTCCGTCACACACCTTTCTCGCGCACACTCTCCCGTTACACCCTCTGTAACACTCACCACACCGCGCTTCCACGTGCTCCCTCGCACACGCGCTACGACCGACTCACTCTCGCCAGCACACTCACTCCTTGGCACGCACTTTTTCCTCACACACCCCAGAGTCGGATTTTCTCGCACACCTCCTTTTTCGCACACCAGACCGGTCGCACACTTCACCAACGGCCTCTCACGAACACCCGGGTCCATCTCGACCCCCAAGCTCCTTAAATCCCCTGGCGCATCATACGCACGACCATATTGGTCACCACTTACACCGGGTCCTCTTCCTCTTCGCTTCTCCTCCATCACCTGCGAATCCCTCATCCGGTTAATGAGCACATCATCACGATCCAAACACAGACTTTGGACCAATTCTTTTATCTCCTCTTTTATCTCTTTCTTATCCCCTCTCCGTCGCTTCTTAATTTCGCTCATCCCTTCTTCCACTTCTTCTAATTTGTGCTTCACCTCTTTTATTCCCCGGTACGTCTCCTCAAGCTCGTCCTCCAAGGCTACCTTGACCGTTTCCATGTGCGTCCTCACCTGCCGGTCCTTCGTCTCCATTACCTCTACCACCTCGTCCAACCTCGTTGTCAGTCCCTCACGTACCATCTGACATTCCCTCTTCGTCGCTATCAAGTCGTCTTTTAGTTCTTTCTGTGTCACTTTTAACCCTCCTAATACCGCAGTGTTCCTTTGAACCTGCTCCGTTAGTTCTTTTTGTCCCTCCGTCAGCTGTTCCACCTCCTGCGTCAGGACCTCTATGCCCCCCTGTAACTTTACAGTCCCCTTTCTCACCTCCTTCTCCATGTGCTCCCTACAGTGCCTCACCTCCTCGCGCACTCCTCCGACCTCCTCACTCACTCCTCTTCTGATCTGCTCTCCCATCACTTGCATCTCCTGCCCAGATGCCACCCTCATCTGCTCCATTTCCTCCCTGTGAGCATCCAGTTTGGTTTCTACCCCCATTCTGACCCCCTCTATCTGCTGCCCCATTTGGTTAACTTCCCTTTCCGCTTGGTCCCTCATGTCCCTCAATTTGCCTTCCATACTGTTTTCTAACCCCTCTAACCCTTTTTGCATCCCTTCCATTTGATTCTCTTGAGCGGCCATTCTGTTTTCTACCCCCGTTAACCCATTCTTTACTTCTTTTATCCCGTTGTCTAACCCCTCAAATTTCTTGTCTAACTCCTTAAAATTATTGTCTAACCCCTCAAATTTGTCGTCTAACTTCCCAAATTTCTTGTCTAATCCCTTAAAATTATTGTCTAACTTCTCACCGGTACCCCTCGCTTCGTCCCTCATTACCCCCAATTGCTCACTCCGAGCCCTCGCTTCGTCCCTCATTACCCCCATTTGGCCCTCCAATCGCTCACCCTGAGCATCCATCCGGTTTCCCAACCGCTCACTATCAGCCCTCGTTTCCTCCCTCATTTTCTCGCTATTCTGGGCCATAAGGGCCTTCATTTGTATGAAAAAAAGGCCCCAATCCATCGGGGGCGCTGCCACGGTCGCTGGCGCGGTGATCAGCGAGGCGCCATTTTGCGCGCCCGCTTCTTCGTGCGTGACGGCGCTATTTTGCGAACCTGCCGCCCTCACTGCTTCGCTCTCCTCCTGTCCCTCATTTTGGTCCTGGATCGACCCTACCTCACTCTCCCCTACCGGACCCCAGCCGTCTTGATCCGCCATAGCGCGACTTGCAAAATTCGAGTTTCGTAAAACAAAACAAATTTCGGCCGCTCCAAATTTTGACCAAATTTTTTTTTTCCTCTATTCGTTTTTTTTTTTTCTTCAAAATTTGGTCGGGCCTCGAATCTCACTCCCGACACCAATTGTTACAGATACGACTTTGATGGTATGGTGGGCCGAGCGGGATGGCCGCCGTATCCGTACAAGTTACCCGATTGTACTCGAACGTCGACGAAGCCGCGCTATGCTGGCTCAATTGGAAAGAGAAGACACCCGGCTGGGTTATAATGACACAATACGACACCAGGGGTTCAGTTCTCAAGTATATTCGTACGGAAAAAGGTTAGATTACAGGGACAAGAGGGAAACATAGGAAGGTGGGCACTTAGACACAACCTTATATTAACCCTAGACAGACCACAGATAAACGGGACAACGCTGACTCACACGGGATTTGATGGCCAGGAAAGCGGGTAGCGATCGCTCCAGGTGCACCTGTGCTCAGGGCAGGATCACGTACGGTGGTGTCCAGAGATGCGTGAAGGTATCACAGCGCTTGTGGGTCGCGACTTTGGTGGAGATGCCGGGGAGGTCGCTCAGCGCTCGGGAGGGTGGCGTCTTGTCCTTCCAAGCTCGGGGCGCATCTTACGTCACGTCCGGCGCGGGGCCGCGTATATCCGGCGGGGAGTGACACGCCCTCGGCTCGTTAGCGCCGCCCCAGATGGCCTCGGCCCATGGCTTCTCATTGGGTGCGGGGGTTACCGGCTCCGCCCTTGACGAGGGGCCGACAGGGAGCCCCTTCGTGGTAACCCCGTGGAGCGCGTGGTCAATGGCGGCTAACCGAGCCGGAAGGAGGACGCCCACTCCCCATGCCGTCACCGCGCCGCCCCCCTCTTTTGTTGTTGTTGTTGTAGTTGGCGCTTCTTCATGGGGAAGAGATGCGGAGAGGTATGGGGAGGTCCTAAACTTCCTAACAGGTGCCATATAATCACATTCTGGTGCAACGAAGAGTCATAATTAATGGAAACAAGTCCTTAACTGACATAGATTAAGAATAACTAGCAAGATGTCCTATAATTGTCTACGTGTGGTGCGGGGGACCTGGGCACGACATTTAATGGGGGGATGAAGGGGAAGATCGGCTCTAATGGGTGTTGTTTACAGACAATGGGACTAGGGAATGGGGTAAGGGAGAGTTGGGGAGTATCGGAGAAAATAGGGGAATATTTACAAGCGGATATGGAGGCCAAATTCCATATTCGCAACAATATATATATACACATACATACATACATACATACGTATTACCTCCCCAAACCCCGGTTACAGTGCACCTCAGAGTCTGGAGCAGGAACACGGCAGAAAGATTTGTTATTTTGAGTGTTCTAATAAACCATGCTAAAACCACACCAATGCAATTGTAGAACAAAACAAGTAATTGTATTAAGAACTCTCACATACACAATAATAACACTTTGAAAGAAAGTACAATGAAAATATCACTTGCATCAAATGAACAATACATATGATGGTAATTCTTGATGGTATTACCATATGATATTACCATATGATGGTATTACCATATGATGGTAATATTATGGTAATTCAAATCCATAATATGATGGATTTGACCATCCTTCCCCAATGCTCTCAAAGCAATGAACTCAAGATACGCCAAACGTGAGTGGAATGTAACATTCCCCAAAGTCCATGCACAAATCCCAATGCAGTGAAGGTCGAAATTGTGCAGAACGGCAAAACAACAGGCAGGTATTGGCGCGGCTGTGGATGAAGAGTTACAAGGTGAGAGGTCGATATGGGACTTGAGCCGATATGGAAACCAACGGCAATCCACACCGTGAGGTCGATATGGGAATCCCAATGACAAACAAGATGTACCAAGCTGACAGTCTCTTCGAGGACAAAATGGCATATCAGCCTATAATGGAGGCGCTGGCTCCCTCCAACAATGACACACTTGGTGATAAAACCTGAGACACAGGTTTAATTGCACTCGCAACACAGTCACGTGAAAAAGTAAGTACACCCCATGTAAAGTTTTGACTTTTTCAACATATTTCAACATACAGCTATTTGATCTTCATTTCAACAATATTGATAGATAAACGTGATATAATATAACAAATGTCATGAAACATTTACATTTTGTAGTCCATTGTATAATTTAAATAAACATAAATGCAAATTTCGCATGTGGAAAAAGTAAGTACACCCTTGGCTCTAATAGGTGGTATTGCCCTCTTTGGCAGAAAACCTCAAGTAGGCTTTTCTTATAACTGTCTACCAGTCTCTGACATCGACTGGGAGAAATTTTTGCCCACTCCTCCATGCAGAATTCTTTCAGCTGTGCGATGTTTGAGGGGTTTCTTGCATGCACAGCTCTCAAATCCCCCCACAACATCTCGATGGGATTTAGATCCGGGCTATGACTTGGCCATTCCAGAACCCTCCATTTCTTTCTTTTCAGCCATTCCTTGGTGGATTTATAGTCCGGCAGATATGTGAAGAATTGTGGTAGAATTGTGCCTTTGATGATACAAGCATGAAACTTGGCACACAGTTAGGGCATACCCTTACAGTGAAATTTGGATGTAGGGGCATTCCAGATTTCTCCTTGGCCCAAAATGGCGGCCATTTTACAAAATGGCGGCTAAGAAGGACATATTTACCTATTATTTCAGACTTGTCATTTGTGCTGCTATTGAAACACAATGTAATGAGCATATTATAAATTGTCATGTACATGCTATGCAATACCTTCATACTGGGTTCAAAATTGGAATCTACGGTGGCCTATAAGGGGCAGAACAAATGGTTTACCATTGCAATAGACAGGACTGGTCTAGCGGTTTAATTATTTAACTTTGCATGACTATCTGATTTCTCCTGGGTGTAATTTTGGTTCAATACCTTTATATGAACAACTTTGATGTAGCTTTATGAACTTTCCTATCATAGACTAGGTGACTATAAGGAACAATGCAAGGCTAGTGAAAAGTTACGAAAGCGAATTACTATATTTATGATAATAATGTATGTATTTCTTTTTCAGATGATAACTCGACTGCACTGCACCTTCGCTCATTGACTGTAGTAGCTACCTAGATTTGGTTCCCAATTTGTATATTGATTGGATGGTGGTGGTGGATAATGCTTAATTGACAATGGCCAACAAAAATTTCAAGCTATTAGACCCCCAAAGCCCTAGTACATCTGGAACAAACATGCCTTATCTGACAGATTGGGAGAAGTGTGTGTTATGTCAGGAGGTCACCGATGAGGCCCTTGCCTGTCCAGCTGATTCCAAGCGAACCACAGGGTCCGGATACCAAACTCTTGCAGATTATCTCCTCACCTTCAGCCAGATGGGCTGCCTGCCAAAATCTCTAGAACTGTCCCGCCTGGACGATGGTGAAGGTATCCAGTCAACCTTCCAGAGCCACAAGGCTAAGTGGCATGATTCATGCAGACTGAAATACAACAAAACTGAACTGCATCGGGCACAAAAAAGAGAAACGTCTAGTGAAGAAACCGCAAGTGTCTCAAGAAAGTACACCCGTCACAGAGTACATGTAGACCACACACAGCCACAGCCTGAAAAGTGTTTCTTTTGTGACAAACCAGCGGGTACTAATTCTCTGCGAAAAGCTTCCACCTTCGACCTCGATAAACATGTCAGGACAGCTGCCCTGAAACTAGGAGATCAGGCACTTCTTGCTAAACTGAGTGCAGGTGACCTTATAGCACAAGATGCACAGTACCACGTGAAGTGTCTGGTGTCACTTTATAACAAAGCAAGGGCCACAAGCACAACACTGAATGAACAAGATGATATCAATCACGGTATAGCACTTGGAGAGCTAGTGTCCTACATCGATGATGCCCGCACAGATGCTCTTGTGACACAAGTGTTCAAGCTGGTAGACCTAGCAAGACTATACACCACCAGGCTGGAACAGCTTGGAACAGTCTTGACCAGGCGTGTCCACTCCACCAAACTCAAAGATCGAATCATGACATATTTTCCAGACCTAGAGGAGCACATGTCCGGTCGAGATATTCTGCTTGCTTTCAACCAGGATGTTGGCTCAGCCCTTCAGAAGGCATGTGATCACGACACTGACAGTGATGGAGTTTGTCTTGCTAGAGCCGCAAATATAGTTCGTAGAGACATGTTGAAAATGAACTCAACATTTAGTGGTTCATTTGAAGCCCACTGCCAAGAACATTCGGTACCTAATTCGCTTGTATCACTAGTTTCTATGATCTTGAATGGTCCTAACATCCAAGAGCAGTCAAGCCACTCGTCGGTATCAACACCTACTCTCACAATCTCACAACTCCTTATGTTCAACAGTTACTCACGCCGCAGAGAGAGTAGCAGTACTACCACGTCCACGAGGCACAGTCACAATCGGGAGACTCCCCTGCCTGTGTACCTGGGCACCCTTATCCACACAAAGACTCGAAAAAGAGACCTGGTTGATACTATGTTCAACCTGGGTCTCTCGATCTCCTATGACAGGGTGCTTAGCATCTCCACGGACTTGGGGAACAGAATCTGCCGTTTCTTCCAAAATGAGGGTACAGTTTGCCCCCCTGAGCTAAAAAGTGACCTCTTCACAACTGGGGCAGTGGATAACATTGATCATAACCCCAGTTCAACAAGTGCCCACGACTCCTTCCATGGCACTGGCATTTCACTTTTCCAGCACCCAAATAGCGATAGCCGTGGAGTTCAACGGGTAAACCCAGATGACACATCAACAACAGATGCACACCTGCCACAGTCATACACCATCGTACCTCCTGAATTCTTTGAATTCTTTGAAGATGAATTCTTTGCACATGAAAACCAAGCTTGTCCCCCTGCATTGTCACAAATGGGCAAAATCCGGCTTGGAACCAAGTCTGATCTGGTTGGGTGCTTAGAAGATCTGATCACCTCACGGGAAAATGATGATGTAAGCCCCCCTGTTGAAGTCATGATCCTGGATGGAGCAGCCATCGTGAACATGCTGGCACCTCGTAATGCGAAGACCTTCTCTGAGTATGCATCACTAGTATTCTTGCCATACATCACATCTCAGATACAAAATAAGAGCAGGGTTGATATTATCTGGGATGAATATTTCCCAGACAGTTTGAAAGCCGACACCAGGAAGACGAGGGGTAAAGGCACCAGGAGACGAGTTGAGCCATCTAGTTCCATCCCTCGAAACTGGCAGGCCTTCCTTCGCATAGACGAGAACAAGGTGGAGTTGTTTGACTTTCTAGCAACGAGGATAGCAAACATTGAGACTGACAAGCAAATCGTCACCACAAACCACAAAGAAGTTTTTTGTACACAGCCACGAGATGTTACTGGTCTTTCCCCGTGTAGTCACGAGGAGGCAGATACAAGGATACTACTCCATGTCCAAGATGCAGTCAGACAGGGCTATACCAAGGTGTCAATCCGCACAGTGGACACAGATGTTTTGATCCTTGCAGTGGCAGCAACTGGATATCTTGACATCGATGAACTCTGGGTTGCTTTTGGCACAGGGAAGAATTTCAGGCACTTGGCAGCTCACGAGATGGCTGTGGCACTGGGACCAAACAAGTGCCGAGGGTTGCCATTCTTCCACGCCTTCACTGGGTGTGACACCGTGTCCTGCTTCGGCGGAAGGGGGAAGAAAACAGCATGGGAAACATGGAAAGCCTATGATGAGGTCACCTCAGCTTTCTGCGCACTGGCTGCCACACCAACCATTTCAACTGCAAATGACAACATGGATCCACTGGAGCGTTTTGTTGTTCTGCTCTACGATCGAACAAGCAGCCAGGAACATGTTAACGATGCCCGCAAGCATCTCTTCACCCAGACTGGTAGATCAATAGAGGCTATCCCACCAACGCAAGAAGCCCTCAGACAACACATCAAGAGAGCTGCCTACCAAGCCGGCTTTTGTTGGGGCCAGATGATGATTTGCGCACCTGAGCTCCCATCGCCAAGTGAATGGGGTTGGAAACAGAGTAATAACGGCTGGGGGATATATTAGACAACCCTCACAGAGGCAACTGAGGCATGCCGACAATTGATTATATGTGGATGCAAGAAGGGTTGCAGGAAACAGTGCAAGTGTGTTAAGGCCGCACTCCAGTGCTCAGCTCTGTGTCACTGTGCAGGGGAGTGCACACGATAGTATACAGGAGGAATAACACACCTGTTACATATACACAAACATGTGGAAGACTGTTTTGTAGACTGTTTTATAGTGAAAGTCACTTCCACAGCGTTAATGTGGCATTTTCACTTCATTTCCATTGTGTTTCTGGAGTTTGCTCAAAATAGCTCAAAAAGTAATTATTTTTGTAAAGAATAAGGACCAAATAAATGTTATGTGAGTTTGTTGACATTTAATTATGATCTTACAACCTGTTTACGTGAAAAAAACATCATAGGTGTGCTTGAGCAATAAGTAAATCTAGTTTTATAGACATCGGTACTGTGTATCTTATTATCCGTAAACGGCCATTTTTTAAATGGCCGCCATTTTGTCCCTAGGAAAAGATTTGAATGCCCCTATATCCAAAAATCTTCCTAGTAGTATGCTCTATCAGTGTTCAAAATTTCATGCTTGTATCACCAAAAGCACAATTTTTTCACATATCTGCTGGGCTATTACTGGTATGCTTCGGGTCATTGTCATGTTGCAAGGTCCACCTTCGGTTGAGCTTCAACTTTCCGACAGATGGCCTCACATTATCCTCAAGCACCCTCTGGTACAATTCAGAATTCATAGTGGATTATATGATGGTGAGCTTCCCAGGCCCTGATGCAGCAAAGCTGCCCCAAACCATAATATTTCCACCACCATGCTTTACAGTTGGTATCAGGTTCTTGTGGTCAAAAGCTGTTTTTGGTTTTCACCAAACATGTCTTCTGGTACTGTGGCCAAATAGCTCTACCTTTGACTCATCTGTCCAGAGCACATTGTTCCAGAAGTGCTGGTCTTTGCCTAGGTGTTCATTGGCAAACTTTAGTCTTGGCCTGATGTTCTTTCTGGACAGCAAAGGTTTCCTCCTGGCACACCTCCCATGTAGATCAAATTTGTGCAGCCTCTTTCTAATGGTAGGCTCGTGCACTTTGACATCAACAGTGGCAAGAGCTACCTGTAGGTCCCGTGATGACATTCTGGGGTTCTTAGAGACTTCTTTCAGCATCTTGCGGTCTGCTCTCGGGCTGAACTTGCTGGGGCGGCCTGGCCTGAACAATTTGGCAGTTGTTTGGAATCTTCTCCACTTGTAGATGATCTTCCGGACAGTCAAAAATGATTGATTTCAAATTGTTTGGAGAACTTTTTAAATCCCTTCCCAGACTCATAGGCAACTATAACCTTCTTTCCGAAGGCCTCAGAAAGCTCTTTTGATCAAGGCATGGTGACGCCACACACTTCAACATCAAAGAGCAAACCTAACTAAATGTCTGAGGTTTAAATAAGACAGGTTCCTCCAAGATCCTCTCTAACGATGTTCTAATCATTTGCACCTGAGCTGGTGCACCTGATTCTAATTTTAGGTATTTGAAGTAGTGATAAATGTATGGGTGTACTTACTTTTTCCACATGGGAAATTTGCATTTATGTTTATTTAAATGATACTACAAAATGTAAATTTTGACTTAATTAATTGACTTAATTAATTTGACTTAATTTTAAAAATTAATGACTACAAAATGTAAATGTTTCATGATATTTGTTATATTATATCACCTTTATCTGGCAATATTGTTGAAATGAAGATCAAATAGCTATATGTTGAAAAAGTTAAAACTTTACATGGGGTGTACTTACTTTTTCACGTGACTGTATATGATGATGTCCCGGACAATCCCTTTCCCGGGGAGCCTCAACTTATTCGCGAGCAATATCAACAAAGTCCGCTCGCAGCCTTGACGAGACTCACAGCTGTCTCTCTCCTCCTCTCTCTGCCGATCCCCATCTCTCTCCTCTTCCGGTTCCTTTGCCGTGTCTTCCTTCTTCCTTCACAAACATTTATTTTCACCTTTTACTGAAGTCATCTTCATTTCACACAAAAATCTTAACAACAATATTACCTGAAACTAAAAATCCTACAAGTATATAATAACAACAAAGGCGGAAGTGACTAATCCGTAACACTCCCTGCCTTCAAGGAAGAAAGTTTGAACACGGTGAAAACGTTCTTTCCATACAAAAAGTATCTTTAACACCCAAAAGTAATACTCACACCCAACATCGACAAATCAAAACTATGGCTGATCAAATCCCATAAGCAACATAAATTCCAAACAACACACAGGAATCCTCAAGGTTAATTCACGCTGGACAAAGCATTGGCGACTACATTGTCTCTGCCCTTTACATGACTGATTTCCAAGTTGAACTCTTGCAAAGACGAGTTCCATCTCATCAACCTCTGATTTTTATTTTTCATTTTTTGAATGAAGGTTAAGGGGTTGTGATCAGTGAAAACCTTTATAGGAAAGGTAGTAGTTCCCAGATACACCTCATAATGCTGTCAAGCTAGTAGGCGAGCAAGGGTCTCTTTTTTCCACAGTGGCGTAATTTTTCTGATGTCTGTCAAACATCCTCGAAAAGTAACATACCGCATGATCAATGCCATCATCACCTTCCTGCAGTAGAACTGCCCCAGCCCCCACATCACTTGCATTGATGGCCAACTTGAAAGGTTTTCGAAAATCCAGTGCTGCAAGGACAGGAGAGCTCATCAATATCGCTTTGACTTGGGCAAAGGCAGCCTGGCATTTGTCATCCCAAACAAACCTGGTCTTTTTCTCAGCAAATTTGTTAAAAGGGCTGCTACCACATCAAAAAAAAATCCTACAGAACCGCTGGTACCAACCAGTCATACCCAAGAATCGCATAAGCTCCTTTTCCCCTTTTGGAATTTGGAAGCGATCAGTGGCTTCTATCTTGGCTATCATTGGTTGCACCTGACCCTGACCGACTACATGGCCTAGGAACACCACCTGTGCTTTTACAAACTCACTCTTAGCTAAGTTGATGGTCAACCTTGCCTCGGTCAATTTCTTGAAGAATGCATGAATTTTTTTGAGATGACCTACATTGTCATGGTGTGGATGATGACATCATCCAGATAAGCCTCCACCCCCTCAAGGTCTGCAATAAGCTTATTAATTAGTCATTGAAACGTTGCAGGACCGTTTTTCAACGCAAAGGGAAGAACCTTGTACTGCTACAACCCATTTGGTGTGACTAAGACCGAAATTTATTTTGCCTGATCGGTAAGAAGAAGCTGCCAATACCCCTTCAGCAAGTCAAATTTGCTTACAAATTTATCTGGGCCTATTCTATCAATACAGTCATCAATCCTTGGGATTGGATACGAGTCTGTCTTTGTCACTGCATTAACCCGTTTTAAATCCGTACAACAGCGAAAACTGCCATCGGGTTTTTGAACCAACACACATGGTGAGCTCCATTCACTGCTGCTTGGTTCGATGATGTCGTTCTCCAACATATACTGAACCTCGTTCTGGAGATAATCCATCTTAACAGGGTTTATCCGGTAGGGGTGTTGTTTCACGGGAGTGGCCTCCCCCACATCAATATCATGACATACCAGATCGGTACGACTAGGTACATCTGTGAACAAATGCGCAAACTCAGAAGTTAGGTTGGATAATTGTCCTTGTTGTTCCCTCGTCAAATGACCTAATTTCTGGTCTCTGTTCCTTAACACTTCAGTGTTAGTTAATCTGGGGCAAGCTTGGTCATCAATGCTATCGAACTTCACACTGGCCTCAGACTGGATTTTCTTGCAAACCGACTACAGGTACGACAGGTGAAACAGGAGCCATTTTTTCCACAGGCTTCCTTTCATAATATTTCTTCAGCCGGTTCACGTGACACAGCTGCCGCTTTTTCCGTCGGTCGGGAGTTGTCACCACATAATCCGTTTGATTGATCCTTCTTTTGATGGCATAGTGACCAAAATACCTAGCCTGTAGCGGTTGACCTGGAACTGGAAGCAACACGAGCACTCGGTCCTGAGGACTGAAATTTCTTATCTGAGAAGTCTTTGTCATATCTTACTTTCATTTTGTCCTGTGCTACTTTCAAGTTTCCTCTCACTACTTCACAGGCCTTAACCAATCTGTGCCTAACAGTGGTCACATACTCTGACACAGTTGACTGCGACTACTCTTATAGCCACTGTTCCTTCACCATTTTCAAAGGTCCTCAAACTGTGTGTCCAAACACGAGTTCAAAAGGACAATTCCAATGACTCCTGAACAGACTCTCTCGTAGCAAACAGCAATAAGGGTATTCTCTCGTCCCAATCCTTGTCACATTCAAAGCAGTAAGTTCTGATCATATTCTTTAATGTCTGGTGAAACTTTTCCAAGGCCCCTTGGCTCTCGGGATGGTAAGTACTTGACCTCACTTGCTTCATCCCAACAGGTGTAGCAGTTGCTGAAAAA
This sequence comes from Myxine glutinosa, assembly GCF_964187855.1. Classification (NCBI taxonomy): domain Eukaryota; kingdom Metazoa; phylum Chordata; class Myxini; order Myxiniformes; family Myxinidae; genus Myxine; species Myxine glutinosa. The sequence goes on from NC_136269.1 coordinate 86,921,527, forward strand.
GCTTTGACATGAAGTTGGAACCCTGATCAGACTGGATGACCTTAGGTCGGCCAGCCAGGGATATTTAATCAAGGCCTTCGCAATAACTGTCGTAGTAATTTTCCTAAGAGGCACCGCTTCTGGGAACCGAGTGGAAGCACAGATGATGGTCAGCATATGCTGATGTCCAGCCTTAGTTTTAGGTAAAGGACCTACACAATCAATAATGACACGGCTGAATGGTTCTTCAAAAGCTGGAATCGGTTTTAAAGGCGCTGATGGGGTTTTCTGATTATGTTTGCCCACCAGCTGACAAGAATGACAAGATTTACAGAATTCCACCACATCACGTCGCAATCCTGGCCAGAAAAAATGTGCCAGAATTCTTTCACGCGTCTTGTTAACTCCAAGGTGCCTGGCCAAAGGTGTCATGTGCCAAACCCAATATCTCCTTCCGGTACGGTTGTGGCACCATAATTTGGAAATGGACTTTCCACTAGTCATTTTCTGGTACCTCCAGTGGTCTCCATGTTCTCATAAGTATTTCCCCTTTCATGAAGTAACCAACAGGTACCTTCATAGCCTCTTCCTCTGTAATGGCTTTACCAATCAGACTCCGGAGTTCAGAATCTCTGTGTTGCTCGTCAACAAGTCTCTTTCGGACAAACGCTGTTTGTTCAACCTCGTTCCCAGATGTGTCTGACGGACACTCCATTTTATCCTTTAGTCCAGATGAAACCTTATCATAAGATTTTGCTCGATACGCCTCTCTGGGTTGCCTCCATGAAAATTTGCTCTCCAAATCTGATTTAATGTAACTTCCCTGGCTACCTCTAGGCAGGAAATTAGGTTTTTGAAACACCATCCTGTGTGTCAAGGCATAGTCATCTGCCGCTGTTGCTGCCTCGTACAACTCAGGTACTTTTCTTTCATCCAAATGAACTTGAATGTCCTGCAATTGTTTTACGCAACACCCTTGATATTGTATATTTTTTTCACTAACAGTTAGACAAATAGTTAAAAACAAAGAAAAACAAGTAAAGGTAAATGGGACTCTTAAGTGAAAGGCTGCAATGTAAAGTAAATTTATTTATTTTGCATTGACAGGCGATAGGTCATGACGGACCATAAATAATTACGTGCTGGCTGGGTCTTACCTCTTGGCAGAATGTGTACGTTTATCACAAACCTGGCCTGTGCCCATTGCTGCTGGTGTTTTTATTACCTGCATGAATGGGCCCTTTGCTATATTTGATTGTGTAATTTGCATAGGAAGTTTACACAAATGTTGTGACATGCTTTTCAGTTTTTTTGCCTGCCATTGGCATGCTCCTTCACACACATTGCACTGAATCTCTCCCCCCCCCCCCCCCCCCATTTTTTCTACCCCAGTGTGAGTACAACATGTAGGAAGTGCAAAGAAAGAAGGGCTGTTGTGGTTATTCATGTCAACGATCCATTTTGTAGGTATGTTCCACTTTATCATTTGATTATACTTTGATTTTGATTTGTAATGTTGTTTCCTTTTATAAGTTCTCCCAAGAGTTCACTGATTGGGTCAGAGTACTCGCTTGTAACATGTGCTTTGATTGGTGCTCCTTCAAAATGCAAACGCATCATCACCAGAGCTTTTGCTGCATGTCTACAGTTTCCTGAAATTTCAACATGAATAGTGTGTGTTGTGATTATTATTATTATTAGGTCATCTCATCTCGACTCTCGAAGAGATTAACTTATAAAATGGGTCGTGATGTCCGGATGTCTGTCCGGTCGTCCGTCCGTCCGTTAACCTTTTGCTATTTTTGCTACTCCTCCCTCGTCACTCGGCTCATTGTTCTGAAACTAGCCACATAAATAAAAGACAGTGGCCTGCCAAATCGCTCGGGCCTTGATTTTTCAAATTCAGATCATGGGGCCCCTGGGGGGAGGGGTGAGGGGTTGGATCCTGACTCGCTTATTTACCAACCGATTGCTCTGAAACCTGATACAGCCCTTCTACTTGGTGGTCTGCAGGATCGCTCAGTCTTAGATTTTTCGATTTCACATCAGGGGAAATCCCATGGTATCAGGGGGCTTCGGGGATAAAGGGGGTGGTGGGGAGGGGGGGGGGGGGAGAGGGGGCAAATTAGTAGACATCGGCCTTCAAGGAGCATTGAACATTGGAGAGTGGAAATCTTTTCTACTAACTAGATGATGTTCAGTCAATACTTATCCTGTGCAGTTTTACATATTTGTAATTGCATCTATCTACATTTCTGAGGTAAATGTATACAAATTATACTTTGAAAAGTCTGATCGAGAGTACATTCATAAGCCTTTACAAAGTAGCTTTTATTCTCATTCTTGAGTGTTTTCACAACTACCAAGGCTGATAAAGACGTCAGAATAGATCGCTAAAGCATAAATCGGGAGATTGCTGAACGGGAAATTGTACTACTTTGCTTTTTTCACCAGCTGACCACAATAAAGGCTGAAGTGATTACAATGATTCTAATTTCGCACGGTTTTCGATGTACACTCATTATGCGTTATATCAAATGGTCATGTACCATGTGGAAAAGTTTCCATTTCCTATGTTGATCTGTTTTCGATGTGCGTTCTTAACAAAATGCAGGCACATACGTACGTGACTGATTGCTTAACCCCGCCTTTCGCTTTGCGGGCACCAGATAACAATGGGATTGGTATGGGACAGTATTTGGTGGACAAGGAGAAGGGAAAATGGTATTTTAAAGAAGTTCCTGAACCAGTAGAACTTCTCCATTGTATGCATCAGTGCTTATCTGTAAGGAGATTGGCTGAAGCAATATTTAATGTGACAAAGTGATCCTTAAACAATGACATGATATCTGGAGAGAAATAAAGGGGATTTGGGGAAGACATAAACTGTTGAATGTTGATGAGGAACGGCTGGCTTGGCAAGCGATAGGAAGCTTATTGGTGAAGGATCACTCACACCCCTGGTTTGCTCCAAATTTCTTTCAGGAGCGAATGTAAAAAAAAAAAAACGAACAGTAACGACTGTTTAAAAAGGTATTCATACGTTGGAAATAATTGAAGGAATAGTTTGTGGTTATAATAATTTTTACTTCCAGTAGGTACTATGCCCCACAAAATGCCACACTGAGCTATTTATACATCTTAACATGGAGTTCGTCCAAGGCGGAAATCCCCTTTGGAGAGGGTGTGGGGGCAACTTAAGTTGCTACAACCTCTGTCGTGTGACCTGTAGTCCCCCTGGCAAGTTTGGTTGAGATCGGATAAGTTAACGACTGAACGCATCGCGGTCAGACAGAGACACCGAATTGCATGTTTTAGTATGATGATGAATCCAATTTTGTGTTGCTTTGAAAAATGTTGTAATAACTGCACTTGGTATGCTTTTACATTCTGACTGCTTGCTTCAGGGAGTGTTTCGGGGAGTATTTTGTTCACAAGTTTCGAGCAGTCCTGGGCAAGATGCGTGCTATATTTCCAGGAGAAAAGGTAAGGAATAACAGAAACGGCTATTTTCACATCGTAGCATGTAATAATTGCGTTGAGCTCTTCTGTAACAAGACCGATTAGTCTAGCAACGGCGTAGCCAGGCTTGTTTGATACTTTAGTTGAAGAAGACAGTATGACCTGGGTGGGGATACCAGTTAGCAGTTAGCTAATAATGTAAGTATTATATTTTTTTTCAATAAAATCCACATTCCTGTGCCACTTTCAGTCGAACCGTTCATCCTCCTTTTTGATCGCCTAGGTTTCACTGCCATACAACATCGTGCTTCAAACGCAAGCTGCATAAAGTTTTTCCTTTAGTTGGAGAGATATCCCCCTTGATGTTAATAGGTGTAACAACTCCCTAAATTTCCTCCAACCACTTCTAATTCTTGCAATCACTGCTGCCTCTGCACCACCACTTGTAGCAAATCATATCACCAAGATAACAAAATTTATCTACACATTCCAGGGATATTTCCCGATAAGGCATAAACTAATCTTTCCACTCTGACTGGTGCCACTTGTTTACCTGCACAGACAGCACATTTAAAGTCAGGACCCACCTGCAGTCTACCGCTGATGCTACTACACCTTTTGTGCACCCAGCAGTTGCATTATTTACACAATATTGAGTTCCTACCTACACCTTTTTTGCAGACATCACAGGGCCACCACCCCTTTTTTCCACAGTTCCTTCTTCCATCCCACTAATCATTGATTTTTTTTTTGTTATACAGTATTCACTCTCAATCTCCTAGTCTCCAAACCCTCCTTCCACACTGTACATTTACCCATTACTTCTTCCACACTCCCGGCTATCAGCACCAAGTCATCAGGAGCTCCCAAGATAATGCTCCTCTAAATAAGTTCCTGTGATATGGCCTCAAGAACCATGATGAACAAGATTGGGCTTAAGTCTGCCACCTGGTGAACACCCACTTTCACTTCAAAGTCCTCACTCTGCACTCCATTTACCCTCACAGCAGTTTTTGAGCTATCATACATTACCATGACTACCCTGACTAACCAATCCTCCACACATAACTTTCTCATTGACCATTGCACCACTTTCCTATGCACCCTGTCGAATGCCTTCTCCAAATCCACAAATATAAAGTACTGTTGTCTCTTCTTCCCCAGATATTTTTTTCCTGTATTTGCCTAATTATAAAAATTGCCTCTAACATGCTCCTTCCTGATGTAAAGCCAAATTGCATTTCATGTATATTAACACTTTGTCTTATCAATTTATCCATGACTCTACCACTTTCATTCCATGGCCCAACAGCTTCTAATCTTCAACTTCAACAGCTAAATCTTCAACTGCCCTATAATTGCCCCTGGCGAAGGCATCACCCTTCCTTTTATAAATATTCACTATTACACTCTTCAGCCAGTCATGTGGGACAGATGTCTCCCTTATAATTGCATTTACCAATTTTGTGATTACATTTACTCCAATATCACCAGATGCCTTCAGCGTCTCTGTGACAATACCAGAGCTGACCACTGCTTTACCAATGTTCATTCATATAATGTTAAATCACAATATTTTGAGATATTATCAAACCAGCAAACTGTCGTCATCTGTTCACTTCCGGATTCAGGAGCAAGGTTTGTGTCGATCACATTTCAAAATCATAACTGTATTCTTGGGTAAAATGCCAGGGGCCGAGAAAAGGCCCTTTTATGTAAGGGTATGTGCCATGTGGCAAAGTAGAGAAAAGAAGGGACATTGCATAGCTTATAGAAAATGTCGAACAATAGAAAAGAAGGGACATTAAAAAAATCTCGTGTGCATGTTGTACTACCCTTGTGTTCTTAGGAGGAACCAAGTAATGCTCTAAAAAAGTTCATGTAAAGGGGTGCCAATTTGATTCATACACCTGCATGAAGAAGTAAATGTCTTTTATTTGCCAGATTAGGGCGCCCCTTTATATGAACTTTTCTAGAGCATTACTTGGTTCCTCCTAAGAACGCAAGGGTTAGCTGCATACAGAGAAACGATCCCTTATATAAAGAGAGGGGTGCTTTGTGCCTCCCTTTGATTGAGGAATTTCTGAAACCTCCAACCTACCTTACGACACTGGGTCCCCAAAACGTTTCACAGTAAGGTTATTGTATGTCCCTTTAGTAAAATATGCAACTGTAATGGTTACTAAACGTCGTCCCCCTGTCATGTGACTGGATCCTCAGCTCCGATTGGTGGACGTTTGTGAGGGACATCCATACATACGAGTACATACACGGGACGGACAGACCAACGCTGTTCCAGATGGCATTGCCCTATGGGCTATGCCGTAATAATAATATTTTTAAAATAATTAATAATCCATATATAATCCACATATAATGGAGCATGTGTTTGTATGGATGTATGTATGTATGTCCGCTCTTCACCCATTCGTTGGACAGCTGATCTGACGCCACCCACAATTGTAACAGGAAATACTCAACCCAAAGGACATTGTGGACCCAAAAGACCCACCCCTCCCCCCATGGACCTAAAAGACCCAGAGGACACCGAAGACCAAAAAGACCCCGTGGACCCAAAATAACCTGAGGACCCAAAATACCCAAATGACCCCAAGGATCCAAAATATCCAAATTACCCTGAGGACCCAAAAGACCCTGAGGACCCAAATGACCCAAAAGACCCCAAGGACCCAAAAACCCCGATAACCCAAAACACCCAAAGGACCCTGAAAACCCTCAAGGACCCAGAGGACCCAGAGGTCCCAGATGACCCAAAAGGACCAAATGACCCAAAATACCCAGATGACCCAAAAACCCCAAAAGCCCAAAACACCCAAACAACCCTGAAGACCCCAAGGTCCCAAAAGACCTGAAGACCCAAACGACCCCAAAAACCCAGAAGACCCCAACAAATCCCTAAGGACCTTGAATATCCCCAAATTTAGATCCTTTAAGACTGTTTTTACTTTAACACCATTTTGACCCCTTACACTTCAGACAAATTAGACAGCTTGGACTCTTGACCATTTGGAGCTCTAAAGCACTTAGATATATTTAGACCCTTTTTACTTGCTTGGGTGATTAGATTCTTTCATCCCCTTAGACACTAATGACTATTGGAACGCTCACTTTAGACTTTTAGACAACATAGAACCTTTTCAGCACACCCCCACGCAAGCATCTGCAAAACACACACTATACTTTTTTCAGCAGGTGATGCGCAAACTCGATCCACCCAGATGGTAGGTACTCTGCTGGAGTAATAAGAACAAACAGATTTTCCTTTCATGACAAAAATGATTTCGGCAGCAGCTACACAGCACCTGTCTTGAAAAAGGAATAGTGGAGGCGTCCTGCCAGTTATGGTAGGCACCCAAGCCGCTTTCAAAACGATCCGAGCAGCAGTGTCACATTCGGCCTAACTCAAGCCACGTGAAGCCTTTCTGTTGATACCTTTCAGAAGCCTTCAGCAAGTCCAGAGATGTCTTGTCCATTCCAGAGAGAGCATTGCTGTAACAAACTGTTAGCGAATGGAAGCTTTTGAGAGCAGAACACAGTGTTAGACCCATCTTTGGTGCAACACTATGCATTGGTTTCTCTATCTGCCAAAGTTTCTTCAATTATATTGTTATCAGCAGCCATTTGAGAAAAACATGTTTGGAACAATCTTTGTTCAGATGACAACACCATTGTTCTCTGACAGTGCTAATACGTCCATTGCCAAATGTGTCTGCCATCTCGATATATTCATATGGGGAATAATGTCCCATGTGGTTTAAAATGAGGACGGTCTGTTTGCAACCTCTAAGTTGTCTCATAGTCATTTTTATGCTGATGTGCTTTGGCATCTTCTTTTCTTCCGTGCGATATGCGGTGACCAATGTACTGTTCATCCGCTTCATTCATCCATTTCGGATTTACATCACCAAATCCTTCCATCTTAAATTCATTGTTTTTAATGACCCCATCTCAAAAGCCACTATAAGCTTTGTGGAATAATTTCCTTTGACTTTCGAAATCAGAGATCATTGATTTATATCAACTGGTTTGATGTTTGTGCCCTCATTTCTGAAAATCAATCTTCAATATCCTGGCTGCATGGAAGAGCGTCTGAATATGATCATCTCCATCTTTTTCGCCCTTGTTTTCTCTGCTTTATCCTGTGACCAGAAGAAGAAGACCATTCCTTTTTGCATCTTCAGATATATATAGGGCTGCCGAAGCAGTTTACTAGGCTATTGGGCACAATCCTGGACAAGTCGCCACTCCGACGCAGGATACTCAAATGGCTCATTCATCCCAGTAAGCTGGTACTCATTTTGTCAACATCGGAGGGATGACAGGCTGAATCAACCCACCTGGTGTTAATTCAACGGCTGACAGGGGCTTGACCTCAGGACCCTGCGATCTCAAGCCAACCACCTTAAACCGTTTATCCTGTGACTTCTTGGAATATGCAGTGGAAGCTGTATTAAGGACATCTTGTAATGATATGTCATTGGACTAAATAGTTTAAGTTTTGAAGGATTTGGTTGTTGATGAAATACCAGTGAGTCTGCAACCTAATTTTCAACCTCTGCGAGTGGCAATTCTCAGTTTCAATATAATTATTTACGAGATAAGACTTGAAGTGACAGAAACAAATGACATTGTAAAAGCCATCCCTTTGTTGATGCCTCATTGTATCTATCTCTACCACTAGCTCAATGAACGCCTTCGAGCACAAGTCTTCATCAGCTGTCTCTTTATATTATTTATAGCTTGCATTGCATCTTGCGACATACTGGGTTCTACATACAACAACAACAACAACAACAACAACATGCATTTTAAGGCCATTTTCCCTGCTAGAGCGGGGGTAGCCTTGCGGTCCCCATGACAATCTTCTCCATTTTGCCCTATTTTCTGCATCTCTCCTTGTTAACCCCCTTGCCCGCATTTCTTCTTCCACCATCTTTAGCCAAGTCTTTCACGGTCTTCCCCGTCCTCTACTTCCTTCTACATTCATTTCCATCGCTCTTCTCAACCAGTCACTTTCATCCTTCCTCAACACATGACCAAAACCATCTCAAACTGTTTTTCTTCACAGCATCAATCACAGGCTCTATTCCCATCATCTTTCGCAATTCATCATTTGTCTTCCTCTCTCTCAACGATACTCCGCATATCCACCGAAACATTCGCATTTCCACCCTTTCCAGCCTTCGTTGATGCTCTACGTTAATTACCCATGTCTCGCTCCCATAAATCATAACACTTCTCACACACGCAGCATACACCTTTCCCTTCAGCTTCAACGACCCCCCTCCTCATCAGCACGCCACTCAGTTCTCGAAACTTCTTCCATGCACATCTCACTCCAGCAACCGTTGCCAAGTCTGATCCATCTTCTCCATTCAGCATGTCTCCGAGGTAGCAAAATGTTTTCACACCTTCCAGCTTCACGCCGTCTCCAAGATCCAACTCAACATTTCCTCCATCTGCAGCTCCCTCTGTGCACACCTTACATTTGAATGTAGCTGCCACACTGGTTAGTGACCCTCTCAGACCACTACATTTTTGATGAACCCACTCAGCGCACATTGTACATTGAATGGAGTTAACTCCGATACCCTTCCTGCACACAGCACATGGCCACTTTCCACCTCACCACATGCTTCACCACTTGCCATCACCTTCGTCTTTCCGATATTCACCTTCAGACCTTTTGTCTCCATACATTCCTTCCACTTGTTCATCCTTTCCTTCAGTCCATCCATACTTTCCGCAATCAACACCAGATCATCTGCATACAACAACTCCCACGGTAAACCCTCCTTCACGTTCTGAGCCAGCACCTCCATCACAGCTACAAATAGTAGTGAACTTATTACCGACCCCTGATGCACTCCCACCTTCACCTCAAACTCGCCACTGTTCCCGTCCTTCGTCCTTACAGCTGTGCGCGCTCTTTTGTACATTGCCATCACTACTCTGATCAACCATTCCTCCACTCCTAAGTTCCTCAATGCCCATGTCAATACTTTGCGTGGAGCCCTATCGAATGCTTTCTCCAGATCAACAAACCCAAGAAACAACTTCTTCCTCTTCTCCATGTACTTCTCCTGCAACTTCCTCACAATAAAGAGCGCGTCTGTCGTTCCTCTTCCTGGCATGAATCCAAACTGAATTTTGTCTATCTTCACCCTCTTCCTTATCCTCCTCTCCAACACACTTTCCAATACCTTCATTCCATGCTCCAATAACTTTTTCGCTCGGTACGAGCCACACTCCAGAGGGTCACCTTTCCCCTTGTATAGAGGGACGAGGGTACTCAGTTCCCAATCCACTGGAATGTGGCCTTCTTTCACCACCAGATTACAGATCTCTGTCATTCTCCTCACACCCCAACTTCCTGCTGCCTTCAACATATCTCCCACAACTCCCGTCGGCCCTCCCGCTTTTCTCCTCTTCATTGCTTTTATCGCTTCCTCAACCTCCTCAGTTATCTACTCTGCCGGTCCTAAAACTGGGTTACTCTCTATATTGCCATCCCATTCATTCTCGGTATTCAACAGCATTTCCATATATCTTTTCCATCTTCCTTTAATTCCATCTGGGTCCACAACGACTTGTCCCACTTCATCCTTCAAGCAACTCACCCCCATCACATCACACCTCTCTTTCGCTATCTGCTTTGCAATCCTGAATACCGCTCTCTGACCCTCTTCCGAATCCAAGCGTTCTCCAAACATTTTCCTACATGCCTCCTGTGCCTTTGCTACCTCTTTCTTTGCAGCCTTCTTGGCTGCCTTATAACTTTCATGCTCTGCTTTTTCTGCTTCCGTACCTTTCGCCTTCTGCCACTCCTTGAACTTCTTCCTCTTCTCGTCATTCCTCTTTCCAACTTCATCATCCCACCACCATGTTTCCGAGTGCCTCGGTGGTCCTTTTGTCCATCCACATACCTCACCAACGGCTCCCCACAGACTATCTTTCATTGACATCCAACCACTTTCAAGCTCAACCACATCATCCTCTACCATACTCAACCTCTCTTTTAATGCCCCCCTCACTGTCACCTCTTTCAACCTCCACACCTTCATTCTCGGTTGGTACTTTACCCGCCGAGCTCTCCTCGCACCTTTCACCCTTATGTCGCAGACAACCAAGTGGTGCTGTGAAACAGCCTCCTCCCCCGGGATCGACTTTGTGTCCCGGAGGTGCCTCCTATCTCGCCTACGCACCAGCATATAGTCAACGGTTGTCGTCGACCCACCTGACGTGTATGTAACAAGCTTATTCTCCTCTTTCTGGAACTGAGTATTACAAATCAACAAATCGGCTCCATCAGCAAACTCCAAAATCCTTTCACCTTCTCCATTTCTCACACCATATCCGTAACTCCCATGAACTCCCTCATCTCCAACAACAATATAGTTATAGTGACGGTTCTGCATACTTCATGATATTTTGCTTCTGCAGCAATCAGATAAAGATCCCGAATATTGGTGAGCCTTTCAGCATGTTTTTCGACTGCAGCTTACTGTACATTCTTGCAAGCGGCAAATTTGACAACCGAATGAGTTTTTTGACTTTCTTCTGGGTTTTTTTTATTTGACAGAACATGCATATTTACCAAGCCATCTCACAGACTTTTGACCTTGATGATCTAGAAATAGGCAGCACTTGACTCTGGAAGAGCAGGTGATGGAGTTGAGGTCTCCTCGCAAATTTAAGATTGTGGGCACTGACATATAGTTAGTGTTGCAGTTCCTGTGCCACACAAGATTATGTTCAGTGAATGCTTCAAATACAGGCTGAAGTCTATCGTGAACATTATCTTCCTCTTGTTTCATTGCTTCGGTGAACTGAAAGATACTGGGTTCGGCATTGCAGCTTAGTTTCTCTGGTATCTGCTTGACAAATTACATATTTGCATCAATTAGTCCTCTTTGTGTGCTTCCTTGGTGGCAACGAATGGCAGGTCAATTCATCAAAGCTATCTATTGCTGTTAATATGTCATCGCCCTAAAAGACATTATATTTTCAAGAAATAACTAGAGCTAAGTCGATGCCGCGCCATCGCAAATCCTCACGCTTCCCACCTAAACCAAAGTTGAAAGATGGCAAAAAGATCCACCATGAATGACCCAATGTCAAATTTTGAGTTAAATGTTTTTCCTGTTTTGACTTCTGTGACCCACCCCCCTGGGGCATGATTCCAGGGGTCAAATCCAAAAAATCGTTACACATTCCATGTGTCCCACAATGCTTATTGCATATGCAAAGTTTCATTAAAACATGATTTTAAAATGTGCCCGTAATGTGCCCAAAGCATTTATCTGTATTTCACCTTTTGATCCTGCCACAGCAGGTGGGGCCAAAATAAATAATACTGCTTTTGCACCTTTTAAAGTTTGCACAAAATAACACTAGCACGGACAGTCGGTGTTTATCTGCTGGGATAAACAGCTATATCAAATTTTGTGATCCCTCTTACATCTATCTGTCTTGCTATGTCATAACAAACCTCGGATATGCGTTAGACCTTGACGTTTGACCTGGAATTCAACTTTTCATCAGATAATGCAAAGCCAAACTTGTATACCAGCTTTGGTGAGCAGATCTAATTTCTCTCTGGACTTTTCATGTGCTCAAACTGGCATGCCACCTAACAAGTGCACGCCTAAAGACTGTTGCTCACCCTAGCTTCAATCACACTTAGTTAATTAGTTATCCCACATTTCCATTGTACAGTAGGCCTAGAAATGTTCCTTAGATCTCACCAAAACTTAACCAAGTGTCAAACCTTCCAAATACTCTGTGGTGTTATGACATCATTTTGACGTGATGCTAACTTCTGTAGTCAGAGAGAGAGAGAGAGAGAGAGAGAGAGAGAGAGAGAGAGAGAGAGAGAGAGACTCTTTGTGAAGTATTCTCAGGTGGATTAAATATCAGAATTTGAGTAATTGGATGACTAGTTATTTTGTGAGAGAGCAGACTAAAGGCCTACCATTCAGCTGTGTTGCATCATGACTATTCCCTGACAACGTCCATTGACATTCGGACTTCAACAAGTAAATAGTCTGAGGAGCCAAGTGGGGCAGAAGAGGAACAAGAGTTTGGATGAAAGGTTAGTCATTAACAGGTCCAGGAAGGAGGATGCCTTCAGCTGTAACATCCTGGTTGGTTATTGAGCTGACACCCAGCCAGCCAGCATGGTGGCAGTCAAAATTGTCGCAGAAGGGGAGCAGTTGGGATAAATGGTTATGAGTTGATGAAGGTTAGCAGAAATAGAGGTATGTATAGATGGAGTCGTTATCATTAGGTGAATGGTAGACAAACATTTGGTGCTTGTGGAGAGGAATGTACAGTCGTAGGTATTGAGGGAGGTGAGAGGGAGGAGGAAGTGTTGTATAAGAAGAGTTGGTGTGGAACATTGACTGTGGCAGCTGGAGTCTTGACATAAACTGCAATGCCACCATGGTGTGCATCAGTCCTGTCACAATGGAAATGTGAAGAGCCAGGGAGATGCATAGTTGTCAGGAATATCCTGTAAGAATTTCTTCTTTTTTTGTCAGGTCAGTCTTTTGGGACTGCCACTGATACCATGTAACCCAGTGCTACCTGCCGCATGGTCAGGTTATCGGCGACTAAACTGACACCCCTCACTACCTTTGCATGGGGCTGGTTTGCACACCCTGCCAGGACCAAAAACAACACCTGACAAAGGGCAGATGAGTTCACGAAAGGAGCCAACGGCCATCCAGTAAGGAGATGGTATCTCCTAAAAAAACCGACCGACCGGTTTGGACCGGTTCGAGTCATACCAAATACTTTTAAAATGGTACGTGCTGCTTCCTTGCTTGAAAAGGGTACAGCATGGACAGTCCCCATTGGTTGGCATCCATGGGGAGGAGGAAATTCCTCCTGAGGAAATGCCCTGCTGAGTACGGTGAGAAAAGTGGCGTCATTGTTATGACGTCACTTGTACCCAGAGTGTCCCGCAAAGTGACCGCAGTGACGGCAATTTCCCCAAGGTGTGTTTGTGTGTTTGTGTGTCTGTGTGTGTGTGTCAGCTCTATTACGAGCCTTAGCCCATGTCTTTAAAAAATTTAAAAAATTCTGTAAACACACAATGTCTTGAATAGCACAGCACAGCTTGTAAGTAGTGATCTGTGACATTGAAACGAGACTTTGAATGTTGGACGTGCATACTGTTACAAAAGTGGGAGGAATAGGAGTTAGGGAGGATGTCACTGTTGTGAAAATCAACCAAATCCACAACTCGTCCCATAGATAGGTTTAATTTCAATTAGATCGTAACATCATCCTGTAAAATACACCATGCAACATATATGTCAGGATCAAGGCATCATATGAGAAAGATTGGATATATCAGTCAATGCAAGCAAGCCTAGAATATAAGTGGGTACGTACCATTCAATTCTACATGTCATTGTATAAAGTCGCAGGAGTGGCCTCGAGTCGCGGACGTCCCGAGGTCTTATAGACACCGCCCAGTGGTTTAAGTGAGCGTCACACCTGGGTTCAACTTACATTTTCACCACATTCTCCCCGCCGTTAGAACTATGCTGCCACTAGGCAGGAAGCGAGCGCGCGTCAGCATTAATGGGTAGAGGAAGTCATTATATCATTATTAGGGTGTCAAAGAAATATCCCTATTGATTCTTGTCTTTGCGCCATTGTGTTATGTTTCGCACACTGTCAAAGCGTCTTTAGGGCTTCCTGGAAAGCGCTATACGAAACAAATCCATTATCAGTAGTACAGGTCAGTCGGTCCATCCGTAGAGGTCAGTGTGGCGAATTACCCTGCCAGCACAGGTTCGGAAACTACCGGGTACGACGTCCCCAAATCCGGAGTCCCTTGCTTCGGAGTAGCCGCTGGAGGCAGGTGTCGGAGGGGCACCTCAGTGCCCTCTCCGCTTCAGGCAGGGGTGTATCAGATGAAGGGAGGGACGGCAGATGTTCTCTAGGCGCACTCATAGCCTGGTTAGCAAACATGTCCGATACTGGCAGACGATGAGCCTGTGGGTCACAATAGTCTAGTCTCACAGGCCTATGTGCTGGATAAGGTGTACCTTTGCGATATGCAACTCATTACATAAGGTGTACCTTGTCGAAGAGCGAATGTCCATTCGTCGCAATGCAACGCATTTCAGGCAGATGTGTCGATGTGGAAGATGTGTAAACCAGTAAGCCATGTCTATTCGTCGCAAGGCAACACATTACAGGAAGATGTGTCGATGTGGAAGATGTGTAAATCAGTAAGCCTCTTTACAGTAAGCTGTAACAGTAAGTAAGATTACATGACAGGAGGCCATGACAGTGTAAGTCAATTACAGTAAGTCTGTACCGGCCTAGGAGTTGTAACAGTAAGTAAGATTACATGACAGGAGGCCATTACAGTAAGTCCATTACTGTAAGTCTGTACCTGCCTTGGCTCCCAAGGGTACATGGTCGATCCACATTAGATCCATGTCATGGAATTGCCGAGGGAGAGAACCGACGAGAGCCATAACGAGAGTTACGCGATACCCCGGAGTCCCCCTGTTTTGAAATCATGAGACTCGAGCGCTCTCTGACGGCAGCGCGTACGAATTACAAGCTCCGGCAAATAGTTTCAAGCAAAACGTTTGCCACGAGTGCCCTCCGTAGGCTGCCCGAACGACCGGCATGGCAGTTACGACGACGCACAAAACGACCGAAATGCGCCTTCCCAGCGAAGCGCGCAGATCTCCCGACCTGCAGCACAGCGCGCAGGGGATCGGAGAAGATCGGCTATACCGGCTACCGTCCCGGAGGGATTGTCCCGGAGAGAAAACGTTGAGATCGAGAAATGGAAAACGTCCCGGATGGATCGACATCCAAGAGAATGGCCCGGATGGATGGATCGACATCCAAGAGGATGGCCCGGATGGATGGATCGACATCCAAGAAGATGGCCCGGATGGATGGATCGACATCCAAGAGGATGGCCCGGATGGATGGATCGACATCCAAGAGGATGGCCCGGATGGATGGATCGACATCCAAGAGGATGGCCCGGATGGATGGATCGACATCCAAGAGGATGGCCCGGATGGATGGATCGACATCCAAGAGGATGGCCCGGATGGATGGATCGACATCCAAGAGGATGGCCCGGATGGATGGATCGACATCCAAGAGGATGGCCCGGATGGATGGATCGACATCCAAGAGGATGGCCCGGATGGATGGATCGACATCCAAGAGGATGGCCCGGATGGATGGATCGACAGCCAAGAGGATGGCCCGGATGGATGGATCGACATCCAAGAGGATGGCCCGGATGGATGGACCATCATCTCACCCCCTCACTCATCCATCCCCCCCCCCCCCCCCCCCACCGTCGTGAAGTGTGAGATAACAGCCGCGCACCGCGCACCGAAGTCGAGCGACCTTCACAGTCTGGGTCAGAGTGAACGCAATCAGGCAGCGGCCGGGCGAGGCGTCTCGCAGTCTCGAAATGTGTGGAGGCGAGCCAGGAGACCTGTCCTAGAAGCAACAAGCCCAGAGTCAAGGGCGATCCGGCGGGCCGGTGCCCACGTGGCTTGCTCAGGAGACGAGGCAGTCGGGCGCAACGCTCAATGTCACCGTGTCATGGGGTCACCGTGCACCCCCAAATGCCCCGTTCCTTATCGATTAACGGCATAAGTCCGCGATGTTGGCTAGTCGCCCTCGAAGGCCGCCACGTTATGACACGCACTTTCAGGCAGGGGCGGTCAGATTGAGTATTTCTGCTATCTGTAGAGGTTCCCAGGTAGACGAACTCTGATGACGCAAGCGCGGGAAACAGTTAAATGGTGCTGTAAAGCAAACGCGTGATTTAGTCGATGACGTCATCAATTGGTTCGGGCGCGTGCGGGCGGGTTTGACGGCGAGTTCCAGCTGAGCGGTATCCCCAGACGGAGTAAAGTAGCACTCCGAAATCTAAAGTCTCGCGTCCATTGGGCAGCAGCATTCGAGCGGGCTCGAGATCGGTGTACGGAATACGAACCCGGCCGACGAGCGAAAAGTATTATCTAGGGCGCACCGCGTACGAGGGAAACCGGAAGTTGAGCTCGGCCCGTTGAACCAGTGCGGCTTCGCCGAGTCGAGAGGGCGAGCACGCCGAGTCGAGAGGGCGAGCACGCCGAGTCGAGAGGGCGAGCACGCCGAGTCGAGAGGGCGAGCATGCTTGGCAGCGATAGACTGCACGACCTGAAGTAGCGTCTCGTTTGTTTCGCTGTCGGGTCAAAGGATCGAATACATATCACGCCCTGAAGTAGCGTCTCGTTTGTTAGCTTTCGGGTCAGAGGATCGAATACATATCACGCCCTGAAGTAGCGTCTCGTTTGTTTAGCTTTCGGGCCGTGTTTTGTCCGGAGTTTTAGACATAGTTAGTCATATAGAATACACATGGTATACGATCATCTATCATAAGCATAAGCCCGAGTGTCGTGAAAGGCTATGAAGGTCCCGCTCGACGTCCTTAGAAACTCATCCGTGCTGCGGCGAGTCCTCGCATGGTGCCAAGCGAGCCTCCATTGAGGCGATTCCGGGCAGCGGAGTTCGCCGGCCTCGTTGAGTAGCCACATGTAGGTGGGATTTCGACGAGCCGCGATCAGAATCGCCGGCCTCGCAGAGTGGTGCCCGCGAAGGGCGCAGTGCGCGATTTGCGCGTAGGAGGTGATCCCACCGAGCAGCGATTGATCGGGTTGTGCCCGCGATGGGGCAGCGCGCGATTCGCGCGTAGGTGGGATTTCGACGAGCCGCGATCAGAATCGCCGGCCTCGCAGAGTGGTGCCCGCGAAGGGCGCAGTGCGCGATTTCCACCGAGCAGGGATTGATCGGGTTGTGCCCGCGATGGGGCAGCGCGCGATTCGCGCGTAGGAGGTGATTCCGACGGGCAGCGATTGGAATCGCCGGCCTCGCAGAGTGGTGCCCGCGTTGGGCGCAGCGTGGCTTCGCGTGGGAGGAGGTGATTCCGTCGTGCAGCGATCGGAATCGTAGGCCTCTCGTAGGCCTCACAGAGTAGTGCACGCGACGGGTGCAGCGCGCGCGATTCGCGCGGGGAGGTGCTTCCGAGCAGCGATCGGTCGGGCACAGAGTAGTGCACGCGACGGGTGCAGCGTGCGGCGTCGCGTAGGAGGAGGTGATTCCGAGCAGCCGCGCGTGGAGGTGCTTCCGAGCGCGGCATGACAGTCAAGGGAGTCGTGAACACTCGCGTGGTCATCTCATCTCGGGCCGAGGCACGCAAATCAGTTGGTCGGGCCGTCGGCTCCAAGCGGGTCCGTCGTTCCGACGGGGTTTCGGCTGCAGGACGTTGCCCAGTAGCATCGTTCTCCAGGCGTCTTGCCGGAGTCCGTCATGCCTGCTCCGGCGTTCGGGCCTCAGGAGAGCAGTTTGCGTTTTGACGACGCGGTCCCGCAAAAGGCTTGCGAGGTCCCCATCGCATCTGGTCCTTTTGAGGCAGACCGGCGGCGAGAGTAGTCGGAGCTCCGTAGCTGGAGCTAGCTCGACGGGTCCTCCGCCGGTCATTCTTCTCCGAGGTGGGCCTCGCAGGAGCGCGGAGAATGTCGGGAACGCTCGTCTGTGATCTGCGTTCATCCGGCCATCGCAAGACTCGTGTCCCGCCATTTCCGAAGATCATAATTGAAATTAAGTGTTGTGAAAATCAACCAAATCCACAACTCGTCCCATAGATAGGTTTAATTTCAATTAGATCGTAACATCATCCTGTAAAATACACCATGCAACATATATGTCAGGATCAAGGCATCATATGAGAAAGATTGGATATATCAGTCAATGCAAGCAAGCCTAGAATATAAGTGGGTACGTACCATTCAATTCTACATGTCATTGTATAAAGTCGCAGGAGTGGCCTCGAGTCGCGGACGTCCCGAGGTCTTATAGACTCCGCCCAGTGGTTTAAGTGAGCGTCACACCTGGGTTCAACTTACATTTTCACCACAGTCACGACATGGGGGTGTGAGGGGGGAGCAATATAGGGGTTTCAGACAACAGGTTAATGGCCCATGGTCAGCAGAGTGAAGACAGACATCACATTCAGGGTTGTGGAAAGTTTGATGAAAAGCAGCACTGTGTGAATGCGATGGGGCACGGGTTTGTTTGCAAGGGATCCAGGAAGGGGAAGGAAGAAGAAGAAGGAGAATAATAAGTTGTGCAGGAAAGAAACGTTTGGGAAGTGCGATCAAACATTTTAAGTTGTCATTTAAAAGAAGTTTTGCATTTGGCGAAAAGTAAAGTCAATATATGCTTTGAGCAAACAGTGACCTGTAGATTTGAACTATTTTCTTCAACAGTGATCGAAGGCTCATGGAGGAGGTTGAATGCAATTTGCATGAAGGACATTCCAGCTTTGCATGAATGACATGAGCCGTTTGCTCAGATTGAAACAACAAACCAGGCTAACCAAATTGGACCTCGACTTTGCTGCATGATGTCATATGCTGATTGCTAATGTCAGAATGTATTGCACTAATAAATGCTGCATTATATGCATCAGCTGGTGGTGGTTCGTGTGCAGCCTGTGGCTGTTGGTTGCATCATTTTCTGGGGGTGTGGCTGCCGCTGATGCATTGCCTCTCTATAGCCAGTCATTTGGTGGTGCCTACTCATTTTGCCGACCTCGGAAGGGTGTCAGCCCACCTGGTGTTAATTCAACGGATTTGACAGGGGCTCAAACTCAGGGCCCTAAGATCTCAAGCTAGCCACCTTAACCGTTAAGCTAACACCAGCCTTATGCATCAGCTAATGTTGTCCGACTGGATGGTGCAGTGGTAGCGCACTTATTTTTGAGCTCACGAGCTTGGGTTAGATTCTCAACGAAAGTACAAACTGCCTCTCGTTCTTCACATGCAGGGCTTTCGGATTGATGTTAAACAGTGTGTGTCTGATCTGTTCGCATTAGTTGGTGACCGTAAAATATTCCACTGTGTCTTTTACAAAGGGTGGGTGAGATAGATTTCAAGCATTTGTAACAGTCGTGGCCAAATATATTGCCACCCTTGCTCTCTTTTCAAATAATGCACCATTTCTTCCAGAAAATAGTTGAAATTAAGAAATATTTTGGTATCCACATATGCATTTCTTTGGTTTACAGTGGAACAAAATCAAAAAAGGCTGAAAAAATTCCTAAACCTTAGCTTATTTCACACAGAAATCCTAAAATGGCCCAGACAATGTTATTGGCACCTTTTAGAAGTTGTTAGAAATTATTAAATTTCAAGCAGGTGATTCTCCTTTACTTTGGAATTTAACTCACCTGTGGTGAGTTGCAGGTGTCTGCAATATAAAAATCACTCATTCAACTAGTTTGAATAGAGAAAAGGAGTCATTCTGCTGTTTTGTGTCACTGTGTGTACCGCAATGAGCTTGGAGAAAAGAAAGAAAACCAGAGAATTGTCTGAGGAGGTCAGACATAAGATTGTAGCCAAGCATGGACAATCTCAAGGCTACAAGTCCATCTCCAGAGACCTTGATGTTCCTGTGTCCACCGTACGCAATGTTATCAGGAAGTTTAAGGCCCATGGCACTGTAGCCAACCTCCCTGGATGTGGCCGCAAGAGAAAACTTGATCAAAGATTGCAGCGAATGATTGTTCAATGGTGGAGAAAGCACCTTGATCAACTGCCAAACAGATTCAAGCTGACCTTCAGACACAAGGTACGACAGTTTCAACTCGCACCATACGTTGCCAACTCAATGAAAGGGGGTTATGTGGTGGGAGACCCAGGACTGAGAGCGAGACATAAGAAAGCCCGACTGGAGTTTGCCAAAACACACCTGACCAAGCCAAAATCCTTCTGGGAGAATGTCCTGTGGATAGATGAGACCAAATTAGAGCTTTTTGGTAAAGCACATCATCTCTGTTCACAGAAAACAAAATGAAACCTTCAAAGAAAACAACACCTTCCCGATAGTCAAACATGGAGGAGGTTCAGTGATGTTTTGGGGTTTGCTGTGCTGCCTCTGGCACTGGGTGCCTTGAATGTGTGCATGGAATCATGAAATCAGATCACCAAGGCATTTTGGAGTGCAATGTTCAAGCCAGTGTCAGAAAGCTGGGTCTCCGTCGAAGGTCATGGGTCTTACAGCAGGACAATGATCCCAAAGATGCTTCAAAAAGCACCCAGGAATGGTTCAAGACAAAACGCTGGACTGTTCTGAAGTGGCCAGCAACGAGTCCATATGTAAATCCCATTGAACACCTGTGGGGAGATCTGAAAACAGCAGTTGGGAGAAGGCACCCTTCAAATCTGGGAGAACTGGAACAGTTTGCACAAGAAGAGTGGGGCAAACTGCCAGTCGAGAGGCATAGGAAGCTCATTCATGGCTTTAGGAAGCCCTTGACTGCAATTATTTTGTCCAAAGCCTGTGCTACCAAATATTAAGTCGAGGGTGTCAATAATTTTGTCAATGCCATTTCTTTTTCTTTTCTGATTTAAAAGAACATATTAAGTTCTGAATCAAAAACAACAATTCTGTAATATTAACACTGAAATAAAGAATTGTGGAGACCAAATACTTTTGTCAATTTCAACCTATTTTTAGAGAAAATTGTGAGTTATTTGAAAAAAGACCAAGGGTGCCAATATTTTTGGCCACGACTGTACAATTGACATAAAGCAGCTGTTTGTCATCTTTCATCGCCATTTGATGGCCTCGGGTATGTCTAACATCCTGATGAGACACTGACCCCAATTGTGGATGACCTGAAAAGCATCTTTCTGTGTATTCCTTGATATAAGCTTCATTTGGAGGGAATATTTTTTGTCTGACAGTTCTATGTTGAAAACCATTTTTACAGCGTAACCTGTCGGGCAAAGGCGTCTAGCACAGTGTTTGTCTGTCCGTATGTCCCTTATAAACGTCCACCAATCAGAGCTGAGGATATTTTCACATCACAGGGGTGATGTGATGTGATTACGTCTGTGATGTCATTAAGGCATACGACGGCGGACTCCACACACCACCATTTTGATTTCTATGCTGTTCAGGCCGAACATGTCATATATCGCAATCACCATGCTCTATCTTTACGTTTTTCATTTAGTGTGAAACACAAACAAACCGATTGTTAAAATGATCATCAAATATCAAAAGCAAGGGTGTCAGGGGGCTTCCAACGACACAGTACGTATAGGCCTTAGGCTTCATGCCTTCATGGCACTTCAGACAAATTAGCCCAGGTTTCTTAATACAGTAGTATAATTTTTGTAATAATAACATTGATAATAATAATATAGTTAATATAATCGTAACACTGCAATCCCTTTGTTGTGATTTCAAAGTTACTGGATTGAAGTGGTATATGGTTGGTTCATTGTTGACTCGAAACATATTGAATAAACCATTGAAACATTACTTCCATCGCTTAGAGACAGACAGCTTAGAGACTTACAGGACTTAACATATATATTTTAATACTTACATTATTTGCTACCTGGTATCCCCTCCTGTGTACCCTGGTTTAGAATAGGTACACCATATCCTTGCGTGTCGTAAGAGGCGACTAAGAGGGTTGGCGTCAGGAAGGGCATCCGGCCATAAAAACATTGCCTCAAAAAGAGAACCATGACAATTACAACTACATATGGGCAGGGTACAGCCCGAAGTGGAGATCGGTTTCTGAGGTTTGGGACATGGAATGTAGGGACAATGACAGGGAGATCAGGAGAAGTGGTGCAAGTATTGGTCAGAAGAAGAGTGGACATATGTTGTGTGCAAGAGACGAGATGGAAGGGAAGTGGTGTGAGAATGGTTAAGGGTAGGCAGGGACAGAAATACAAGTTTGTGTGGCAAGGGTGCCCGGAGGGCGTGAATGGTGTTGGTGTCCTGTTTTCTGAGGAGTTTGTAGACAGTGTGGTGAGTGTGAATAGAGTGAGTGATAGGTTGATGATGGTGAAAATGATGATTGGAAAGCTCTTGGTGAACGTCATCTCGGGATATGCTCCGCAGGTTAGTCGGAGCGATGAAGTAAAGGACAGGTTCTGGTGTGCGATAGAGAAGCTGATGGAAAACGTGAAAGATGAGGAAGGTGTTGTGGTAGGAGGAGACCTAAATGGACATGTGGGAAGGAGTATGGACGGTTTTGAGGGAGTTCATGGGGGTTACGGATATGGTGTGAGAAATGGAGAAGGTGAAAGGATTTTGGAGTTTGCTGATGGAGCTGATTTGTTGATTTGTAATACTCAGTTCCAGAAAGAGGATAATAAGCTTGTTACATACACGTCAGGTGGGTCGACGACAACCGTTGACTACCTGATGGTGCGTAGGCGAGATAGGGGGCACCTCCGGGACACAAAGGTGATCCCGGGGGAGGAGGCTGTTTCACAGCACCACTTGGTTGTCTGCGACATGAGGGTGAAAGGTGCGAGGAGAGCTCGGCGGGTGAAGTACCAACCGAGAATGAAGGTGTGGAGGTTGAAAGAGGTGACAGTAAGGGAGGCATTAAAAGAAAGGCTGAGTAGGGTAGAGGATGATGTGGTTGAGCTTGAAAGTGGTTGGGTGTCAATGAAAGATAGTCTGTTGGGAGCCATTGGTGAGGTATGTGGATGGACAAAAGGACCACCGAGGCACTCGGAAACATGGTGGTGGGATGATGAAGTTGGAAAGAGGAATGACGAGAAGGGGAAGAAGTTCAAGGAGTGGCAGAAGGCGAAGGGTACGGGAGCAGAAAAAGCAGAGCATGAAAGTTATAAGGCAGCCAAGAAGGCTGCAAAGAAAGAGGTAGCAAAGGCACAGGAGGCATGAAGGAAAATGTTCGGAGAACGCTTGGATTCGGAAGAGGGTCAGAGAGTGGTATTCAGGATTGCAAAGCACATAGCGAAAGAGAGGTGTGATGTGATGGGGGTGAGTTGCTTGAAGGATGAAGTGGGACAAATCGTTGTGGACCCAGATGGAATTAAAGGAAGATGGAATAGATATATGGAAATGCTGTTGAATACAGAGAATGAATGGGATGGCAACATAGAGAGTAACCCAGTTTTAGGACCGGCAGAGAAGATAACTGAGAAGGAAGTTGAGGAAGCGATAAAAGCAATGAAGAGTAGAAAAGCGGGAGGGCCGACGGGAGTTGTAGCATATGTTGAAGGCAGCAGGAAGTTAGGGTGTGAAGCGAATGACAGAGATCTGTAATCTGGTGGTGAAAGAAGGTCGCATTCCAGTGGATTGGGAACTGAGTACCCTCGTCCCTTTATACAAGGGGAAAGGTGACCCTCTGGAGTGTGGCTCGTACCGAGCGATAAAGTTATTGGAGCATTGAATGAAGGTATTGGAAACAGTGTTGGAGAGGAGGATAAGGAAGAAGGTGAAGATTGACGAAATGCAGTTTGGATTTATGCCAGGAAGAGGAACGACAGACGCGCTCTTTATTGTGAGGCAGTTGCAGGAGAAGTACATGGAGAAGAGGAAGAAGTTGTTTCTTGGGTTTGTTGATCTGGAGAAAGCATTCGATAGGGTTCCACGCGAAGTATTGACATGGGCATTGAGGACGTTAGGAGTGGAGGAATGGTTGATCAGAGTAGTGATGGCAATGTACAAAAGAGCGCGCACAGCTGTAAGGACGAAGGACGGGAACAGTGGTGAGTTTGAGGTGAAGGTGGGAGTGCATCAGGGGTCAGTACGAAGTCCACTACTATTTGTAGCTGTGAATGGAGGTGCTGGCTCAGAACGTAAAGGAGGGTTTACCGTGGGAGTTGTTGTACGCAGATGATCTGGTGTTGATTGCGGAAAATATGGATGGACTGAAGGAAAAGATGAACAAGTGGATTGAATGTATCGATACAAAAGGTCTGAGGGTGAATATCGGAAAGACGAAGGTGATGGCAAGTGGTAAAGCATGTGGTGAGGTGGAAAGAACTGGGGAGTGGCCATGTGCTGTGTGCAGGAAGGGTGTCGGAGTGAACTCCATTCAATGTACAATGTGCGCTGAGTGGGTTCATCAAAAATGTAGTGGTCTGGGAGGGTCATTAACCAGTGTGGCAGCTCCATTCAAATGTGAGGTGTGCACAGAGGGAGCTGCAGATGGAGGAAATGTTGAGTTGGATCTTGGATACGTCGTGAAGCTGAAAGGTGTGAAAACATTTTGCTACCTCGGAGACATGCTGAATGGAGGTGGATCAGACTCGGCAACGGTTGCTGGAGTGAGATGTGCATGGAAGAAGTTTCGGGAACTGAGTGGCATGCTGACGAGGAGGGGAGTGTCATTGAAGCTGAAGGGAAAGGTGTATGCTGCATGTGTGAGAAGTGTTATGATTTATGGGAGCGAGACATGGGTAATTAACGTAGAGCAGCAACGGAGGCTGGAAAGGGTGGGAATGCGAATGGTTCGGTGGATGTGTGGAGTATCGTTGAGAGAGAGGAAGACAAATGATGAATTGCGAAAGATGATGGGAATAGAGCCTGTGATTGATGCTGTGAAGAGGAACAGGTTGAGATGGTTTGGTCATGTGTTGAGGAAGGATGAAAGTGACTGGTTGAGAAGAGTGATGGAAATGAATGTAGAAGGAAGTAGAGGACGGAGAAGACCGAGAAAGACTTGGCTAAAGATGGTGGAAGAAGAAATGCGGGCAAGGGGGTTAACAAGGAGAGATGTAGAAAATAGGGCAAAATGGAGAAGATTGCCATGGGGACCGCAAGGCTAACCCCCGCTCTAGCAGGGAAAATGGCCTTTAAAATGCATGTTGTTGTTGTGTTGTTGGTATCCCCTCGCAAGTCATACTATCTTCTTCAACTAAAGTATCAAACAAGCCTGGCTCCGCCGCTGTTAGACTTTCAATCTTGTTTATGTTTACATTTGGCATTCATTACTGTTGTTGTGTCAACCTGTTTTGTTGTTCTGCAGGATGGTGTATCTCCTTATTGTGCCATGTGGTGTT
Source organism: Myxine glutinosa (assembly GCF_964187855.1). Lineage (NCBI taxonomy): Eukaryota > Metazoa > Chordata > Myxini > Myxiniformes > Myxinidae > Myxine > Myxine glutinosa. The sequence continues at coordinate 86,946,882 of NC_136269.1, forward strand.
CTGATATATAATTAAGGTACATGTGCCTGTAAACATTGGAAGCCATTTATGTTGATGTTGTTACAGATACGACTTTGATGGTATGGTGGGCCGAGCGGGATGGCCGCCGTATCCGTACAAGTTACCCGATTGTACTCGAACGTCGACGAAGCCGCGCTATGCTGGCTCAATAGGAAAGAGAAGACACCCGGCTGGGTTATAATGACACAATACGACACCAGGGGTTCAGTTCTCAAGACCTCCGGAGGAGGTTATATTAAGGCGGAAGGTTAGATTACAGGGACAAGAGGGAAACATAGGAAGGTGGGCACTTAGACACAACCTTATATTATTCCCGACAGACCACAGAGAAACAGGACAAAAACTGACTCACACGGGGATTGATGACAAGGAAAGCGGGTATTTGATGGCCAGCACAAGGTGCACCTTGTGCTCAGGGACAGGATGGCGCGGCCCAACAGATGCAGGAGGTCTCTCAGCGCTCGAGGTGGCGTCTTGTCGTCTCAAGCTGGGGGCGCATCTGACGTCACGTCCGGCAAGCGGCTGCGTATATCCGGCGGGGAGTGACACGCCCTCGGCTCGTTAGCTCCGCCCAGATGGAATCGGTCCGCCCTTCTTATTGGGTGCGGGGGGGGTTTACCAGGCTCCGCCCTTGACGAGGAGCTGACAGCTAGCCCCTTCGTGGTAACCCCGTGGGGCGCATGGATAATGGCGGCTAACCGAGCCGGAGGGAGGACGCACACTCCCCGCGCGCGCCGTTGTTGTAGTTGTTGTTGTTGTTGCTGTAGTTGTTATTGTTGTTGTTTGGGGAAGAAGATGGGAGGAGGTATGGGAAAGGTCCTAAACTCACTACTGATGCCATATAATCACATTCTGGTGCAACGAAGAGTCATAATTAATGGAAACGAGGCCTTAACTGACATAGATTAAGAATAACTAGGAAGATGTCCGAAAGTTGTCTACGTGTGGTGCGGTGGACCTGGGCACGACATTTAATGGGGGAATAAGGGGAAGGTCGGCTCTACTGATTGTTATTTACATGCAATGGGACTAGGGAATGGGGGATCGGGGAAAGTTGGGGAGTATTGGAGAAAATAGGGGAATATTTACAAGCGGATATGGAGGCCAAATTCCATATTCGCAACATTGCACCCTTCTCTACCCTCGGGGCGTCCCGACCCGATAAATTTTTACCTACTTTAGTGTGGCACGCAATGTAGTTCCCTCTACTATTAACTCTACCCTGAGTGCGACAGTTTTACAGATATTCACAAATGAGTAAATATGTCCCCCTGCGACGTTGCACCCTTCTCCTCACAGAAACACACCCACAGGATAACCGAATCCGGAAAGAATTCGCAAACTACACATACAGCCGGTAGGGAGCATTATTTACAAGATTACGCTGATATCTACACTACGATCCAGGACCTGTCTTTGGAGGAACACATGCAGATGTTATGCATAGAGAGAGCGCGCTTGCCAACATCGATACACCAACCCACGAGTGCTCTGTGGCCGACGGCCTTTAATAACGTGCAGAGCACCCTTCCCGAGCATCAACAGCACCACCCCACCACCAATCGGTGCAGTCACCATTGTTCAATGATTAAAAATAAATGCGACAACCCCTAACCCTGCAGGTGTCTCTTGCTCTTCGTGTGGCCTTCAGTGGTGTTAATTAACAGTGGTTCACCTTTATGGCATAGGTGCCACGTTGACCCATAGGTCCTTCCACGGGTGGTGCTTGGCCGCAAAAGAGCTGCGGTCCATTGTGGGTGGCCACAAACATTGCGGTCCATATGGTGTATCGATCCAGGCAGCCAACAGCGAAAGTGCAGGCCCACAACTGCGTAGCCAGCACCTCTCTCTCCTCTCTCTCTACCCCAAAGCCAGATCCTCGGAGGTGGGAGACAAAAGAAGAAACAAGTGAGTAAGGTGGTAAGGGCGCAAAAGTGCACGCAATATAAGGTAATGCACACTGGGGGCACATGGGAACCAGGTGAGACAGGTACGTTCCTATCGTACGCCCCCCCCCCACCAGGTAACCTACATGGCCCCTCCCTTACCCCTTACTGTATCCACAAAACACAACACTACCCATAAACATCTACTTTACAAATCGACAAACATCCCTACTGTCTTCCCCGTTCCTCCCATAAACCAAATTCGTCTTCTCTCCCTCCTAACCAATCAAATTTGCCATTTTCAACTCTCATCAAAATTTGCCATCTCCAACTCAACATCATAATTTGCCATTACCAATTCATCATCAGTCCCTCCTAGGGAGGGAGAGATGGAATCACCCCAATGTCTCATCCACGTCGTGATGCGTCTCACAAATCCACACAGCGATTCATCTCCTGCAACAAAACAAAGAAAACACAGGTGTGGAGTCATCATCATCACCACAGGTAAGTGGCTGCGTATGGTGCGACAGGTTCATCAATCCTAACTATCTCCTAAATGACTTTAACAACTTTACACTACCCGGGGTCTCTCTCCGGCCAAACCATTGGCCCTCTTACACTATGGGTTCTAAAAACCAATTCCCATTGGCCAAACTGTGGTGCTCTTCAATTTGGGGTCTCACTCCCCCGATTCATCTCCCGGTGCCCTCGCACAATTTCTGGGCTGCGGCGTGTACCTCTCCCAGTGGGTCTACCCACCTGCACACCTCCACCACTGCAGTTGCCTCCGAGCTTACCTGCTCCTTGCCCTAACCTAACTACCTGGGGAAGGCCCTCTGGCACTCTCCCCACTCGGTGCCCTCTCTGGCACTGGGCTGCCCGATCCACACCCGGGATCCTCAGGCACCCACTCACAACTACCGGCTCCCAGAGCCCACCTGCGGCCTCACCTGGCCGACATCCTCACAGTGGTGGAGTGCCCAACCAACTACACACACTAACAGGCTACACGCCCAGCCATTTCCACAACACTAATGCACCCATTCACAACACCATTCTGCAACCGCACCACAAATGCCAATATCCAACCACAATTTACCTGCACCCTCTACCTAACACTTACACTACCCGCCCCGGGTGCTCGTGAAAGGGGTCCACTCTTCCCCCATCCACACCTTCGCACCACGCACACCACTCCATACCACTTACTCCAACTCTCTCCACACACCTGTACTTGCACACCTGTGCTCTCGCACTTGGTGCCACCGGCACCCTTCTCTCCCCAAGCGCATTCGCGCTGATCCACACACTCACTACTCATACACTGCTCCACACACCTGTCCAGTTGCACACCTGTGCAATCACACCTGTCCAGTTGCACACCTGTGCAATCACACCTGTTCAATTCTCACAAACACGGCATCATCTCAGCTAACTACTCCCTTCTGAAACTTGCGCTTCCCAGTCGTTCCTTTAAACTATTGCGCTCCCACGTCATTATCATCCACACTAATCTACCTGCGTCCCCACTACAGGTATCAGTCACTAACTAAACTTAACGTTACCTAAGGTCATCTTCTCTAGATCCCTACACACAATATCCTAACCCACCCGGGCTAGTTTTCACTGCCATACACCCCATAATCTATTGCTCCTTTGCCCCCCACATGGGAAGGATGGTGGATTTGCCATCCCACCACATCGGGGGTCTCTCACTACCAATTTTGCACATCAAATTGCAACAAATTAAAAAATTGCCAATCATCTGCCAATCACTGTACCATTACCAATCATCACTCTGCCAATCCTTTGCCAATCATCAAATTTTGCTTTTCTCTAATTTTGGGTCCAAAACACTAACCTCATCACCCAGTCTACTCACTAATACCTCTCGGTGCGCCAATCCCTGTCCAAAGCCCGGCTTCGTAAAGCCAAGCAATGGATGCTGGTTATTTTGTGCTCGCGGCTGGGTGCGTCTGGCATTCGGTGCAGGGAAGGAGGTTTACCCGGGCCGAGATCCCACGCACCATCTCGGCGTGGAGCCATCCAATGTCCCGATCTCGACCTGCCGGACTGCCTCAACAAAAAGTGGTCGCCATGACGACTCTTTCTATCGGGCTGTCTGCTCCGCTTATTGGAGCACGGACGCGGCCGTTCAAAGCGAGGCCCAGCGTGGGTCGCGCACGGCGGTCCTTTCGAACCCGCCGTGGCTCGGATCCCCGCTGGTTCTCGCGGCACGCGAAGCCCGGCACGCACCGAGGGCCCGCTTCGGCTAAAAGTCGACCTGACCTTTAACCCGTGTAACGTCGATGCTTCACCTGCATGCTTACACCCCGCAGCCCGTTCCTTGCTCATACATGCAGCTGTTCCCATTCTCCTTGTACCGTTCCTTACACACCCAGGTACACCCATTCCACTCACAGCCTTGGTCACACACCTGACCACCGAACACTTTGGCACACATTCGTTGCTCGCACACCTCACCAATACACCGCTTCGCGCCCCCTCCTCGGTCACCTCCTCTGTGACAATCACAGGTGTGCTCTCATTCGCACACCCAACCACGTGCCTCACCACCAACTCCAGCGTGCATTCCCACTCACGCTCTACCATTCCAGGTGTGCATCCTTCCATCCCAGGTGTACATCCTCGCTCACCTGTCACAACTAACTCACGCTCCATGTCACTCTCACTACTTTCACCTCCATTCCTGACAGCGCACTCACCCTTACTCTTGACAGCGCACTCTTTCCTCATGCACCTGTCCGTCACACACCTTCCTCGCGCACACTCTCCCGTCACACCCTCTGTAACACTCACCACAGGTGTGCATTCTTCCTTGCCTTTGACAGCGCACTCTTTCCCCATGCACCTGTCCGTCACACACCTTCCTCGCGCACACTCTTGCGTTACACCCTCTGTAACACTCACCACAGGTGTGCATTCTTCCTTGCCTTTGACAGCGCACTCTTTCCCCATGCACCTGTCCGTCACACACCTTCCTCGCGCACACTCTTGCGTTACACCCTCTGTAACACTCACCACAGGTGTGCATTCTTCCTTGCCTTTGACAGCGCACTCTTTCCCCATGCACCTGTCCGTCACACACCTTCCTCGCGCACACTCTTGCGTTACACCCTCTGTAACACTCACCACAGGTGTGCATTCTTCCTTGCCTTTGACAGCGCACTCTTTCCCCATGCACCTGTCCGTCACACACCTTCCTCGCGCACACTCTTGCGTTACACCCTCTGTAACACTCACCACAGGTGGACACTCTTCCTTACTTCTGACAGCGCACTCTTTCCTCATGCACCTGGCCGTCACACACCTTTCTCGCGCACACTCTTGCGCACACTCTCCCGTCACACCCTCTGTAACACTCACCACCCCGCGCTTCCACGTGCTCCCTCGCACACGCGCTACGACCGACTCACTCTCGCCAGCACACTCACTCCTTGGCACGCACTTTTTCCTCACACACCCCAGAGTCGGACTTTCTCGCTCACCTCCTTTTTCGCACACCAGACCTGTCGCACACTTCACCAACGGCCTCTCACGAACACCCGGGTCTATCTCGACCCCCAAGCTTCTTAAATCCCCTGGCGCATCATACGCACGACCATATTGGTCACCACTTACACCGGGTCCTCTTCCTCTTCGCTTCTCCTCCATCACCTGCGAATCCCTCATCCGGTTAATGAGCACATCATCACGATCCAAACACAGACTTTGGACCAATTCTTTTATCTCCTCTTTTATCTCTTTCTTATCCCCTCTCCGTCGCTTCTTAATTTCGCTCATCCCTTCTTCCACTTCTTCTAATTTGTGCTTCACCTCTTTTATTTCCCGGTACGTCTCCTCAAGCTCATCCTCCAAGGCTACCTTGACCGTTTCCAGGTGCGTCCTCACCTGCCGGTCCTTCGTCTCCATTACCTCTATCACCTCGTCCAACCTCGTTGTCAGTCCCTCACGTACCATCTGACATTCCCTCTTTGTCGCTATCAAGTCATCTTTTAGTTCTTTCTGTGTCGCCTTTAAACCTCCTAATACCGCAGTGTTCCTTTGAACCTGCTCCACTAACTCCGTCTGTCCCACCGTCAGCTGCTCCACCTCCTGCGTCAGGTCCTCTATGCCCCCTTGTAACTTTACAGTCGCCTTTCTCACCTCCTTTTCCATGTGCTCCTCACAGTGCCTCACCTCCTCGCGCACTCCTCCGACCTCCTCACTCACTCCTCTTCTGATCTCCTCTCCCATCACTTGCATCTCCTGCCCAGATGCCACCCTCATCTGCTCCATTTCCTCCCTGTGAGCATCCAGTTTGGTTTCTACCCCCATTCTGACCCCCTCTATCTGCTGCTCCATTTGTTTAACTTCCCTTTCCGCTTGGTCCCTCATGTCCCTCAATTTGCCTTCCATACTGTTTTCTAACCCCTCTAACCCATTTTTCACTCCCTCTATTTGATTCTCTTGAGCGGCCATTCTGTTTTCTACCCCCGTTAACCCATTCTTTACTTCTTTTATCCCGTTGTCTAACCCCTCAAATTTCTTGTCTAACTCCTTAAAATTATTGTCTAACCCCTTAAAATTATTGTCTAACCCCTCAACGGTACCCCTCGCTTCGTCCCTCATTACCCCCATTTGGCCCTCTAATCGCTCACCCTGAGCATCCATCCGGTTCCCCATTTGTCCCATACTGCTTTTCAAACCTCTAATTTGGTCTCCCAATTGCTCACCCATTTGTTCCATAAGGGCCCTCATTTGCAACATAAAAAGGTTCGGATCCACCAGGGGCGCTGCCACGGTCGCGGGCGTGGACGCCGTGGCCACCTCGTGCGTGACAACGCTATTTTGCGACCCTGCCGCCCTCACTGCTTCACTCTCCTCCTGTCCCTCATTTTGGTCCTGGATCGACCCTACCTCACTCTCCTTTACCGGACCCCAGCCGTCTTGATCCGCCATAGCGCGACTTGCAAAATTCGAGTTTCGTAAAACAAAACAAATTTCGGCCGCTCCAAATTTTGACCAAATTTTTTTTTTTCCTCTATTCGTTTTTTTTTTTTTTCCAAAATTTGGTCGGGCCTCGAATCTCACTCCCGACACCAATTGTTACAGATACGACTTTGATGGTATGGTGGGCCGAGCGGGATGGCCGCCGTATCCGTACAAGTTACCCGATTGTACTCGAACGTCGACGAAGCCGCGCTATGCTGGCTCAATAGGAAAGAGAAGACACCCGGCTGGGTTATAATGACACAATACGACACCAGGGGTTCAGTTCTCAAGACCTCCGGAGGAGGTTATATTAAGGCGGAAGGTTAGATTACAGGGACAAGAGGGAAACATAGGAAGGTGGGCACTTAGACACAACCTTATATTATTCCCGACAGACCACAGAGAAACAGGACAAAAACTGACTCACACGGGGATTGATGACAAGGAAAGCGGGTATTTGATGGCCAGCACAAGGTGCACCTTGTGCTCAGGGACAGGATGGCGCGGCCCAACAGATGCAGGAGGTCTCTCAGCGCTCGAGGTGGCGTCTTGTCGTCTCAAGCTGGGGGCGCATCTGACGTCACGTCCGGCAAGCGGCTGCGTATATCCGGCGGGGAGTGACACGCCCTCGGCTCGTTAGCTCCGCCCAGATGGAATCGGTCCGCCCTTCTTATTGGGTGCGGGGGGGGTTTACCAGGCTCCGCCCTTGACGAGGAGCTGACAGCTAGCCCCTTCGTGGTAACCCCGTGGGGCGCATGGATAATGGCGGCTAACCGAGCCGGAGGGAGGACGCACACTCCCCGCGCGCGCCGTTGTTGTAGTTGTTGTTGTTGTTGCTGTAGTTGTTATTGTTGTTGTTTGGGGAAGAAGATGGGAGGAGGTATGGGAAAGGTCCTAAACTCACTACTGATGCCATATAATCACATTCTGGTGCAACGAAGAGTCATAATTAATGGAAACGAGGCCTTAACTGACATAGATTAAGAATAACTAGGAAGATGTCCGAAAGTTGTCTACGTGTGGTGCGGTGGACCTGGGCACGACATTTAATGGGGGAATAAGGGGAAGGTCGGCTCTACTGATTGTTATTTACATGCAATGGGACTAGGGAATGGGGGATCGGGGAAAGTTGGGGAGTATTGGAGAAAATAGGGGAATATTTACAAGCGGATATGGAGGCCAAATTCCATATTCGCAACATGTGTGCCATGTGGTGTTCTGATATATAATTAAGGTACATGTGCCTGTAAACATTGGAAGCCATTTATGTTGATGTCATATATCTCAGACATCGCTCACCATGCTGGCAATTTCAGATCCCGCAACAATCCTCGAAAAGAGCTTTAGGTACATCCCAGAACACAAACAGCACTTATACCAAATTAGATTTTTCCACTTTGCTCTTTCCACTTGTGCATTCATCTAATTTATTGTTATTTTTAATCAGGACTGAACTTCAGACAACGATTGATCTAATCTATCACTTGGTCTATTTCCATGACCTTACATGAATCATAATAGGTGACAATTCTCACCCAAAATGTATGATAATATCATTTTCGGTATATATATATATATATATATATATATATATATATATATATATATATATATATATATATATATATATATATACATACATACATACATACATACATACATACATACATACATACATACATACATACATACATACATACATACATGCAGTCACGTGAAAAAGTAAGTACACCCCATGTAAAGTTTTGACTTTTTCAACATATTTCAACATACAGCTATTTGATCTTCATTTCAACAATATTGAAAGATAAAGGTGATATAATATAACAAATATCATGAAACATTTTTTTTTTGTTTTTTTTTTGTATACTGAATCGAGGCTCGTGAAAGAGCTGACATTTACTTCACAAACAAATCAACCAGACAAACAAAATATATCAAAAGAGGGAGCGGAAGACAAGAGAAGGGGAAGCACACAAACACTTGAGAGCACACAACATTTAAGAGCAGGGAGATGTGTGGGAGGGAGAGGGCTTGGGGGGAGGAGGCATGGGAAAGGGGGGGGGGGGGGGTGGTAGAAGTATAAAACACAAGGACACCAAGGACTTCCAGGACAGAAGTTGGTATTTCAAAAAAGTGGAATTGGGGTGAAATTAGCGGGGATAGAAAAGATCAAGGTTTTGGATGGGGGAAGATAAGAGATGGTGGTGAACAGCTGTTTTAAAGACCTGGAGGGTGGAGTGGGATTGAAGAGAGTGAGGGAGTTTGTTCCAGAGGCGGGAGAAAAGAGGAGTGAAGGTGAGCAGAGAGGCTTGATTTTGGCAGTTTAACCATAAGAGGGTTGCAGGCAGATCTTGTGCGACCTGTAGGAATATTTGCGGGACAGAGCCCAGAGAGAGCCGGGGGGGCAAGGCCAGAGAGGAGTCGGTAGAAGACGGAAAGACCACCAACCTGCCTGCGGTGAGTGAGTGAGAGGCCCTTGGAGTTAGCTTCATCGCGGGAGATTCCAATGATTCTGAATGCTTTGGTTTCAACAGCGTGAAGACGAGCTAGGTGTGAGGCAGGAGCACCAGCGCAGAGGGGAGAGCAGTATTCCATTGAGCTGCGGATGAAAGCCTTGTATGTGGTGAGGAGCTCCGGTGTGCCAAGGAAGGACTTCGCACGACGGAGGATGCCCAGTCAGCGACTGGCTTTGGAGGCCAGATTTGAAATGTGGTTTTCCCAGGAAAGATCATGGCAGATAGTGAGACCCAAAAGCTTGAGTGACAGAACTTCTTGGAGAGGATTATTCAGAAAGTGGATGGGAGGGTTTTCCAGTCGGTCGTTTCGGAGAGACATCGTAAGAGTGAGATTTGTCAGGATTGAAAGACATGTTCCACTTGTTTGCCCAGTCTGTGATTTTGTCCAGGTCTGCAGAGAGTGAGGAGGCTGCAGACTGCCGATCTGAGGGATGAAGAATGGAGCGACAGAGAGTAGAGTCATCAGCAAAGAGAAAGAGAGGATTTTCAAGAGAGTCAGAGAGATCATTGATGAAGACCAGAAAAAGCACAGGGCCCAGAACACTGCCTTGGGGAACTCCAGCCTGAACAGGAAGAGGAGATGAGAGAAACCCATTCAGGGCCACACGTTGACTACGACTAGAGAGGACGTCCGCCAGCCATGCGTGGAGATTTCCATGGATACCAAAAGAGGAGAGTTTGGTGAGCAGAGCGGGGTGCCAGACCATATCGAAGGCATGTGATATGTCAAGGGAGACAGCTCTAATTTCCTGTTTGGCATTGAGGACCTCCATCCATTGTTGAGAAAGCAGAAGCAGCATGTCCAGAGTAGAGTGACCAGGTCTGAAACCAAATTGATGATCAGAGATCAAGCCATTGGAGAAGAGGAAAGATTTCATATCTGAAGCAATGATGGATTCCGTGACTTTGCTGATAATTGGGAGAAGGCTGATTGGTCTGTAGTTGCTGGGATCTGTTTTTGCATCTTTTTGTGCAAAGCAGTGATGTTGGCAGATTTCCAAGCAGATGGCAGATGACCTTGAGCAAAAGAGGGTGAAGAGAACAGAGAGAGGGAGTGAAAGAGCGGAAGAACAGGATTTTAGGACTCGTGGGCTGATGCCGTCAGGTCCAGTTGCAGAATCAGAGTCGAGGGTTGACAGAAACTTTTCCACCTTGTCAGGAGGAAAGGACACAGAGTCCAGGAGCAGCTGGGTACGACTGGGTACGGTGGGTACAGAGAGGGATGGGTTTTTTGTAGTCCAGTGTATAATTTAAATAAACATAAATGCAAATTTCGCATGTGGAAAAAGTAAGTACACCCTTGGCCTTAATAGGTGGTATTGCCCCCTTTGGCAGAAACAACCTCAAGTAGGCGTTTCTTATAACTGTCTACCAGTCTCTGACATCTCCTGGGAGAAATTTTTTTCCTACTCCTCCATGCAGAATTCTTTCAGCTGTGCGATGTTTGAGGGGTTTCTTGCATGCACAGCTCGTTTCAAATCCCCCCACAACATCTCGATGGGATTTAGATCCGGGCTTTGACTTGACCATTCCAGAACCCTCCATTTCTTTCTTTTCAGCCATTCCTTGGTGGATTTACTGGTATGTTTAGGGTCATTGTCATGTTGCAAGGTTCACCCTCGGTTGAGCTTCAACTTTCTGACAGATGGCCTCACATTATCCTCAAGCACCCTCTGGTACAATTAAGAATTCATAGTGGATTCTATGATGGTGAGCGGCCCAGGCCCTGATGCAGCATAGCTGCCCCAAACCATAATATTTCCACCACCATGCTTTACAGTTGGTATCATGTTCTTGTGGTCAAATGCTGTCTTTGGTTTTCGCCAAACATGTTTTCTGGTACTGTGGCCAAATAGTTCTACCTTTGACTCATCTGTCCAGAGCACATTGTTCCAGAAGTGCTGGTCTTTGCCTCGGTGTTCATTGGCAAACTTTAGTCTTGCCCTGATGTTCTTTCTCAACAGCAAAGGTTTCCTCCTGGCACACCTCCCATGTAGATCAAATTTGTGCAGCCTCTTTCTAATGGTAGACTGGTGCACTTTGACATCAACAGTGGCAAGAGCTACCTGTAGGTCCCGTGATGACGTTCTGGGGTTCTTAGAGACTTCTTTCAGCATCTTGCGGTCTGCTCTCGGGCTGAACTTGCTGGGGCGGCCTGGCCTGAACAAGTTGGCAGTTGTTTGGAATCTTCTCCACTTGTAGATGATCTTCCGGACAGTCGAATGATTGATTTCAAATTGTTTGGAGATCTTTTTAAATCCCTTCCCAGACTCGAATGCATCTATAACCTTCTTTCTGAAGGCCTCAGAGAGCTCTTTTGATCGAGGCATGGTGACGCCGCACACTTCAACAACAAAGAGCAAACCAAACTAAATGTCTGAGGTTTAAATAAGACAGGTTCCTCCAAGATCCTCTCCAACGATGTTCTAATCATTTGCACCTGAGCTGGTGCACCTGATTCTAATTTTAGGTATTTGAAGTAGTGATCAATGTAGGGGTGTACTTACTTTTTCCACATGTGAAATTTGCATTTATGTTGATTTAAATTATACAATGGACTACAAAATGTGAATGTTTCATGATATTTGTTGTATTATATCACCTTTATCTATCAATATTGTTGAAATGAAGATCAAATAGCTGTATGTTGAAATATGTTGAAAAAGTTAAAACTTTACATGGGGTGTACTTACTTTTTCACGTGACTGTACATGCGTATAATACCCACGCACGCAACGCGAAAAGCGAGGTTAAGCAATTGGTTCACTTTTGTCTGTTTATCTGTCCTTTTGACTACAAACGTCAGTTTATGATCGAGGAACAACTCGATTGCAATTGAATGTTATGTTTTGAACACGAATCCGGAACATGATTTGGAAAACGAACCTGTAGTTTAGCAGGTATTTGGCTCTGAATTCATCACGATCAGGCATGCAAAGAGAGGAGTGAGATGATGTTTTACTGTCTCTGCCTTTTTTTTTTCACGTGTGATCGGCACTCAGATACTGCTTGGCAGTGAAACAAAATTGAAAATCATTCCAAAGAGGAAACATACTGTTTTTAAGGACGCCATAAAGGCCACAAACAAGATGCACGGAGAACTCCTGTGACATGTCAAATAAGGTGGTGTAAAAGACGTTTCGGTAAAACTGTTATGGTGGTAACCTTCCAGATTTTTTTATACGACCTTTAAAAAAATCTTTATTATTTCAATTGAATTATTTACTTGAACGCTGTAGAACACAAATCGCCTTTTTGGCACTTTCCAAACCCTTATGTTCAGCAGTACTTGGACAACCTATTATGGCATTTTATTGAAGTATTGTTGTGGTGGTCACGTCGGCCCAACTGGTCCAGACGTTCCGAGCTGTATCAAGGGCCCCGAGCTGTATCAAGGGCCCCGAGCTGTATCAAGGGCCCCGAGCTGTATCAAGGGCCCCGAGCTGTATCAAGGGCCCCGAGCTGTATCAAGGGCCCCGAGCTGTATCAAGGGCCTATTTGCACCTATACCTCGCTCAATTTTGATAGTCTGTTGTCAATCTGGTCTGTCAGTCAGGTCAGTCTTTTTTAACTGCCACTGGTAACATGTAACACAGTGCTACCTGCCGCATGGTCAGGTAGTCAGTGACTAAACCGACTACCCTCACTGGCTTTCCAGTGGGGAGGGTGACTGTGACACCCTGCCAGGACCAAAAACAACACGTGACAAAGGGCAGATGAGCTCCTGAAGGGAGCCAACAGCCATTCAGTAAGGAGATGGTATCTGCTAAAAAAACAACCCATCTGGTTTTACTTCCTCCAAAACGCTTTGACTATTCTCTCTTTCATCACTTTTCTATCAATGCAGCTCTTTTATTTAAGGCCTAGCCTCGATGAGGACTCTATAGTCCATGACTGGAGCCTTCAACCTTAAATATTTTTTTTAAAATCAGGCATCACACCAGATTTCAACCCAGGCCGGACACCTGAAATGGCGGCGCAAGCAGATCGCCATGCTAGCGGGAGAGTAATATCAATGGAGCGCTACTCACATTGGTCCATATTATACCCTTAAGAATTGTAAAAGGCAACACGGCTATTTCCCCAGCGACTAAGACAGTCCGGAGAAGTCAATGCGATCCAGTGAATTTCAAGTGTGTATTCAAATGTAGCCTGGTGTTGGCTTAGCGGTTAGGTTGTCGGCTTGGGATCCTAGGATCCTGGGTTCGAATCCCGGTCTTAGCGCTGAATTAACACCAGGTGGGTTGACTCAGCCTGTCATCCTTCCGAGGTCGGCAAATTGAGTACCAGCTCACTGGTCATTCCCTGTGTGTCGCAAAAGGTGACTAACAGGGTTGGCGTCAGGAAGGACATCCGGCCATAAAACATTGCTTCAGAAAGGGGACCACGGTGCCCGAAAAAGGCCAACCCCTGCTCTGTGGGGAAAAATGGCCTCAAAAGGTGGTTCTTCTATTCAAATGGGTGAGGGTGGAAGGTTGGGGGGGGGTGGGGGGGGAGGGATTTAAGGTGGGAGGAGTGAACAGCAATGCACTTATAAATCAATGTATTCCAATAAAAGAGATACACATCCCGGGGTTTCATACAGTCGAAAGGTCTTAATTATTCTATCCTTAAAGGCCACAATAATTATACAGGATAAGGACCAGATAGAAAATCACATGATCCAGAATACCCCAGTATGTCCCGTACAGGTGCCGTGGGTCCAACGGGGTGTGTCCCATGCGTGAGAGTGGGATCACGCAGGTGTAATGGGGGCACTAGGCACAATACTGGTGTTTGGGCTCTGGGCAGGAGAGGAATGGATGGGGTGATGGTGGGAGGTGTTGGTTCCAGCTCCACAGCACATTTTCCTTCACTGAACCCCAGACCAGATGGACCACAGCTTTCCATCCTCCACCTCCTTTGAACCCCTTGGCTCTTGCCCTGCCCTGTAACGTCACTTGGCCCTCCTGCTTCATGCTCATTGGCAGGCCCGGCGCCAATCATGTTAAGGCCTTGCCCCTAAGCTTCCCAGCTCACCCTGAAGGTTCTACGCCCAGCACGTCACACCAAAACTTGTGCCTTGCTTGGTATGCAACGGTGCTATTTCCTGAAAGCACATAAAAGACAGATTACGAGGGAGGAAACAGCTGAAGACAGCTGAAGGAAATACGTGGTTTAGACACGAACATGAGAAGGGGAGATGACAGGCTTTCTATACGAATATCGACACATATTTTATGACAGTTCATTTTACTTCACTCTTGTGTTAAAACATGCAATGGAGGAAATACCTGTTTCTAAGCTACACCCGTGTATACCCTTAACACATAGAAGCCATTTTCACAATCATATAGCATTTTTGACTGTACTTCTTATGGCAGCTATAAACAAATTTCTTTCGTGGCAGGTCCTGCTATCCATATCTGGGGGCCAATCCTCTTCGGCCATGTTGAGCCTAGTTAAAATGGTGAGTATCCTTGATTCGCCAGCCTTTGCTGCACTCAGACTTATTCTCTACACTCTACAGCAACATCTTTTGATTGTATGATGGGGGAATATCATTCATTCCCATAGGTCAAAGTTTCACCCAGCCTTGATTGATTAAACACATTTTTTTCTTTCAAAGTGTTCAAGTACCAGTACATAGGTTTCCGAGCAGCACAGGTTACCCTGTTTCTCTCGAATGCTTAAGTCATATGATTTGGCTTGTGTTTCAGGGCTTAAGTAAAGAAGCAAACAAGAAGCTGTGTTTTGTGCCTGGCCTGGTGTTTATTGATGGTATGGTGAAACCTCAGCCACTTTCTTGCCCATGTCTAACTGTGCCTTCTTTGTACAATTGATGGTTATATTTACATTCCAATTTAATGATTTTGCAAGGGGTTTTTAAACACATAGCTTGAGCCTCAGCTGACCACATTCATTTTTGCAGAGGGGGCAGCATGCGGACTTTCCACAAGTGAGCGGCAACGGACATGTGCTCAGATGGTTGATATATTTGAGGAAACTGGTTTTCCATATCACATCATAACACTAGAACAGGTCAGCTTGAGAAAACACCATTCATTATGCTCCTTGGAGGTTATTCTGTAGGCTTTAATGAAGTGGTATCAAGGCTTGTTGTTTCACTTGGTGGATGATTTATTACCAAATTTATTACCAAATTGTTTATTATTGTTTATTATATTATTTATTATTACCAAATTGTTTATTTATTACCAAATGATTTATTACCAAATTGTCTATTTTGCAATTTGCCAATATTTTACTCAGCTGTCTTTTAAACGTAAGGTGGGAGCTTGAACTGTTGAGTAACTCCAACACTTTTGTTAAGTGAGCAGTGTAATATATAATTGGGTTGGCTTGTTGATAATCTGAGCACATAACCTTTGATTCCAGGATCCCATGTTGAAATTCCCGGTGTGTACCCCGGTTTAGAATAAGTACACCGTATCCCTGCGTGTCGTAAGAGGCGACTAAAAGGGTTGGCGTCAGGAAGGGCATCCGGCCATTAAAACATTGCCTCAAAAAGAGAACCATGACAATTACAACTGTATATGGGCAAGGTACAGCCTGAAGTACCCCGTGGGGGACCCCACTCCCTCTCGTCAAAACTCAAGGTGGGGAACCCGATTGAAGCAAGGATGGAAATCACTCCATTTATGACGACGAAACGTCTGATGCCTGACATGGAGATCGGTTTCTGAGGTTTAGGACTTGGAATGTAGGGACAATGACAGGGAGATCAGAAGAAGTGGTGGAAGTATTGGTCAGAAGAAGAGTGGACATATGTTGTGTGCAGCAGACGAGATGGAAGGGAAGTGGTGTGAAAATGGTGAAGGGTAGGCAGGGACAGAAATACAAGTTTGTGTGGCAAGGGTGCCCAGAAGGTGTGAATGGTGTTGGTGTCCTGTTTTCTGAGGAGTTTGCAGACAGTGTGGTGAGTGTGACTAGAGTGAGTGAAAGGTTGATGATGGTGAAAATGATGATTGGAAAGCTCTTGGTGAACGTCATCTCGGGATATGCTCCGCAGGTTGGTCGGAGCGATGAAGAGAAGGACAAGCTGGTGTGCAATAGAGAAGCTGATGGAAAACGTGAAAGATAAGGAAGTTGTTGTGGTAGGAGGAGACCTAAATGGACATGTGGGAAGGAGTATGGACGGTTTTGAGGGAGTTCATGGGGGTTACGGATATGGTGTGAGAAATGGAGAAGGTGAAAGGATTTTGGAGTTTGCTGATGGAGCTGATTTGTTGATTTGTAATACTCAGTTCCAGAAAGAGGATAATAAGCTTGTTACATACACGTCAGGTGGGTCGACGACAACCGTTGACTACCTGATGGTGCGTAGGCGAGATAGGGGGCACCTCCTGGACACAAAGGTGATCCCGGGGGAGGAGGCTGTTTCACAGCACCATTTGGTTGTCTGCGACAGAAGGGTGAAAGGTGCGAGGAGAGCTCGGCGGGTGAAGTACCAACCGAGAATGAAAGTGTGGAGGTTGAAAGAGGTGACAGTGAGGGAGGCATTAAAAGAGAGGCTGAGTATGGTAGAGGATGATGTGGGTGAGCTTGAAATTGGTTGGATGTCAATGAAAGATAGTCTGTTGGGAGCCGTTGGTGAGGTATGTGGATGGTCAAAAGGACCACCGAGGCACTCGGAAACATGGTGGTGGGATGATGAAGTTGGAAAGAAGATTGACCAGAAGCGGAAGAAGTTCAAGGAGTGGCAGAAGGCGAAGGGTATGGGGGCAGAAAAGGCAGAGCATGAAAGTTATAAGGCAGCCAAGAAGGCTGCAAAGAAAGAGGTAGCAAAGCCGCAAGAGGCATGTAGGAAAATGTTCGGAGAATGCTTGGATTTGGAAGAGGGTCAGAGAGCGGTATTCAGGATTGCAAAGCAGATAGCGAAAGAGAGGTGTGATGTGATGGGGGTGAGTTGCTTGAAGGACGAAGTGGGACAAATGGTTGTGGACCCAGATGGAATTAAAGGAAGATGGAATAGATATATGGAAATGCTGTTGAATGCAGAGAATGAATGGGATGGCAACATAGAGAGTAACCCAGTTTTAGGACCGGCAGAGAAGATAACCGAGAAGGAAGTTGAGGAAGCGATAAAAGCAATGAAGACTAGAAAAGCGGGAGGGCCGACGGGAGTTGTGGGAGATATGTTGAAGGCAGCAGGAAATTCGGGTGTGAAGAGAATGACAGAGATCTGCAATCTGGTGGTGAAAAAAGGCCGCATTCCAGTGGATTGGGAACTGAGTACTCTCGTCCCTCTATACAAGGGGAAAGGTGACCCTCTGGACTGTGGCTCGTATCGAGCGATAAAGTTATTGGAGCATTAAGGTATTGGAAAGGGTGTTGGAGAGGAGGATAAGGAAGAAAGTGAAGATTGACGAAATGCAGTTTGGATTTATGCCAGGAAGAGGAACGACAGACGCGCTTTTTATTGTGAGGCAGTTGCAGGAGAAGTACATGGAGAAGAGGAAGAAGTTGTTTCTTGGGTTTGTTGATCTGGAGAAAGCATTTGATGGGTCCCACGCGAAGTATTGACATGGGCATTGAGGAAGTTGGGAGTGGATGAATGGTTGATCAGAGTAGTGATGGCAATGTACAAAAGAGCGTGCACAGCTGTAAGGATGTAGGACGGGAACACTAACAGTGGTGAGTTTGAGGTGAAGGTGGGAGTGCATCAGGGGTCGGTACTAAGTCCACTACTATTTGTAGCTGTGATGGAGGTGCTGGCTCGGAACGTAAAGGAGGGTTTACCGTGGGAGTTGTTGTGTGCAGATGATCTGGTGTTGATTGCAGAAAGTATGGATGGGCTGAAGGAGAAGATGAACAAGTGGAAGCAATGTATGGAGACAAAAGGTCTGAAGGTGAATATCGGAAAAACGAAGGTGATGGCAGGTGGTAAAGCATGTCGTAAGGTGGAAAGAACTGGGAAGTGGCCATGTGCTGTGTGCAGGAAGGGTGTCGGAGTGAATTCCATTCAATGTGAAATGTGCGCTGAGTGGGTTCATCAAAAATGTAGTGGTTTGAGAGGGTCATTAACCAGTGTGGCAGCTACATTCAAGTGTAAGGTGTGCACAGAGGGAACTGCAGATGGAGGAAATGTTGAGTTGGATCTTGGAGACGGCGTGAAGCTGGAAGGTGTGAAAACATTTTGTTACCTAGGAGACATGCTGAATGGAGAAGGTGGATCAGACTCGGCAACGGTTGCTTGAGTGAGATGTGCATGGAAGAAGTTTCGGGAACTGAGTGGTGTGCTGACGAGGAGGGGAGTGTCGTTGAAGCTGAAGGGAAAGGTGTATGCTGCATGTAGTGAAATCGTATTCGTACTGAACCCGGGGTGATGCTCGCTGCTCGTTGACACCGCTAGGGGCACGGCTATAAGACCAGCTGCTGCGGACGGTGCTCCGAGACTTCTCCTGTGACATGTTACATCTGGTAGACTCGCTAACGGTACGCCAGCATAGAATATTAAGCTTGCTTGAATTGAATGTTATGAATGGTCCCATGTGATGCCAAATCTTATTCCTATTGCATTTCCTGTATTACAGAATGATGTCATGATCTAAATGGGATTAAACCACCAGTTGGACTAAAGTTGTGTGTACCTGATTGGTTTTCCACAACACTTAATCCCATTTAAGATCTACCGACATGGCGGGCAACAAGACGCTGGGGGTTGCAACATTCTGTGCCGACCCGCAAGCCCCGGATGGTGGATTGCAACTGAAGCACTGGCTCAGAACGTTGGAGCATCATTTCGCGGAGCCTGAGACCGAGCCGACAGCTGCCGCGAAGCCAGCAACACTTCATTCAAAAATCGACTACAAGGTGTACAATTTCATCGCACAATTCGCGACGTACGACCTCTCGATCGCGGAGCTCAAACGGTTGTACATAAAGGAAAAGAGCCCGGTGTATGCTCGGTATTTGCTGCTAACGCGACGTCAGCAACCCAACGAGCCGATGGGCCACTACGCCCAGGAGCTCCGGCAGCTCTTGCTGGACAGCACCAGGGAGCCACGGACTCACGTGCAGGCTCAGGATGATCTTCTTTTAGACGCCTATATTGCTGGGGTCTCCTCCCAGGAACTAAGGCTCAAGCTCCTGGAGAAGACCGACCTGACCTTCGCTACGGCACTCGAGCAAGGAAAGGTATACACCGAAGCGCGGTTGCAATCGAACACCTACGATCGCACGCGCCTCTTGGCGGGAACTACGCTACACGCACGGCCGGAGAGTGCTACCGCCGAGGACGCGGACCTGCTCGCGGAACTCCGGGATGCTCCGGAGGAAGACCCAGTCCTGACGGCTGCCGCTACGGCCAGACCCAAGGCCTTACGCGGGGCCACCTGCTATTTCTGTGGGGGACCACGTCATCCCCGTCCCGTGTGTCCGGCTCGGGACGCAATATGCCATTTGTGCTCGCAAAAGGGGCATTACGCGAAAGTGTGCCGGAAAACCGCACGCGGCCGCGAATGGGCTCATTGCGGAGCCTACGAGCCGAGCCCGAAACCCGGCGCCTTACCCGGCTTTGAAGGGCAGGGCCCCTCTCTGCGGGCCCCTAGGCGCTCAGACGACCTTGGCGGGCGTCACCGGACAGCCACCACAGTCTCATCCTCAATCGGGCATGGCGTATGCGTCCTTGACCAGACTCCGGGCCACGCGAGGGGCTTTGGAGCCTCGCCAAGCCCCAGCGGTACGTTCTCGTCGTGTCGATCATGAGCTAACGGTGGCCCTCACCCGGAAAAAGGCGATTTCGAATACTACGGAGGCCTTTTTCTGCCAAAAGTGTCAAAAGGCGTTTTCAAATACTATGGAGGCTTTTTCCCGTCAAAATTGTCAGATTTTGAATCGCGAAACACCGGAATGCATGGGAAAGCCCTCTGATGGCATTAACGGATTCCCCATGGACAACGAATACTCCGGCCACGACCGCAAAACTGCTGCGGGCATAGGATCCACCCGCGAGGCTCGTCCGACCCACTCGGGGGGTTCAGTCCCACTCCCAGCAGGCTCGTCCGGCCTGGCTCAAGCCCTTATTCCCCTCATGGTCGAAGGCCATTGTGTTCGGGCCTTGGTGTATACAGGGTCTACGGATAGTTTTATCGACCAGCGACTAGTGCTCAGGCATGGATGGCAGGTCTGGAGGACTACGAGACGGATCTTCATGGCTTCCCAGGGGCTTCGACTCAGCACGAAGGGGGAATGCCGATTGAAACTCGTGCTAAAGGGACGGGTTTTTCCTGATGTACACCTTATGGTTTTACCTGCTTTATGTGCTGATATTCTGTTAGGACACGTTTTTCTTAAGCGGCATGGACGTCTGGAAATGGAGTTTGGTGGGCCTGACACGCTTGTTGTGGGGGCGGACGCGCTTGCTGTGTGTGCCCTAGCGAAAATGGACATCCAGCCGCTTTCGCTGTTCCCCAATCTAACCCCCGACTGTACCCCTGTCGCGGTAAAATCACGGCGCTACTCTCGCGCAGACATGCAATTCATTGCGGACGAAACGGCTCAGCTCTTGAAAGACGGTATCATAGAACCTAGCCGGTCGCCGTGGCGAGCCCAGGTCTTGGTGGTGCGAAGCGAGGCCCACCGCAGACGCATGGTAATCGACTATTCCCAAACGATTAACCGCTTTACACAGCTGGATGCCTACCCCCTTCCGGGGATGGACGCGCTGGTGCAACAGGTGGCCCAGTATTCGGTCTACAGCACTCTCGATCTCCGTAGTGCGTACCATCAGATCCCTATCTCTAGGGCGGATCGTATCTATACCGCTTTTGAGTCAGGGCAGCGGTTGTACCAGTTTACTCGATTGCCTTTTGGGGTAACGAACGGGGTCCCCTGTTTCCAGAGGGCCATGGATGACCTCATTGCGAGGGAGCACTTAACCGATGTTTTCGTCTACCTAGACAATCTTACGGTTTGTGGGTATGACCAAGGGCACCATGATGCTAATCTGAAGCGCTTCCTCGAGGTCACGCAGAGGTATCACTTAACTATGAACGAGGATAAGTGCCAATACTCCCTACGCAAGATAGATCTTCTGGGGTACACCGTGACCCATGGCTCTGTCGCTCCGGATAAGGAGCGTCTGCGACCTTTGCTCGACATGGCCCCTCCCTGCGATCGGGCGTCCCTGAAGCGCGCCCTCGGGCTATTCGCCCATTACTCCAAATGGGTACAAAATTTCTCAGCGAAACTTCGCCCCCTCGTGGCCTGCGACACCTTCCCACTGAGTCCAGCCGCGTTGGCGGCCTTTGGAGGCCTTAAGGCCGACATCGCCCGTGCCGCCGTGGCGACAATCGACGAGAGCGGATCTTTCGTCCTCGAAAGTGATGCCTCGGATCAGGCCATCGCGGCGACCCTCTCCCAAGGAGGGCGTCCGGTGGCTTTCTTTTCACGGACTCTTACCACCGCTGAGCGGAGACACTCGTCCGTCGAAAAGGAAGCGTATGCGATCGTCGAGTCTATTCGGCGATGGCGCCCGTACTTACTCGGGCGGTGCTTCCAAATCATCACGGACCAGCAAAGCGTTGCGTTCATGTACGACACCTGACACGCCCAGCGCATTAAGAATGAGAAAATCACTCGCTGGCGTATCGAACTCGCCGACTTCTGTTACACCATCAAATACCGCCTGGGGAAAGATAACCGGGCTGCCGATGCCTTACCAAGACCGGCTACATGCGCGGGTATCACCTCTTTGGAGGGCCTACGTGTGCTGCATGCCACTGCGGGCCATCCGGGCGTAACGCGTTTCGCTCATTTTGTGCGGCGTGGCAATCTCCCATACTCGATTGACGATATCCGCCGTATCTGTCGCGACTGCGCTATATGCGCGGAAATCAAACCGCGTTTCTATAACCCACCCATGGGGACTCTGGTTAGGGCTACGAGGCCGTGGGAACGCTTGGCGATGGATTTCAAGGGCCCATTGCCGGTGTCGAGTAGCTCTCGCTATCTGCTCACTATCGTCGATGAGTACTCGCGATTCCCCTTCGCTTATACGTGCGTGGACATGACTGCTGCCACGGTGATGCGATGCTTACAGAACTTGTTCTCAATGTTCGGGTACCTGGCCTATGTACATACCGACCGGGGTGCGGTCTTCTTGTCTCAGGAGGTGCGCGGCTATCTGCTCCAAAATAACATTGCTTCTAGTTACACCACGCCGTACAGACCCCAGGCAAATGGGCAGATCGAACGCTTCAACGGGATTATCTGGAGGGCCGTCATGCTCAACCTCCGGACCCTCGGCCGGGGCCTCGATAAATGGGCTTGGTCGCTACCTGCGGCGTTGAACTCGATCAGGGCTCTCCTGTGTACGGCAACCAACCAAACTCCCCACGAGTGACTTTTCCACCACCCCAGGAGCACGGGGTGTATACGGTCTTTACCCAGTTGGCTCGCTGGGCCCGGGCCGGCCTACCTTAAATGGGCGGTTCGTGCGAGCAAGTACGACCCCCTAGTGGACAAAGTGCAGATTCTCCAGGCTAATCCTGAGCATGCTCGTGTGATGACGGCTGATGGCCGTGAGACTACTGTCTCCGTACGTCATCTTGCCCCATGCGGGGTCGCCGACCCAAGTAGGGAATCGGACGAACCGATCGAACCCATCTATGAGACTATGGACTCTCCCGACGCTCCCATCGCCGAAAGTCTACCGACCCTCCCCTCACCGCGTCTACCCGGGCCCGACGGCTTGGCGGTACCCCCTTAGTCACCTGACCCTGGTGGCGCCTCCGACGCCGGGGACACTGGGATACGTGATGCCGTACCCAGGGAATTTCGGACACGTGCTGGCAGAGAAATTCGCCGCCCGGACCGGTACGGTTGGGTCGACTGATACCCTGTTCCGCACCCTGTTCGTGCTGACGCTCGCTCGCTTCTAGCCGCTCTGCCATATAATTCTAACGGGGGGGGAGAATGTAGTGAAATCGTATTCGTACTGAACCCGGGGTGATGCTCGCTGCTCGTTGATACCGCTAGGGGCGCGGCTATAAGACCCGCTGCTGCGGACGGTGCTCCGAGACTTCTCCTGTGACATGTTACATCTGGTAGACTCGCTAACGGTACGCCAGCATAGAATATTAAGCTTGCTTGCATTGAATGTTATGAATGGTCCCATGTGATGCCAAATCTTATTCCTATTGCATTTCCTGTATTACAGAATGATGTCATGATCTAAATGGGATTAAACCACCAGTTGGACTAAAGTTGTGTGGACCTGATTGGTTTTCCACAACACTGCATATGTGAGAAGTGTTATGATTTATGGGAGTGAGACATGGGTAATGAACGTAGAGCAGCAACGAAGGCTGGAAAGGGTGGAAATGCAAATGGTTCGGTGGATGTGTGGAGTATCGTTGAGAGAGAGGAAGACAAATGATGAATTGCGAAAGATGATGGGAATAGAGCCTGTGATGGATGCTGTGAAGAGAAACAGTTTGAGATGGTTTGGTCATGTGTTGAGGAAGGATGAAAGTGACTGGTTGAGAAGAGCGATGGAAATGAATGTAGAAGGAAGTAGAGGACGGGGAAGACCGTGAAAGACTTGGCTAAAGATGGTGGAAGAAGAAATGCGGGCAAGGGGGTTAACAAGGAGAGATGCAGAAAATAGGGCAAAATGGAGAAGATTGTCATGGGGACCGCAAGGCTAACCCCCGCTCTTGCAGGGAAAATGGCCTTAAAATGGCTGTTGTTGTTTGTTGTTTGATCCCATGTTGAAATTCAATTTTTGTGTTTTTGTAGAAAAGAAATGATTTTAGTGTTATTTACTTCTTTTTTTTAAAAATCATGCTGTCTTAATTTCACTGTGGATGTAGGTGATGGCTTTGGAAGGAGAAAATAGTTTGAAAAAGGAAGTATATAAAATTGCAAGCAATGAGGACGGAAGTCCTGCAGTTGGACCAATTGAGTTTTGCAAGTACAAGGCCGCAGTTTTGCAGCACAACAGGCTTCAAAGCAATGTTGTTGACCAATGTGATGGGGCGAGAGGGAAGATGGCTGGATCCGTTGCTCAACTAACTGTGGAGGAAACAATACAAATTGCAGAAATGTGTGAAAGTATAACTCTTCCTGACGAGGGAGTGCAAAATGAAACCCTTTCCCTGGTTTGTGGCAATGAGAGGAACTTAAATGAAATTAATGTGGGAAAGGGAGAACTCAAAGAGAATTTGCAGCCAAATATGGTCCTAAACCCACTGGGAGAAGTGTCGGCCCAGTCAGAGTCGTCGTTTCAGGCGCTCATGGATTCTGTGAAGACACTGACGGCGAAGGAGGACCTTTTATACTCGTTGCGGTGAGTGATGTCATCCCTGAAATGGTGATTTAAGTTGTAAGGGAGCTGAAATTTCTGATTATTGCTTTGTATTGGATTTCAATGTTGTAGAAGTTGTCTTCTTTGCTCTTAATATTCTATCATCAGTTCAAATGTCAAAAAAACAGATTGTTAAAACTCAACAATGTATGTCAAAGGTGACTGTGCACTTTTCTTGTCTGGAAGTTGAGGTTTCAATCTTCGGATGCTCTTCGCAATCTTTTTGTTTATGAATTGTTTCCTGACTTCTGGAAAATGTATTGATAATTCCAATATGTTATACATGTTATTTTGTATGATTGTGCCAGATATAATATGACAATTGAATGGCAAACACACAGGGGATTATTGCCTGCCTTTGTACAGCCACCAGCCAAAAAATTACAGAATCTGCTCCATTGCCATGTACTGCCCCAACGACGTGTACCTCTGCCACCAAAGGTGGATAACATTTATCCAAAAAAACGATCTACAGTACGATATCTCAAAAGGTTGTCAACGGATTTTTTATTATTATTATTTTTGGATACAACATCGAGGCTCGTGTAAGAGCTAACATTAATAACAAAAAAACAAACGAACACAAAAGACGAAATAAAGGGAGCGGGAGACAAGATGGGGAGAGAGGGGGAAGCACACAAGTACAACATTTGAGAGCAGGGACATCGGGAGATCTGTGGGAGGTAGAGGGCTTGGGGGGAGGAGGTGTGGGAAGGGGGTGGGGGGGTGGGAGGGGTTAAAAAAAAAACACATGGACACTGCTAGGACTTCCAGGAAAGAAGTCGGTATTTCAGAAAAGTGGATCTGCAGTGAATTAACAGGGGTAGAAAAGATCAAGGTTTTGGATGGGGAAAGATAAGAGATGGTGGTGAACAGCTGTTTTAAAGACCTGGAAGGATGAGTGGGATTGAAGAGGGTGAGCGAGTTTGTTCCAGAGGCGGGAGAAAAGAGGAATGAAGGAGTGAAGGTGAGCAGAGAGCCTTGAGCCTTGATTTTGGCAGTTTCACCAGAAGAGGGTTGCAGGCAGATCTTGTGCGACTGTAGGAGTTCTTGGGGGACAGAGCATAGACAGGGCTGGGGGGGCTAGGCCAAAGAGGAGTCGGTAGAACACAGAAAGACCACCAACCTGCCTGCGGTGAGTGAGTGAAAGGCCCTCACAATCAGCTTCATCGCGGGAGATTCCAATGATTCTGAAAGTTTTGGTTTCAACAGCGTGTAGCCGAGCGAGGTGAGGCAGGAGCACCAGCCCCGAGGGGGGAGCAGTATTCCATTGAGCTGCGTATGAAAGCCTTGTATGTGGTGAGGAGCTCAGGTGTGCCAAGGAAGAACTTCGCACGACGGAGGATGCCCAGTCGGCGACTGGCTTTGGAGGCCAGCTTGGAAATGTGTTTTTCCCTGGAAAGATCATGGCAGATTGTGAGACCCAAGAGATTGAGTGACAGAACTTATTGGAGAGGATTGTTGAGAAAGTAGATGGGAGGGTTGTCCAGACGGTCTTTTCGGAGAGACATGGTAAGAGTGAGAGATTTTTCAGGATTGAAAGACATGTTCCACTTGTTTGACCAGTCTGTGATTTTGACCAGGTCTGCAGACAGTGAGGAGGTTGCGGACTGCCGATCTGAGGGATGCGGTATGGAGTGGCAGAGAGTGGTGTCATCAGCAAAGAGAGAGAGAGAGGATTTTCCAGAGAGTTGGAGAGATCATTGATGAAGACCAGAAAAAGCACAGGGCCCAGAACACTGCCTTGGGGAACTCCAGACTGAACAGGAAGGGGAGATGAGAGAAATCCATTCAGGGCCACACGTTGACTACGACCAGAGAGGAAGTCCGCAAGCCATGCGTGGAGATTTCCATGGATACCATAGGAGGAGAGTTTGGTGAGCAGAGCGGGGTGCCAGACCGTATCGAAGGCATGTGATATGTCAAGGGAGACAGCTCTAATTTCCTGTTTGACATTGAGGACCTCCATCCATTGTTGAGACAGCAGAAGCAGCATGTCCAGAGTCGAATGACCTGGTCTGTATCCAAATTGATGATCAGATTTTTTTGAATTTGGATTTGGATGGAACTTTGTGGACAGATTGGGTGTGTGACAAGGACTAATCGATTCATTTGTGGTGAAGATCTGAATACGATCCGGATACAACAATTAAAATTTTTAAAACGTGATTCTTCACCATTGAGTGGTAGGGCCAAAAACAATATATAGCATGATATTTCAAAAAGTTGTGGACGGATTTTGATAAAACTTGGAGGATGAGTTGGTTTGGGGACAATAACAAGCTGATTAGATTTTTGTTCATGTCCAGGGTCCAGTGGCTATAAGAGCGGATAAGCACTATCCTGTGAATAAATCACCTATCGGGCAGATACCATTTATCCGTTGGATAGGTTCCATTGCTCAAAGCCTGGATAATGTTATCCTCTGAATAAATCAGTGATTTTTCCATTTAATTTTGGCCTACCTCTTTAGTCAACATACCGGATAACACCTTATCCATGGTTAGTGGCACAAATGTAGGTTTGTCCAATTAGAAATGGCAGACGATCCAGCTTTGTTTGACATCTGTCAGACGAACGTTGAAAGGAAATTATGCAAACACGATGATCCAATGTGTCAGGTATGGACGTGCAAATGTGTTGATCCAATGTGTCATGTATGGACGTGTAAACGTGTTTATCCCATGTGTCATGTCCAGATGTGTTAACGTGTTAATCCAGTGTGTCATGTATGGGCATGCAATTATGTTTATCCAATGTGTCATGTACGGATGTGGAAACGTGTTGATCCCACGTGTCATGTATGGGCATGTAAACGTGTTGATCCCACGTGTCATGTATGGATGTGTAAACGTGTTTATCCAATGTGTCATGTATGGATGTGCAAACATTCCCCATGTTCAAACGCGTGTCTTTTTCAGTTTTCATTATTTTCCATGCCATATGTCAATCATAACCTTAACCATGCCTTACCAGCCCTTATCCGGAGGATAACATTCCTACTCTTATCCAGCCTTTCAACAACCGTGGATTATCCGTCCGTTAGTTAAACTTCGGATAAGAGATTTACACTCAGGATAGCTCTGATGTAGGGGTTAAATGATCTGACTTGCATCCCATTTTCACAGAGTATTCATAGTAAAGAAGGTACCCATATGAGGTAGGCATCTTGTTGGTTTACCTATGTTTTACTTAGATAGAAATATTTGAACACTATATATCGTATATCATTAACCCTTTGAGTACGGATGACGTTGCTACACGTCATCGACTATACCTATAAATAGATCGTCAGTACGTGGTTGCATTCCCGTACCAAAATGCCAAATTAATCCCATACCGGGAGTATTTTTATCAAAAAAAAATCCCGTACTCAAAGGGTTAAGGGCAATCCAATAATCAACCCACATGTGCCACGACGTCAACATGCCAGCAAATAAGCATGTGGTGTGAGCCGCTCGAAAACAACGATATTCATTACTGATCACGGCAATAGAATGCAGTATCGGCACATGCTATATGATAATACGGCAGGTACGAGCATGATGACACGGAGTTAATTACTGGGGAAAAGAGGAAAAAGAGACAGACACAGAGGCGAGCACGACAGGCCTCATATACACCCGATCCTGGTCGTTGCTAACTGGGCCGGGTTAGAAAACACTTTTACATTACCTAACAGATAACTAATTAATCATTAACATTTTAAGTCATTGTTGGAGCAATATATACACATACACCTACAACTACTACTTCTACTACTACTACTACTAATACTACTACTTCTACGACTACTTCATGGCTCCAATTGATACCACCTTATTGTGGGAAGTTTGGCTCAAGCCCTAGAAGAACTGCCTGGCCAAGCCTGACGTACATGTACATGTATGTCATGTTGTATTATTGTCCCAAAATATCCCATCATTATCTCACTACACGATTGCACAGATCTAATCAGGCACAATAACGTTGATACTTCTAGGATCTCGCACAGCTTTACAATGAGGTAAGATGTTCTGAACCATGCCAGCTAAACATTCACTGAATGAATGATCGTTTTAAGGCCATTTTCCCCACTAGAGCGGGGGTTAGCCTTGCGGGCCCCATGACAATCATGGTTCCCTGTTTGAGGCAATGTTTTTATGGCCGGATGCCCTTCCTGACGCCAACCCTTTAGTCGCCTCCTACGACACGCAGGGATACGGTGTACCTATTCTAAACTGGGGTACACACCAGCTAAACATTCACTGTTGAAAAATAACACATCCAGCAGCTCTATCTGTTAAACTGAACAGATAAATTCCACATTCCTGTGCACATTCAATCGAACGTCAGGAATGGACAACTAGTTTGTGAAGGACTTGGGCAAAAAACTTACTGCAGCTGAATGTTTCAATACCCAGTCAATGGCGAAACTGCAAATGTCGAATCTTAGAATGTCACGGTTGGAAACCCTCACATCAATTCCTTTAAACTCGATCTCTATACGTTCATTCCAAACAGCATGAATACAATCACAAACTGGACGGGCACTCGGTAGAGCGCATACCTTCCGCCAGGCTGAACAGTTTACGTTTTGTGTCCTACCGATAGGCCGGATCTGGATTCGGACCTGAACCAAAATCGAATCGGCTTGTTCTTGTCACCGAACCAACTCATCCACCAAATTTAGTCATAACTCGTCCATAACTTTCTTAAATACCATGTTATACAATCGCTTTTCGCCCGATCTCTCAATGGTGAAGAATCATTAAAAAATTTAAAGAAATCTCTTATCCGAATCCATATTCAGATCTTCACCAAAATCGAATCGATTCGTCCTTGTCACACACAACCGGTCCACCAAGTTTCATCCAAATCCGTCCTTAACTATTTGAGATATCGTGCTATATATCGGTTTTAGCCCCATCACTCAATGGTGAAGCATCATCCGAATCCAATGTGGATCCGAATCCACATCTTCACCAAACTGTAATCATTTCGTCCTTGTCACATGCACGACCTCTATGCCACATTTTGTCCGAATCCACCCACAACTTTTTGAGATATCTTATTCACAGACAAACAAACAAACAAGAAGACGTCATGCGGAGCATGATACTTGCAAAATCCGCAACCTCCAAAAAAGTTTTCCATTGATACAGCAAATTTACTTAGGCAGTTAAGACCAAAAAATAGGGCGTATCGTTCATTTTTTCAGGAAAGCACCAAATTTGGCACAGATGTAGTATTGTAGTATGCACCTATACAATTGTTTTCCTGAGGGGCGCCCAAAAATTCAGAACCCCTGGTGGCCGCCATATTGAATTTCAACATGACCGCCCTCTGTGACCTATTTCCCTCAACAACTTATCTACTATGAGCGATAACACCACAGTTCCAGTGTCTTACCCCATGTTTTCATGGTCTCTGAATCCAATGGGATCAATTGCATAAAGATTGGCATCCATCATCTTTAATTTCAAGATGGCCGCCATGGTGTTTCCATTTTCCTTGAATCTCTCATAGTATTTTAGGTAAAATTTCAATTCCAAGTGATACACATTGTTTTATTGGTCTCTGATAACAATGGAATCGTATTAATTAATCAAAGTTACACACAATTGCAGTTTTAACTTAAAATATTGTGGGCACTTGAAAGGTGGAGGCTCTCGCACAGACGCGTAGTACTACAAGCACTGTCCATCGCAGTCACACAGTGATGTGCAGGGCAGATTTGCCCTGGAGCATTTACAGTTGCCTTTACAGGCCGACTTACAATGGCAGCTTGTAAGCTCTGAACATGCCTCCTGTATCAGTGGTATTGTGGTCCAAATTGGTGTCCAAGAAGTCCCTGTTTTCATCCAGCCCCAATCAGCTGGTGATGGAAGTTCTGGGTAGGGCACAAGTGCCTGAATCCATACGTGTCCAGCCTGAAAACATGCACGTTTTAGGTGTTGTTCGAAGGCGTCTGCTGTTGGGGGAATGTGATCAATTGTTCTTGCCTTCTTCGTGAACAAGTGTCGGCGCATGTCATTCACTGTCTTTATCTCGGTAGTCCGGTCATAGAGGATAGCAACATATCTTTCTATGCTCTGTAGTTCCATAGTAATAGCGTCCACAGATGGCCTATAAGCGAGAGCATGAAAGGTCTGCGTGATGCTGGGGTATGCCTCCCAAGCCTTCCAGGCTGTCTTTTTCCCAATTTAGGCAAAAAATGACACTGTGTTGCAGCCAGTGAAGGCATGAAATAATGGCAAAGACTCGGACTTCTGCGGCCAATGCCGGTGGCAATTTTATGGATGGCAAGGTAGCGGTAGCTTTTACCAGTGCCAATGGCAATCCAGAGTTTCTCCACACCGTGTGACTGGTAGGTAAAGTAGTGTGCTATTGCCAAGACCACAATATCAGAATCTACAGTTCGAATCAATACCCGTTTTCTCCCCTTTTTCACGGCATCCAGGACATTTTTTGGGATTTTTTGAATTTTCTGAATTTTTGGGCGCCCCTCAGGAAAACAATTGTATAGGTCCATACTAGCTCTTTAGCTCTTTCACGAGCCTCGATTCAGTATACAAAAAAAATAAAAAAATACTACATCTGTGCCAAATTTGGTGCTTTCCTGAAAAAATGAACGATGCTTCCTCTTAACTGCCTAACTAATTGTCCATTTCATCAAGATTAATATTGATGATCTTAATCAAAGCTCAGGTCAACAGGATGAAAAGTGACGATTTTTCAGATGAAAAATGATGATTTTAGAAGTTTGACCTTGAGTTGACCTTTGACCTTTTGACCTCAAAAATAGTTGGTGTTCCAATTCAGTGACGCAATACGCAAATTCTGTTCTATTTTCAAATCAATCGGATGAAAATTGATGGTTTTTCAGATGAAAATTTATGATTTTGGAAGTTTGACCTAGAGTTCACTTTTGACCTCAAAAATAGTTGGTTTCCCTATTTAGTGACTCAATGTGGCAAATGCTGTTCAATTGTCAATTCAATTGGAAGAAAATTGACAGTTTCTCAGATTTAAATTGATGATTTTGGAAGTTCGACCTTGTTTTGACATTTGACCTTTTGCCCTCAAAAATAGTATGTTTCCCAATTTAGTGACTCGATATGCAAATGCTGTTCAATTGTCAAGTCAATCGGTTGAAAATTAATGGGTTTTCAGGTGAAAATTGATGATTTTGAAAATTTGACCTTTGACCTTTTGACCTCAAAAATAGTTCATTTCCCAATTTAGTGACTTCCAATTTCCCAATTTAGACTCAATTTAGACAAATGCTATTCAATTTCCAAGTCAATCGGATTTAAAATGGCTCTTTTAGAAATTTGACTTCCAGGTGACCTTTGACTTCAAAATCAATAGGCTTCTCAATTGGGACGACCTATACAACTTGGTGAAGTTTAATGATGATCGGTTTAGAATTGTGACCTGTAGGTCGGTGACAAACTAACAGACAAACAGACTGAAACGCAACCGACCAATATACTTGAAAAATCTTCGATTTTGCAAGTAACAAGAAATATGTCATGCATAGCATGATACTTGCGAAATCCCTAAAATAAGTTGTTGACCTATGGTGACATAAAAAAAAATCGTGGTTGAATTCAGTGACCTGGTATGAAAATCCTCTTAAAATTTCAAGTCAATCAGATGAAAATTGAGGATTTTTGAAATTTGGCCATGTTGACCTCAAAAATACTTGGTGGTTGAATTTAGTGACCAGATATGCAAATCCTAATCAAATTTTAAGTTAATCGGATGGAAATTGAGTATTTTAGAAATTTGGCTTACGTTGACCCCAAAAATACTTGGTGGTTGAATTCATTGACCAGATATGCAAATCCTCTTAAAATTTCAAGTCTATCGGATGAAAATTGAGGCTTTTAGAAATCTGGCCTATGTTGACCTTTTGGCCTATGTTGACCTTTTGGCCTATGTTGACCTTTTAGCCTATGTTGACATAAAATATAATTGGTGGTTGAATTCAGTGACCAGATATGCAAATCCTCTTCAAATTTCCAGTCAATCAAATGAAAATTGAGGATTTTAGAAATTTGACAAAGTTAGTGACCTTTGGCTTGTGTTGACCTATTGACCTTTTCACCCCAAAAGCAATACGCTTTTTGCTTATGACCAACGACACCATTTGGTGAAGTTTCGTGAAGATCGGTTGAAAGTTGTGACCTCAGGCGACTGACATACAGGCAAACAGACAGACAGACAGACAGAGACAGAATAATCCACAAGACCAACCAATATACTTGAAAAATCTTCGATTTTCGCAAGTAACAAACAGACAGGGGTGAAAACATTGAAGACATTAACACTGTGGCGTTAATGTAACAAAATACGATGTGACAAACTCTCATCTCACGTAGGTGCAGAAACCGTCTGAAGTTTGGAACGATTACACATCACAACAACGTAATGAAAAACACCTCACCACCACGAAATTCAAAACGCCTCACCACCACGTAAATCAAAACACCTCACCACCACGTAATTCAAAAACACCTCACCATCACGTAATTCAAAACACGTCACCCACCACTTGATTGAAAACACCTCCCCACCACGTAATTCAAAATACCTCACCACCACGTAATTCGAAACACCTCACCACCACGTTATCAAAAACACTTCACAACCATGGACACAAAAGTTTGAGGGAGTAAGTAGTTCAGTGACAACACAGACACTGCCCAGATATGTAGATATATAGATAGATGATTGTACCTGAGTTGCTGTTTTGTCATGGTTTACACTTCACACCAATCATAATACAAACAATTATTTTGCACAAATGTATTTGTAATATACGTGATATTACATTTTATAAACAATTCAAGTTGAAGACTTAAGTTGAAAAATAAAAATAAAAAATTCTAGAAAAATTCCCCCAAAAATAACATTATTGGGAATTTTTTCCAAAAAAATACGTGATATTACATTTTATAAACAATGAAGTTGAAAAGTTACGTTGAAAATTTTTTTTTTCACAAAAATAAAAATTGGAAATTTTTTCAAAAGAAATACCCTAAGGACGGACATACCGACGGGAGAGGTAGGTGCATACCAGAAGTTTGGTAGGATTTCACAAAAGTTTGAGGAAGTAGTTCAGTGACAAAACAACACAGACACTGCACAGATATATATATATATATATATATATATATATATATATATATATATATATATATATATATATATATATATATATATATATATATATATATAGATAGATAGATAGATATATATATATATATATATATATATATATATATATATATATATATATATATATATATATATATATATATATATATATATATATATATATATATATATATATATATATATATATATATAGATAGATAGATAGATATTGTTACGGTTTCGCACGACCTCCGTTCCCTTACCAAGGGGAGATTAAGACTTAAGATTAAGATTAAGAGATTAAGCCCCTTGTTCTTCTTGGGTCGTTGCAACTGCGAGACTCGAGTCGCCACTTCCGGTCGGACGCGGGACAGGGTTTCGGGACAATTCTCGCACGTACCTAAGTACCCACGCTGCCGCGGAAGCGGGGATCAAGTCTCGCACGAACCACGCGTAATTTCAGTGCACCCGAGCGGATGGCGCACCACGTGGTCCGTGCAGTTACCTTATTATTGGAACCCGATTAGAGCGATATAATTCGTACCACGCTCAGTCAATAGATGGAAATACTGTTGAATGCAGAGAATGAATGGGATGGCAACATAGAGAGTAACCCAGTTTTAGGACCGGCAGAGAAGATAACCGAGAAGGAAGTTGAGGAAGCGATAAAAGCAATGAAGGGTAGAAAAGCGGGAGGGTCAACGGGAGTTGTGGGAGATATGTTGAAGGCAGCGGGAAATTGGGGTGTGAAGAGAATGACAGAGATCTGCAATCTGGTGGTGAAAGAAGGCCGCATTCCAGTGGATTGGGTACTGCGTACCCTCGTCCCTCTATACAAGGGGAAAGGTGACCCTCTGGACTGTGGCTCGTATCGAGCGATAAAGTTATTGGAGCATGGAATGAAGGTATTGGAAAGGTTGTTGGAGAGGAGGACAAGGAAGATGTTAGGCCTTGTTAGGCCTAAGAACAGGCATTTTAAGGCCATTTTCCCTGCAAGAGCGGGGGTTAGCCTTGCGGTCCCCATGACAATGTTCTCCATTTTGCCCTATTTTCTGCATCTCCCCTTGTTAACCCCCTTGCCCGCATTTCTTCTTCGACCATCTTTGGCCAAGTCTTTCTCGGTCTTCCCCATCCTCTACTTCCTTCTACATTCATTTCCATCACTCTTCTCAACCAGTCACTTTAATCCTTCCTCAACACATGACCAAACCATCTCAACCTGTTTCTCTTCACAGCATCTATCACAGGCTCTATTCCCATCATCTTTCGCAATTCATCTTTTTTTTTTTTCTTTTTTTTTTGTAAACTGAATCGAGGCTCGTCAAAGAGCTGACATTTACTTCACAAACAAATCAACCAGACACACAATATATATAAAAAGAGGGAGCGGAAGACAAGAGAAGGGGAAGCACACAAACACTTGAGAGCACACAACATTTAAGAGCAGGGAGATGTGTGGGAGGGAGAGGGCTTGGGGGGAGGAGGCGTGGGAAGGGGGGGGGGGGGTGGGAGAAGTATAAAACGCAAGGACACCAAGGACTTCCAGGACAGAAGTTGGTATTTCAAAAAAGTGGAATTGGGGTGAAATTAGCGGGGGTAGAAAAGATCAAGGTTTTGGATGGGGGAAGATAAGAGATGGTGGTGAACAGCTGTTTTAAAGACCTGGAGGGTGGAGTGGGATTGAAGAGAGTGAGGGAGTTTGTTCCAGAGGCGGGAGAAAAGAGGAATGAAGGAGTGAAGGTGAGCAGAGAGTCTTGATTTTGGCAGTTTAACCATAATAGGGTTGCAGGCAGATCTTGTGCGACCTGTAGGAATATTTGCGGGCCAGAGAGGAGTCGGTAGAAGACGGAAAGACCACCAACCTGCCTGCGGTGAGTGAGTGAGAGGCCCTTGGAGTTAGCTTCATCGCGGGAGATATTTGTCTTCCTCTCTCTCAACGATACTCCACACATCCACCGAACCATTCGCATTTCCACCCTTTCCAGCCTTCATTGCTGCTCCACGTTCATTACCCATGTCTCGCTCCCATAAATCATAACACTTCTCACACATGCAGCATACACCTTTCCCTTCAGCTTCAACGACACTCCCCTCCTCGTCAGCACGCCACTCAGTTCCCGAAATTTCTTCCATGCACATCTCACTTGAGAAACCGTTGCCTAGTCTGATCCACCTTCTCCATTCAGCATGTCTCCTAGGTAACAAAATGTTTTCACACCTTCTAGCTTCACGCCGTCTCCAAGATCCAACTCAACATTTCCTCCATCTGCAGCTCCCCCTGTGCACACCTTACACTTGAATGTAGCTGCCACACTGGTTAATGACCCTCTCAAACCACAACATTTTTGATGAACACACTCAGCGCACATTGTACATTGAATGGAATTCACTCCGACACCCTTCCTGCACACACACAGCACAGGGCCACTTCCCAGTTCTTTCCACATCACCACATGCTTTACCACTTGCCATCACCTTCGTTTTTCTGATATTCACCTTCAGACCTTTTGTCTCCATACATTCCTTCCACTTGTTCATCTTCTCCTTCAGTCCATCCATACTTTCTGCAATCAACACCAGATCATCTGCATACAACAACTCCCACGGTAAACCCTCCTTTACGTTCTGAGCCTGCACCTCCATGACAGCTACAAATAGTAGTGGACTTAGTACCGACCCCTGATGTACTCCCACCTTCCCCTCAAACTCACCACTGTTCCCGTCCTTCGTCCTTACAGCTGTGCGCGCTCTTTTGTACATTGCCATCATTACTCTGATCAACCATTCCTCCACTCCTAACTTCCTCAATGCCCATGTCACTACTTCACGTGGAACCCTATTGAATGCTTACTCCAGATCAACAAACCCAAGAAACAACTTCTTCCTCTTCTCCATATACTTCTCCTGCAACTGCCTCACAATAAAAAGCGCGTCTGTCGTTCCTCTTCCCGGCATAAATCCAAACTGCATTTCGTCGATCTTCACTTTCTTCCTTATCCTCCTCTCCAACACCCTTTCCAATACCTTCATTCCATGCTCCAATAACTTTATCGCTCGATACGAGCCACAGTCCAGGGGGTCACCTTTCCCCTTGTATAGAGGGACGAGGGTACTCAGGTCCCAATCCACTGGAATGCGGCCTTCTTTCACCACCAGATTACAGATCTCTGTCATTCTCTTCACACCCCAACTTCCTGCTGCCTTCAACATATCTCCCACAACTCCCTTCGGCCCTCCCGCTTTTGTACTCTTCATTGCTTTTATCGCTTCCTCAACTTCCTTCTCGGTTATCGTCTCTGCCGGTCCTAAAACTGGGTTACTCTCTCTCTGTTGCCATCCCATTCATTCTCTGCATTCAGCAATATTTCCATATATCTCTTCCATCTTCCTTTAATTCCATCTGGGTCCACAACGATTTGTTCCACTTCATCCTTCAAGCAACTCACCCCCATCACATCACATCTCTCTATCGCTATCTGCTTTGCAATCCTGAATACCGCT
Source organism: Myxine glutinosa (assembly GCF_964187855.1). Taxonomy (NCBI): domain Eukaryota; kingdom Metazoa; phylum Chordata; class Myxini; order Myxiniformes; family Myxinidae; genus Myxine; species Myxine glutinosa. The sequence goes on from NC_136269.1 coordinate 86,984,267, forward strand.
CTCTGACCCTCTTCCAAATCCAAGCGTTCTCTGAAAATTTTCCTACATGCCTCCTGTGCCTTTGCTACCTCTTTCTTTGCAGCCTTCTTGGCTGCCTTATAACTTTCAAGCTCTGCCTTTTCTGCCCCCATACCCTTCGCCTTCTGCCACTCCTTGAACTTCTTCCTCTTCTCGTCAATCTTCTTTCCAACTTCATCATCCCACCACCATGTTTCCGAGTGCCTCGGTGGTCCTTTTGTCCATCCACAAACCTCACCAACGGCTCCCAACAGACTGTCTTTCATTGACATCCAACCACTTTCAAGCTCAACCACATCATCCTCTACCATACTCAGCCTCTCTTTTAATGCCTCCCTCACTGTCACCTCTTTCAACCTCCACACCTTCATTCTCGGTTGGCACTTCACCCGCTGAGCTCTCCTCGCACCTTTCACCCTTCTGTCGCAGACAACCAAATGGTGCTGTGAAACAGCCTCCTCCCCTGGGATCACCTTTGTGTCCCGGAGGTGCCCCCTATCTCGCCTAAGCACCAGCAGGTAGTCGACGGTTGTCGTCGACCCACCTGACGTGTATGTTACAAGCTTATTATCCTCTTTCTGGAACTGAGTATTACAAATCAACAAATCAGCTCCATCAGCAAACTCCAAAATCCTTTCACCTTCTCCATTTCTCACACCATATCCGTAACCCCAAAGAACTCCCTCAAAACCGTCCATACTCCTTCCCACATGTCCATTTAGGTCTCCTCCTACCACAACAACTTCCTCATCTTTCACGTTTTCCATCAGCTTCTCCATCGCACACCAGAACTTGTCCTTCTCTTCATCGCTCCGACCAACCTGCGGAGCATATCCTGAGATGATGTTCACCAAGAGCTTTCCAATCATCATTTTCACCATCATCAACCTATTACTCACTCTAGTCACACTCACCACACTGTCTACAAACTCCTCAGAAAACAGGACACCAACACCATTCACGCCCTCCGGGCACCCTTGCCACACAAACTTGTATTTCTGTCCCTGGCTACCCTTCACCATTCTCACACCACTTCCCTTCCATCTCGTCTCTTGCACACAACATATGTCCACTCTTCTTCTGACCAATACTTCCACCACTTCTCCTGATCTCCCTGTCATTGTCCCTACATTCCATGTCCCAAACCTCAGAAACCGATCTCCACGTCGGGCATCAGAGGTTTCGTCGTCATAAATGGAATGATTTCCACCCTTGCTTCGATCGGGTTCCCCACCTTGAGTTTTGACGAGAGGGAGTGGGGTCCCCCACGGGGTACTTCGGGCTGTACCCTGCCCATATGTAGTTGTAATTGTCATGGTTCGCTTTTTGAGGCAATGTTTTTATGGCCGGATGCCCTTCCTGACGCCAACCCTTTTCGTCGCCTCTTACGACACGCAGGGATACGGTGTACCTATTCTAAACCGGGGTACACACCGGGAGAAAAGTATCGTATCGAGGTATCAAAGCCAAAGTATCGAGGCGGCATAAAGCATTGGAAGGAAACCTAACTCTCATTATTCTACTCAACGCAAAACTAACACAGGAAAAGGACTATGCTGACATTTACTAAGAAATAACTGAACTCTCGTGAGGCTACGTGTTGTAGTGTGACTAAACTATGAGAGGGAAATTAACCTTTATTGCAAAAACTTAAAACCGCAACACTACCCCTCTCCCTCGTCAGACTCGTCCCCGAGTCGAACGCAACAAAATGAAACGACCGGTTTTGAGAATGATATGCAAAATTAACCTTCCTTTTACATGTGACATATAGGTGTGGTTCCCCCTAACATTTACTCTAACCCGTGTATGCGACAGTTTTAAAACACTAAATATGTACCCCCCCCTATTGCATTGAGTAGCTATCTAACAGAATCACGCCCACAACTAACCGCATCCGGAATTTGTCAAACTAAACACATAGCCGGTGGGCAGCATTTTATATTTACAAGCACAAAAAAACTTAATTTATTTCCAGTTCTATGACCCAGGATCTGTCCTTTTTGAAGAGAAGATTGGAGGGGAGAGAAAGCACAGCAAAAACACAAACACACTCAAAAATTCACAACACTTGCTGCTTGCTTCTTGCATCTTGCTTCTTGCTTCTTCTGTGTGCCTAGCAAACCGGCTAGCCCCCGGACCAGCATACAGGCCATTCCTGATCTTCAGGGCTATCTACCTTACAAATCTTCTCGTCCCTAGCACACCATAATAAACAGGCACAACAAAATGCTTTTATTTCTTTCCTTTGTCAGGCAGGGCCAACCTTATTAGTCTAGTAGGAAGACTAGGTCCCTCTGCACCCCCCGGAGATATACTTCTAATCAGTGTTTCTAGATTGGAAAAAATGTGTAGAAAATGACTAGCTATGGCCCCAAGCTGAAAAAATGTCCCACATACCATTTTTATGCAAATTACTGCTGCAAATTTTATGCAAAATTATGCAAATTTTATGCAAATTTTTGATGAGGAGTAGAGTTGAGGGGTCTTTGAGGGCTTCATCGAGGTGCTCTCGGTTGCAAGACTGGGTCATTCTGAGAAGCACAGCAGGGTCAGAGATCATGATGTTCTCCTCCTCAGTGAATCTCTCCATCAACAGCCTCTCCATTGCCTCACACACTGTTTTGAGGCAAAAGAGGGACTTTGCGTAGGCCTTTCCACTGAGAACACCTTTGAGAGATCCACTTGTTACTAGTTGTGCCTCAAAGAGAATCTCTGCATATCCAGAACCACGCATCTTGTGTCCAGTGAGCATCCCGATGTAGTTCATGGATGTGTGGAAGGGTCCAATCGTTACTACATGACTAGCAAATTCATTTGGCCAGCGCCAGATGATGGGAAGGGCTTTCATGCAGACACCCAGATCAAATGTATTCAGGACCCATCTCTGACCCACCTCAGCAGTTGCTGCCTCGGAACGCTTCAGTAGCTCACGAACAACTGCGTTGTCTGTGATCGGTCTGTGCCTGGTGCCTGCATGGCATGGCAATGGCCTGCAGCCTGTGCCTGGGCTAGGGGGTTTCACCTCTGCAACTGGTTCTCCCCCACCCAGCAAATCAACAGTCGACTACTGCACGCCTATCCACCAACCGATCACAGACAACGCAGTTGTTCGTGAGCTACTGAAGCGTTCCGAGGCAGCAACTGCTGAGGTGGGTCAGAGATGGGTCCTGAATACATTTGATCTGGGTGTCTGCATGAAAGCCCTTCCCATCATCTGGCGCTGGCCAAATGAATTTGCTAGTCATGTAGTAACGATTGGACCCTTCCACACATCCATGAACTACATCGGGATGCTCACTGGACACAAGATGCGTGGTTCTGGATATGCAGAGATTCTCTTTGAGGCACAACTAGTAACAAGTGGATCTCTCAAAGGTGTTCTCAGTGGAAAGGCCTACGCAAAGTCCCTCTTTTGCCTCAAAACAGTGTGTGAGGCAATGGAGAGGCTGTTGATGGAGAGATTCACTGAGGAGGAGAACATCATGATCTCTGACCCTGCTGTGCTTCTCAGAATGACCCAGTCTTGCAACCGAGAGCACCTCGATGAAGCCCTCAAAGACCCCTCAACTCTACTCCTCATCAAAAATTTGCATAAAATTTGCATAATTTTGCATAAAATTTGCAGCAGTAATTTGCATAAAAATGGTATGTGGGACATTTTTTCAGCTTGGGGCCATAGCTAGTCATTTTCTACACATTTTTTCCAATCTAGAAACACTGATTAGAAGTATATCTCCGGGGGGTGCAGGGGGACCTAGTCTTCCTACTAGACTATATGTGGTCCGACTGCGTGACATTAATGCCACTCAAAACAAGTGGTCCGAAGATGCAAGGTGATGTTGCAGCAAGGTGCTGCACAGCAGAGGTGCCAGGCCACAAAGCTTATGGTCCATGAGTGTAATAATGTGCAGCAAAGTGTTTGTGGTAGCAAAGTGCTGCACAGGTGCAGAAAAGTTACAACAAAAGGATTGGGCAGCAAATGCTGCGCAATTTGGCTGCACAGATGTATCAAGGTGCAGCAAGATGCTGCACCGGTCGATGGTGCTGCACAGTTCCACCTCCAAAATGGTCCTGGGGTGGGGGGAGAGACAAAGCACGACCAGCAAAGTGGAAAGGGCGCAACGCCACACAAAAACACAAGGTAATGCAACGCGAGGGGCGCGGAAGATCGAGCAGAGCAGGCTCGTCCCTAGCCATCCGTACCCCCCACCGTCGGCTTACACTACCCTAGCCCTCCTTGTATTTACAATTTGTCACTACGTCTTGTCTCCCATATCCCCCTCTATCTCAAATTCGTCTCCCAATCCCTCCCAGGAAGGAAGGAATGGAACAAACACAATGTCTCACTACGACGTGATGCGTCTTACGTCTCAATCGTTCACAGAGTCTTTGTGTGGAGCTTCGTCCTCCTTGGTGACTGGCTCTGGATGGTGTGAAGGGATTTCTCATCTCCTAACTACTCTACTGACATTTACTTTTAACCTACCCGGGGTCGTACCCTGCCAATCGGCCTCTTTAAACGATGTGCTTCTAAGAACCCGAATTTCCATTGCCCACCTGGTGCCCTCCAAAATTTGGGTCTCACTCCCAACGAATTTTCTCTCTGTGCCCTTGCACAATTTCAGGGCTGGGTCATGTGGCTCTACCAGCAGGTCTACCTACCTGCGCACCTCCGCCACTGAAGTCGCCACCCGAGCTTACCTGCTCCTGCGACTACCTAAACTGGGGAAGGCCCCTCCTGGCACTTTACCCCCTGAGGCCCACCTTGGCATTGGGCAACCCGGGTCCTCTCCTGGGATCCTCGGGCCCCACTCACAACTCACAACTACCCTAACTGGGGAAGGCCCCTCCTGGCACTTTAACCCCTGATGCCCACCTTGGCATTGGGCAACCCGGGTCCTTCCCTTGGATCCTCGGGCCCCACTCAACACTACAAATAACCGGCTCCCAGAGCCTACCTGCGGCCTCATCTGGCCGACAAACTACCAGTGGCGGAGTGCCCCAACAACCATACGCACCAATTAAGCCACACGCCCAGCCATTCCACATACTCATGCACCCAACAAAACACTTCGTTCTACTCCCTGCACCACAGGTGTCAATATCCATACAAATTTACCTAAGCCCTCTACTTGGCTTTACACTACCCACCCCGGGCTTTCGCGAATGGGTTCCACCTCCCCCCATTCAGTCCTTCGCACCATGCATTCCACACCTTTTATTCCACACCAAGCATTCCACACTACTTATTCGCACACCATTTGTCTCACACACCTTTTGTTTTGCACACCACTTGTGCTCACACACCTCTTTTCTCACACACCTCAAACACAATTCCTTTTATTATCTCAACAACACAATTCCTCACACACACACACAGCATCATCTATCTGACTACTTCCCCTAATACTTGTGCTTCCGCGTCGTCCCTTTAAACTATGCACTCCCTTCTTCTTTATCATCCAACTAAGCTACCTACATCCCCTCTGTAGTACAGTGTCACTACTTAAATCTCGTCTCTACAGTCTTCTAGTTCCCTATCAATATCCTTGCCCTCCCTCGGCTAGCTTCGGTGCCCCATGGAGGTAACCATTGCTGGCACCTCCATGTGCCTATCACTGCCATTCCCTTAAACTAATGCTCATGGGCCCTGGCCGTGTGAGGAATGGTCAGACTACCATTCCTCCACGTAGGGTACACTACTCTCATCAGTCCGCTACACTCGAGCCTCTTCGTGTGGAAATACGCTGTCATGGCTCGGCCTCGAAAGGCCGAGCAATCCATGCAGGTGGTTTGTCTCCTGCATGTTGGGTCCGTCCGGCATTTTCGATCCAGGGGAGGAGGTATGAATGGGACGAGGTGCAGGGCCCCATCCCTGCGCGGGGCCTCGCAGTCCCACGCACGATGGTCCAACCGGCCACGGTCGGAGCACCGCAGCCGCCAGGATGCACGGCTCCGAAATCTCCTACCTCCCCTTGAACCTCGCCGATTGCCTTTGTCGCCACGGCACGGCACCAACCATACAGTGCGGGGGCCGGCACGAATCGTGCACGTCGGTCCTTGTGAGACCGCCACGGCACCGATGCCCGCCGGTCCCTGCTGCACACCACTCACCGGGGGCTCGCGTACGCTACCCGTCCCACTACGCGCTACCCCCCCGGTCTGTGTCGATGCATGAGTCGCGTCCTCACTACTCGCGACGCACTCCTCACTCGCACACCCAGGCATCCCTGCGCCCCCCATACACTCCGTTACTGCACACTCTCCTTCCACATTCTTTGGTGTGCATTCTCCCTCACACTCCGTACTCGTACCTGCACACCTAGGCGCACTCACGCCTTTCACACACCTCATTACACACTTTTCCCGCACACAGTCTGGTGTGCATTCTTCCTCCACGCACTCTTTTACCGCACAACCAGGTGCGCACTCTCCTGTTACACACTCCGTAACACACTCGGCCGTCGCACACTCTTCTTCCACACTCTCGGGTGTGCACTCCTCTGTTACACACTCGGCCATCGCACACTCTTCTTCCACACTCTCGGGTGTGCACTCTCCCTTCGCACACTCAATCATCACACACCCTGGTGCACACTCTTTCGTTACACACTCCGTAACACCCCCGGGTGTGCACTCCTGCACACACTGCAACACGCTCTGGTGTGCACTCCTGCACACACTCTGTAACACACTTCTGTTACACACTCCGTCACACACTTCTCCGGCACACTCCGGCGCACACTTTTCTCTCACATGCTTCGGCGCACACTCTCTCTCGTACTGCGTACCACACTCTCGTACACCGCACAATGGACCTTCCGCAAACGCCCGGGTCTCGACTGTCCCAAGCGCGCCGAAAACCTGTTCGCGCCAAACACATTCGCGCCATTTTTACCACTCACCTCGGGGATCTCCTTTTCCGCCAGCACCTGCAAACTTTTTATTTCGTTAGCAAGCACGGCATCACGGTGTGAATACGAACTTTGTACTGGTTCCATTTCCTCCCCCTGTGATTCACTTTCCGATTCTGCCGTCTCTTCAACCCCAATTATTTCTTTAATTCCAATTATCTCTTTTTCTTCGGTGACCGCCGGCGCCCATGAAATTTTCTCGTCCAATCCGGCGACCGTCGGCTCTTCTACACCCCGCGTCGCGATTTCATTATCCCCGGTCAACTTGGCTGTGCCTCGCTCAAGCTTGCTCCCCACGCGTTCCTCACATCGCTTCACCTCGTCGCGCGCCACCGCGACCTTCCCGCCCAACCTGCGCCCAATGTCCTCCCCTGCCTCTTTCATATCCCTCTTTGACTCTGCCATCATTTTTTTATTTCACGGGTGGATTTGTCCCCCATTTCTTTCATTTGTTTTTCCAATCGCTCACCCTGAGCCTTCATATCGTCCTTTTGGGCATTCATTGTTGCAGTCACTTCACAACTCCACTCTTCAATGAACGCTAACAGTTGAGTCATGAATGATTGCTCGTCCATAAACCCCACTTGCGCAGCGGCCTCGGCCCTCGCTACCACGTGCGAGGCGCCGCCACCTCCTTTACCAGGTGCCGCACCCTTATCAGCTTCCACTACCAACTGTCTCTCCTGCAGGCCCTGAGTCATTAATTTCTCTTCTTCTACCCCCACCGGCATTCGACCGCCTTGGCCAGCCATGGTACGAACACAATTTTGGATTTAATAACTAAATTTCGTCCGCTCGTAATTTCAAGTGTGTGAAGCGCACTCCAGGTCCAATCCCACTCCTGACACCAAATGTTACGGTTTTGCGCGACCCCCGTTCCCTTACCAAGGGGAGATTAAGCCCCTTGTTCTCCTTGGGTCGTCGCAACCGCGAGACTTGATTCGCCACTTCCGGTCAGACGCGGGACAGGGTTTCGGGACACTTTTCGCACGTACCTAAGTACCCACGCCGCCGTGGAAGCGGGGATCAAGTCTCACATGAACCACGCGTAATTTGAGTACATCCGAGCGGATTGCGTACCACGTGGTCCGTGCAGTTACCTTGTTATTGGAACCCGATCAGAGCGATATACTTCGTACCATGCTAAGTCAATGATGGAAAACACGAGAAGGTAGAATCAAAGAAATAACAGGTTTAATAATTATTATTTACACAATGATTGGTAGAAGAAGCAGAGACACAGGGCAGATCTTAGTCAGTCTTAACTTATTCCCCAGCCAATGGGCCCATTCACACTCACAGGGGGATGAAGAAAGAATTATTCATGCGCTGAACGCATCGGCTTGGTCGCCCAGGAACAGCTCACCCGGCGTGGCCCTCTGGCGGTCACCGCACGTCCCCCGGCGAAGACAGGCAGGCAGGCGGGAAAATCCTCGCAGCGCGTATCTCGAACAAAGGCAGGCAGGCAGGAGGAAATATACGCGCGTCTCTGTAGCCCGGCACGGCTGTCTTTCACAGCGCGATTAATACAACTGCGCGCTTTCACTGTCATAACTCAACGGAGGATCTGACTCAAGCTCAACCGAGAACTCAACTTGTAACTCGCCTCCCTTCTCATAACTTGGCGCAGCGCGTCTCTCCTCATAACTTAATTCAACAGAGGACCCCAGCTCACAACTCAGCGCATGTCCTCATAACTGAGGTGGGGGCTTTGGGCACAGGGTTATATCGCCACGCCCTGGCCCGCATCGAATGTTCCAAGCCCCGCCTTTTGCCGCAGTAGCAAGCCACTCCCTTCAAGCCCTGATTGGCGGATCGTGCTTACCGGTCACTCCCACTCCTTCTGTCCCGCCTTCCTTCGGCCTGGATCGACTTGTTCAGGCCGGCCTCGTGGTATTTTGCACCAAAACTCAAAGCATCGAGGCAGCATAAGCATCGGAAGGAGACTTAATTGTCATTATTCTATTCAACGCAAAAATAACACACAGGAAAGGTCTACGCTTACATTTACTATGAAATAACTGAACTATCGCGAGGCTACGTGTTGTCGTGCAACTAAACTATGAGGGGAAATTAACCTTTATTTGTAAAAACACAAAACTGCAACAATATTTATACATATATATATATATATATATACAGACTTGGCATTTAATATGGAATATTTTTTTTGTGGGGGTGAACTTACTTTTCAAGATGACTTAGAACCAAAAGTTCATTGGAATTATGTTGAAATTATTCTAGATTTTGTTAATGTGACCTTTAAAAGAAACAAAAACCACATTTGACATTTCGAAGCAAATAAATTGATCCTTGAAAGTGATGTAAACTGATATCGAACTCAATTCACGGACAGTACTGTGTTAAACTTCTGTACGTTTTCCAGAAGTATCTCTTTATTTTGCACATTAGCCAAAAAAAATTTCAACAAAAACAAAAGCTAAATTATGACTGGGATTACGGACAGTAAAATTACAGTTCAGTACTTCGTGTAACCCCCACGAGCATTCAGGCGAGAACGTACACGTCGAGGCATGCTGTTCACGAGATTTGTCAAGGTTTGGACAGGAATCGCTTGCGATGCAGTGACAATAGTCTGCTGCAATTCATGCACAGAGGTAGACTGCTGGTCCAAGTTGTCGATTTGACGCGTTAATTCTGCCCACAAGTTCTGTATCGGATTCATATCCGGGGACATGGCAGGCCACTCCATATGCTCTACACCATGGTCAGCAAGAAAGTGTTGGATCATGTGAGCACGATGAGGCCGTGCATTGTCATCTTGGAAGACAAAGTTTCCTCGAAAGGCTGCACGAGCAAATGGAAGCAATGTTCCTTCCAGAATGACCCTGTACTTGAACTGGTTCAGGTTTCCATTCAGAACAACCAGGTCAGTTTTGCCCCCTGCATGAAAAGCAGCCCAAACCGTCACCCCACCACCTCCAGCTTGGACTCTTGGCACTATACAATCTTCGTTGTGGGCTTCATGCACTTGTCTGCGCACTCGGACGCGGCCATCTTGACGATAGACCAGAAATCTAGACTCGTCACTGAAGGTCACGTGATTCCAGTGTCCTGGCTGCCATTGACGGTGCTCTCTGGCCCACTGCAATCGGAGCTGGCTGTGTTGTCTGGTCAGGCGTGGCTTTCTCAGGGGACGCCTGGCACGACAGCCTGCTTGAACCACTCGTTGGTTGACTAGCCTTCTGGATACAGGCACATTTGTCAGTTGCTGCCACTCAGCCCTAAGCCGATTAGCTGACTTGGTACGGCCATTGCAGACTAACCGGTGCAGCTGGCGATCATCCCTCCTTGTGGTTCTGCTTGGATGTCCTGGCCTCGGTATTGGAGTAGGGACGCCCCTCTGAGCATTTCGTTTCAGGATCTTTGACACCTGACCTTGAGTGATGCCATACTGCTGAGCAATAGCACGGTTTCATGCCAGAATTTCGTAAAGGCACCACTCCATGACAAACAGAATTGTCAAGTTGACGGACCATCTCCAGAGGAAGCGGCAATAACTTTTGTAGACGTGCAGCAGTTGTTTTCCAAAAATACAGAACGCAACAACCCTTATATACCCGATTGTGAAGCCAATCGTCAAATGTTCCTGTCCTTACATTTTGTCACGCCACCTGTGATATAATCCTGTTATTGACTTCTTGCTGCGAAAGACAATCAGTGACATGGTTCTTTCAACAAAGACATCACCGAAGGGTAAAAGAAACTCACCAGATTGATATACTGAGTTCAGAAAGTAAACCCAAGTCAAGAAAAAAAAGATATTCCATATTAAATGCCAAGTCTGTATATATATATATATATATATATACTGAAACGCAAAAGAAACTTACCACCTTTGAAACCTTTAAATATCAACAATAACACTGCGTGTAGTAAATGTGTGAACTTATTTGTGGACAATAGTGTCCTCACTGTCAGACAAAACGGTCACGGATGGTCACTTGAACCTTCAATGGTCACTTCATAGCACAGCTGTTGAACAGCCGTTTTGACTGTCAGTGATTAGCCAAGGGGTACGGGATAATTTTAATGAGCTGCACGTGATGTCTTGACATTGGCTTTAAAAAGGCCAGTGCAAAATGGGCATTTTGACCGAAAAATTTGACCATTTTGACCAACTTCAAAAAGACCGAAAACGCAAAAGAAACTTACCACCTTTGAAACCTTTAAATATCAACAATAACACTGCGTCTAGTAAATGTGTGAACTTATTTGTGGACAATAGTGTCCTTACTGTCAGACAAAACGGTCACGGATGGTCACTTGAACCTTCAATGGTCACTTCATAGCACAGCTGTTGAACAGCCGTTTTGACTGTCAGTGATTAGCCAAGGGGTACGGGATGATTTTAATGAGCTGCACGCGATGTCTTGATATTGGCTTTAAAAAGGCCAGTGCAAAATGGGCATTTCAATCAACATGCCACGATTGTCAAGGGATCAACGGCAGCGTGCCCTGGGCATGCTGCAAGGCGGACTGAGCTACCGTGAGGTGGCACGTCGCCTTGGCTGTTCACACCAGACGATATCGGCCCTGGTGGACAGAGACACCCTCCACAACTCTGCAGATGACAGACCTCGATCAGGGAGGCCAAGAGTCACCACTGCAAGGCAGGACAGGCAGATGGTCCGAAGTCACCTGCGGGATCGATTCCGTCCAGCATCCCGCACTGCGGCAGAAACTCCGGGGCGTGCACACCCACGGATCTCCAATGATACTGCACGAAGACGACTGCATGACTATGGCCTGACTGCCAGAATACCATACAGAGGCCCCGTGATGACGGCTGCCCATCGCCGCAACCGACAGAGATGGTGCCAGCAGCATCAGCGGTGGACCTTGGCGTAGTGGAACGAGGTCGCTTTCAGCGATGAGTCAAGGTTCTGTGTGGACAGTCCTGATGGGCGTGAGCGAGCGTGTCTGGAGAAGAACTGGCGAGCGATATGCCGATTGTTGCGTGCGTCAAGCCAACAGGTGGGGTGGCCCAAGTGTGATGGTGTGGGCCGCCATATCAGGCCGGTACTGGACGCCACTGGTGGTTGTGGATGGGAATCTTAACGCCCAGCGGTATGTGGATAACATCCTGCGACATCATCTGCTGCCATTCCTGCTAGACCACCCAGAACTGAGAACCTTTCAGCATGACAACGCTCGTCCCCATGCTGCTCGCTTTACCACTGCATTTCTCCAAGGCGAGAACATCAACACCATGCAGTGGCCTGCGCTCTCCCCTGACCTGAATCCCATAGAGCACCAGTGGGATGAGCTTGGGAGACGCGTAGTTGGCAGGGCCAGGACACGGGCAGAGTTGCTTCAGACATTGAGGACTGAGTGGGACAGAATCCAGCAGCATTCCATCCTAAAACTGGTAGGCAGTATACGCCGATGATGCACTGCCTGTATCCAAAACAATGGTGGCCACACACGCTATTGAAAGGGGACTGACATTGCACCCTGTGCTGTTCTGTACTGTAGAACAAACTGATGAGATGGTGTATCTTGGTCAAAGACTTGACGTGTCATCAATAAAATGCCAATGTTTCAATTAGCAATTGTTGGTTTGTTTTATTTTGAACTGTTATAATTTTATTACATTTCAAACAAGTGGTAAGTTTCTTTTGTGTTTTCGGTCTTTTTGAAGTTGGTCAAAATGGTCAAAATGGTCAAATTTTTCGGTCAAAATGCCCATTTTGCACTGGCCTTTTTAAAGCTAATATCAAGACATCACGTGCAGCTCATTAAAATCATCCCATACCCCTTGGCTAATCACTGACAGTCAAAACGGCAGTTCAACAGCTGTGCTATGAAGTGACCATTGAAGGTTCAAGTGACCATCCGTGACCGTTTTGTCTGACAGTGAGTACACTATTGTCCAAAAATAAGTTCACACATTTACTACACGCAGTGTTATTGTTGATATTTAAAGGTTTCAAAGGTGGTAAGTTTCTTTTGCGTTTTCGGTCTTTTTGAAGTTGGTCAAAATGGTCAAATGTTTCTGTCAAAATGCCCATTTTGCACTGGCCTTTTTAAAGCCAATATCAAGACATCACGTGCAGCTCATTAAAATCATCCCGTACCCCTTGGCTAATCACTGACAGTCAAAACGGCTGTTCAACAGCTGTGCTATGAAGTGACCATTGAAGGTTCAAGTGACCATCCGTGACCGTTTTGTCTGACAGTGAGGACACTATTGTCCGCAAATAAGTTCACACATTTACTACACGCAGTGTTATTGTTGATATTTAAAGGTTTCAAAGGTGGTAAGTTTCTTTTGCGTTTCAGTATATATATATATATACACACACACACACACACACACACACACACACACACACACACACACACACACACACACACACACACACACACACACACATATATATATATATATATATATATATATATACACACACATATATATTTGTCTCGTAACTAGCTGAGTGATTCATTATTTGACCTGCCATCTTCTCTTTTAAACCCCACCCCTCTCCCCTTCTACTTAAAGTCACCGGCTGCTGGTGCATTTAGCACGATGTGCCGGTTACACAAAGGTGCTTCTTGGTGAAAGTTGTTCTCGTATAGCCGTCCGTCTGCTTTCCAACGTCTTACTTGGTCGAGGTGCAACACTAGCTCGTGACACGGTATGCTTTGTCTGCTTATAAACATGTGATGATATCCCACTTTACTTCTCTATGCGAATTTTTTCTTTCCTTCCACGAGCTACCTGCACAATAATAATAATGTACATGTTTCCAGCTCTCAGTGCCATTTTCAACCCAGTTTATTTTTTCCTTGCAACAGCAACATTTGAGCCTTTGACTGTCGCATTTGTTTGACTTGTAGGGATTTTGCGATGATCGATATGGTGACGTGTCGCTACTCCGGCCAATGCGAGAGCACATGGCCAAAGAGATAGCCTTCTATAACCATGTGTACAAAGTGTCCACAGTCATGATGCCCTCATTGGATACCAAGGTGAGCTGAGAGGGCTAATCAAAAAGTTTGTGGAGGCTTAACAGTTTATGCCAGAATCACTGGTCATGTTCATCATATTTTTCATCATTTTTCATTCTTTCATTCATTATTTATCCATTTAGTGTGGTAAAACGCATATGGCTGATACCAAATCCCTCCTGTGATCCCTGTTCTTGGATAACTCTGACGCTACTTCGATGTTCAGACATGCCATTAAATTATTTCAACTCTTGCTCCACCGTCTTTCTCCAGATAATGTTTGGTCTTCCATCCTTTCTTGTTCCTGTTGTTGTCGAAAAGATGGTTTCCCTTGTCATTTTGTACTTTTCTTCAGACATGGGTTATCCATCTCCACTTTCTTTGCTTCATCTCCTCTTTACTGCCTTTGTGACCAACTCTTTGCTTCCTCGTTCGAAATTTCATCTGGCCAAAATTCCGAAGACATTTCTGGTGATAAACGAGTTGATTCTCAATCCTTTTAGTTCTCATCCAACATTCCGCACCCTGCAAAAGCATGGACGTGATGGTTGTATTAAACAGCTTTTATCTTTGTCTCCATTTTGATCTTCGATAATTTCCAAACTGCATTTGAGTTTAAAAAAAAAAGATTGCTTCAGCTTTTATTATCCTGGTTTGCACATCTCTGTTCCACTCTTTTGGTCTACAAAGTTAGCTAAATAAACACACTCCTTCACATCATGTTTCTTTAATGTCTATTTCAAGCTTTTTATTTAATGCCTTGTCAGTAGTGTATATATGTTGCTTCTGGGACACTCTCATTTTCCCATTGACTTACATGTTAATTTTTCCCCTCCCTCATTGCCCCTAAACATCTCTATTTCTCTCACCCTGTTCTTTACGAACCTTCTAACCTTTTGACATGTTATCCTTATTCATTAGACCACTTAAACAATGGTCCTTCTGTGTGAACCTGTGATCCTTCTGACCTTATGGACCTTTTAACCTTTTACTCTTAATATCATCTGGTGAATCATCTTTGACCCACTCAAACAACGACCCTACAAATATTTGTTTATGTGTGGGAAATAATTTAATTCTCCTACAACTCTCCTCACCGTCTAATACATTAACAAAAAATATGTTTGAGTTTGGTTCTTTATCAAGATATTTTAACTGAGCTAAAATAAAATGATAAACCTCCCTCAATGTTCTTGTCTGAGCGCCTCCTCTCCCACATACCATTTTTAAATTAATGTATATATTTTCCTGACAACCATCAAAGTTTTCCGTCCACTCAAAAATATTTTAATCTTTTTTACCCAACTCACTGGTATTTAAATTAACTAGGGCATGCCCGTACTATATATATATCTAAAATTATATCCCCCCCCCCTATTTACATGAAATGGTTTGGTCCAAAGCGAACGGCTTGCGAGTGGTGACAATCCCCCCCCCTCTATTTACATGCAATGGTTCGGTCCAAAGCGAACGGCTTCCGGAGTTTGGTAAAGAAATCGCCATCGCGTACACAAACGCGCAGGAAAGCGAATGAATCGCAAATTCGTTTTTATTAGTTGTAAAACATAATGCCCAATTATTCAATTAGCGCCAACGTATTTTGGCTGTTTGCAATTTAATCGCAAGGCAAAGTAGAAAGAGAAGAGGGAAAAAAAGAAAAGCCTTGCCTTGCTGCAAACAGCTGCTGCAAACAACAACAACAGGGAAGGCTGCACTGTCCGGAAGTTGGCATATCGCAGTTACGATTATTTTAGTGTTAATGGCCAATTATTCAATTAGCGCCAACGTATTTTGGCTGTTTGCAATTTAATCGCAAGGAAAAGTAGAAAGAGAAGAGGGAAAAAAAGAAAAGCCTTGCATTAACGCATTAACGCTTGCATTGCATTAACGGTTCGGCACACGTGATAGCTCGCTGCTCTCTGATTGGTTGAAGCGTTTTTTGGACATAGCTCGGTAGGTACTTGTCCGATTAATTTCAAACCTTGAAAAGGCACATCCTCGGGTCCCCAGCAATATACCTGGCAAGTTTCAAGTATATCGGACCCGTGGTTGTCGAGAAACAGCGGTCACAGACAAACACACAGACACACAGACACACAGACACACAGACAGACACACAGAGATTACTGGAATTATAGATAGATTCTCTTATTTGTTTTGTGAACTTTTTTACCAGTTGCCTTTTCAATTATACCTATTTGATATTTTTCACATTCATTATGTTTTCCATTTATATACCAAGGTTGATTACACCTCCACTCTTTAGTCTGGTTGATACTTGGTTCTATCATTTATATAATAGTAAAAAAGGCGGCGGTAGCCCGTTAAAATCCCCAACCCCCCCTTTTTAACTTATCACTTATATATATATCTTATCAGTTATATATATCTTATCACTTATGTATATCTTATCACTTATATATATCTTATCACTTATATATATCTTATCACTTATATACTTATATAACCATAAGGGAGACTATCAATTCCATTTTCTAAAATAAACCTCTTATCATCAAAAGCCCCCAATGCTTTCTTATTTATCTCTTCTGAATATAATTGATGTTTATAACTTCTTATTCCATTAATCTTTCTAAACTCTTCTTTCTTTGTTGTTAAACAGTTATAATAATCCTTAAAGTTTATTGTTTCTTTAATAACATTTTTCTTTACACCTTTTAACTTCTTATCAGTCTTTTCAATGTTATTCACAATGTATTTATAAGCATAAGCCTTTGACCTCAATCCCACAAATTCACTCATAACATTTCCTCCTAATTCATCCTTGAACTTTCCAATCACCTTTTTATTTTTAGAAGAGAACAACTCACTCTCTGGACTGTAATTACTCATGTCATAGATATTAATGTCTCTTTTCATGTCTGAATAAACATCGTTGGTATTAATTTTCAAAATAAAACTATCTGTATCCATATAAAGTAGATTAACATCATTTTGATATTTCTTCCTCAAGTTATTATAAAAGTAATCATACATTAATGACTTTGATAAATCAAGAATTGTTGTTCCAATATAAATAGGTTTGTTCATTTCAATACTCTCTTTAATCAAATGGATCGCACAAAAGTTCTCAGTAAAGACCTCAGCTCGAGTAAAACTCGGTCTATTAATTAATTTTGATCTTGTTCCCAAGATGTTGATAGTCTGATATTTTGTCTTTTCCTCACATTCTCCATAGTCTTCCCAAAGACCGCATTATTCATCAATTTATAAAAGTCTTTCTCAAAATCTGTTTTTGACTCTGTTCTTCTTTGTGTATTAAAATCAATGTACCCCTTTAACCAATGACTTTGATTGAACTTTAGAACCCTATGGATCTTCTCTACTCTTAGACCTTTTGATAAATATTGTCGCAAATTTCTTTGGTGTAGAACATAATTTTTCTTGTTATATAATGTAGTAAGTAATTTTTCTGTTGATTCACCTATATCAAACGATCGTTGATAATCACTCAACCATTCTTTCTTTGGACTTTCTTTTTCACAAGCAAATGGGAGATCTTTGTGTAGGTTATGGAGTTCCTCTGGATATTTTAAATCAATTTCAAAATAATAACCAACTTTTTCTTCATCCAATTCTTTTTGTGTAGAGATACATACATCTTGTAAAACGTTTTTGTAGTCTTTTTCCTTTACCCATCTAAGTTTTCCATAAGGAAGAGCCTGAGACATTGCCCAGCCATACAGGTTGTTCGCGTCATAGTACATCAAGTAAGAACTCTCTTTCGTTGGATCATAATTTGGAAGATATTTGTTATTTGCTTTTGCGTATCTACTCGAGCAGACTTGTGAAATTCCACCTCTTTTTGCCTTTTCAATCATCAAAAGCATATCAACATCGGTTATCAAATCCAAATCTTGTTTTGTCATTTTCAACATCGCACTCCAGGCCAATCCAGGTGCTGTGTAGTAGTGAGCAGGATCCAATCCATATCCAGTGCGACAAACAGATCTAAAGGCTTCAAATACATCGGCCAATAAAAGCACATCAGTTTTGAGATACAAATCGTGATACTCGCCAAGATTCTTGATGTTATATTTTTCCCAAACATTTTGTGCGTGTACATAATCTTTATCAGATATATTACTGTTGTTTAATTTGTTATAGAAATTTTCTTTTGAAGGAAGTTGTGTTTCATTGAATCTCTCAAATGAGTCCATATAGTCATAGGGGTAAATTCCCTTTTGTGTTAGAAAATCTTTATCTAAAAAATACTCTGAAAGACATGGAAACTCTTTTAGATTTTGAACCAAGTTAACCAATGGACTTGCCATGAATTTAAATGTATCAAGAAATCTGATATGAGTAATAGGAGATGTGTGAATTGTTTTTGTGAATGAAATGTATTTCTGATCCGTGTTTGGAATTGCTGAGATACTTCCAGAAGTCTTTGAGAGTTCCTTGATAAATAGATGTGTATCATAATGAGCGTTGTTATGAAGAAAGACAGGAATGAAAGAGGGGAGTTGATAATTAATATTACAACTTTGATGAGCCGGACCTCTATATTTACCAGTGAGATGACAATGGTCTCTAACCTTTAGACCTTTACCAATTTTCTCCTCACAAATATGACAGACATTGTTTTTTATAAATTCCCTTTTTTCTTTACTTGTTAAGGACATTGGTTTATTGGTTTCTCTCATTATCTTGGTTAATCGAACACAGTCTTTTTCTAGTCGTTTCACAAACTCCTCTGGGGTATTTGAGCCTCTATACATCTCTAACTTGTTATATTTATCACCAACGGATGATTTGATATAATAACAAAAACCACAAGGAGTATGTTTTTGATATTTATTTGTGTATGATTCTTTTGGATCTGGAGAAGCAGTATCAATTTTTTCTAAAATACTTTCAAAATCAGCATATATAACAAATGGATGTTTTATTGTTTTCTTTTCATCTTTGAATGTGATCTTTGAGTCTTTTTTAGGCATGTTGATTACCGTTGATTTATGTTCACCACAATAATTTGAATGTTTATCTAATCTTTCTTGTGTATGGAAGAAGTTAAGACAACGCATACAAATATATATTTTATTTGTTCTTTTACATACTTGTGGTTTTATTAATTTAGCAATATCTTTGATGTATGTATAATGTGAATTTTCCTCTGAATTAAAATATAGAAGATTAATATGAGTTTGTTTACAATTGTCAGAAAGCTTTAAAACCTGAATGTTGTTTGTTTCTGTTAGACCATAAACATTAACTGATAAATTATTCATCTTTTCAAATTTAGGAATATCATTTAAAGTCATCGGAAACTTTAGATCTTTCGTATTTAATGTATTCTCATATTTTTTATAATGAGATACTCTTTCATCATGAAAATGTGGAGGATGTAAGTGTGCTAAAATAGACCAGAGAAAACATTTATTGTCTTTATTTTTGATATTGATAACTGCTTTTCTATTTTTGATAACACTGGGTAAATCAATGTAAGAAGAAGCTTTTAGAGGATCTGATTTAAGAATATGAATGTCTATGTAAATAATTTTTCCTATATTGAATCCACTTCCTACGATTGAATTATCCACATCTTGCTCTTGTTTAATAAGTTCATCATAGACTCCTGATGTTTTAAAATCTTGATATGAAGATATAAAGTGTGGCTCAGTTCTCATGTATGGTGTATCTATAACTCCTTTATCCTTTGTCATTTCTAATTTTACCCCCATATAAAATTTAAGTGGTTTCATTTCTTTTAGTGTTTTTTCAATCAATGTTTGAACAGCAGGTTTGACTATTTCTACAGCATCAACTATAGACTTTGGTTCGGGAGGTTTGAAGTTAAAGATTCGAATCCTGATATGTCTTTTGAAAGCACCATCAGTATTTTTAATAGTAAACAATTTTGACAAGTGTTTGTTAGTTTTAAGATGGGCTTTAAACCCCTTCTTGAGGATGGTTGTTTTACAGACCTTACAATGTTTTGTTTTAGGTGGAAGAGGGGAAAGTTTGTTAAGAATGTTGTATGTATGTTTTGCGGTGAGAATATGTTGTTTATAATATTTTACTTCCTTCTCGCAAGTATCACAATAAACCATATTTATAGCGTGAGAAAACGTGGTGTTTTATATATATCACTGTGCTTAAAATAAAACACTTTTGAGCTTTACAGCTCCGTTTTATATATATCGCTGTGCTTAAAATAAAACACTTTTGAGCTTTACAGCTCCGTTTTATATATATCGCTGTGCTTAAACTAAAACACTTTTTCACTCAGAATCATCTAAGTCATAACTATCACATGAATACTCAGAATCATACTCAGAGTCATCAATAAAGCTACTCTCATAACTATCATTTGAGCACAAACTATTAGTATCATAACTATCATCTGTGTTCAATGAAATACTATCATCACCATCGTCCGAGTTCAATGAAATACTATCATCACTATCGTCCGAGTTCAATGAAATAGTAAAATCTTCACTGCTGTAATGACTCATATTTAATTAGCAGAAAAAACCTTTCCATCTATACCAATATACTTTCTTTCATTAACGGATTCAATCTCTACATTTTTAATATCAAAAGTTATCTTTAAATAATCTCTAACTATCATAGAACGAAATGACATTTCACCAGAAATATTAACATCATTCATTTTACTTAGATCTACACCCTTTGGATTATTAAAGTAAATACAAATTTCTCCACGAGTATTGTTGATGGTCTTATCATTCTTTTTCAAAGTATCGTGGTCAATCACTTTTTCAAGCTTTGAATAAATTGCCAGGAGTAGAGGAGAAACTTTTGTTAGATTTACTTTAATGGATGTCTTTCCAGGTATAGTTAGAGCTCTTCCTTTAAATGAAATAGAGGGGCTCATGTTATTTTCCATAACTGGTTTTACCCAAAAATTTCCATATTTATCTTTGTTCAATTTAACATCTTTGACATATTTTTCTATATCTTTCACCGAAGTAGAGATTGATTGAAATTTGTCTTTTGTGCTTTGAAACATTGTATTTATTAATGAATAAACTTGCGTTTAGTTTAAGTAAAAATTTACCATATAAATATGATAAGTTCTGAAGGATATTTAGAATTTCCAGACTCTCCATATGATAAATTAGAGAATTGTCTGGCTTGTGATAGAATAGGGCTTAATAATGAGGGTTCATATAAACAATGTATTTTCTGTGATGTAATTTTAATTAATGATAATAAAAAATATAAAAATATATATAACTCTTTTAAATTAGAACCAAAAATGAATTACTTTACAAGATTAATAAGAGAGATGAATGTTAAGTATTGTGATGATAATACACCATTTCTTTCAAGGGAAGAGACTATTTGTATTGAGGAAATGTATAAGGGTTTAATGATATTTATTATTCAAAATAATTTTAATGGAAATGTTAATACAAGATACTATATAAATAAAATAATGAATTATTTTGAAATTAAACCCGAACTCAGGATAAAATATAGAGTTTCTAAAATAGCTCAAAAAAAGTTAGATGACTTGTTTTCCAAATATATAAATGAATGATTTTTTACCCGTTTGGGAAAATAAGATAAAATTTAATAACCATAAAAACATTCCAAATTCATTGAGATGTCTAATAGTTGGTTCAAGCGGATCTGGAAAAACCTGTTTACTTTTAAAGATGCTCCTTGGTCCTAATTTTTTAGATTATGATAATTTAATAATTTTTACAAAGTCTAGTTTTCAACCCGAGTATCAACTACTCTCACAGGGTTTTAATGCAGGTCTTAAAAAGGAAGACATTATCGGTTTATTTAAACTTCAAAACAAACTAAATGATTATAATATTGAAGATATAATACAATTATTTTGTGATACACAGAAATCAAAATCGAAACCAAAACCCATAACTTGTATTCTCAGTGATAATACGGATGATATATAGTCTAGTAGGAAGATTAGGTCCCCCTGCACCCCCCGGAGATATACTTCTAATCAGTGTTTCTAGATTGGATAAAATGTGTAGAAAATGACTAGCTATGGCCCCAAGCTGAAAAAATGTCCCACATACCATTTTTATGCAAATTACTGCTGCCATTATCAAAAAAACGATTTTTGACATATCTCAGCCAATATTGCAGATAATTGAAAAATGAAGGTGTCTAGACCCATGTTTTGAAGGGCATAGATCATGATAGAACTATTCATAACATGATTACATGTGTCTATGGTATACTAGTATGCATATTAATGCTGTAATTACAAAATAATCAGTTTTACAAATGATAAGGATACGTTAATACTGCAGATAACTTAACATGGTACATAAGGGGTCTAAACCCAGGTATTTTCAAGGTTAAATGTCAACAAGATGCTCCTGAGTCTTGCATAGGGGCGGGACATTGGCAGTAACATTGGTACCACTCAACTTTTCTTCCCACCATTGACTTTGTATTGCGAGAGATTTTCACTTGCTTATTTAAAGGTTTCTCACCCAGCCCACGTAAAATCTACCAACTCCTGCTGTTAACTCCCAAACATATTTTTTTATGTTATCCAATCACAGTGCAGAAATGACAGACTAGAGATCCAAATTAGTGCTGCTATAGCTGCCATTTTACATTTCCATCCATGTAACATGCGCGCTCACGCGCTCGTATCAATTGGTAATGTCGCGCGCTCGTATCAATTGGTAACGTTGATGTTATTGAATACCTCAGTTGAAAGTTCAGTCTTCCATTCCATCTGTGTGTTGTTCTTGGTATTCATCCTCCAATCTAGCCAGGTAAGATGCTAACTATAATGTTACTCACACTCTTGACTTCAGTTTCTGCATGAAATCATAAACAGGCAGAATAACAGCTGAGCCAGCTAGCACCATGTTAGCTAACGTTAAAGCTAGCCTCATCTATGTACAGTATGTTCCTAATGTCGGTGTAACTTAAACTTTTGTTAATGCCAAACATGAGACATATCTGTTGACTTCTGTATATGAATTGAACCAGAAAGAGGCACGACAGCTGAGCTAGCTACAGTAACTTAGCACAATGTTTCATTGGCCTAGATAGCTAACGTTAGTGTGGAAGAATTTAGATGTTTTAGCTATTAGCACTTTTGATGCCACTAAACATGGTTTAGTCAGCTAAAAAGTACCCTAGTGTAGAACATGACTCAGAACCTCTGTTACCTCACTGAAAACTCAGAGCCTCCTTTCACAGGCACTTTTAACATCATTCGTGATTTCTTATTTGTCATTTAACAGTGATGGTAGACATCGACAGCAAGCATGCCCAAAAGAAAACGGAGTGTAGAACCTGCAGCCCAAAGCTCTCCTCCTACATGCATCCTTCATGTACCATCCATGTCTGATCATGGGGATTTCACGCCCCTCCGTAAAATTAAAGGATCTGCTTCAGAAAAACTGCAACTGCTTCAAAAGATCCGGGATAGACGTCTCAACCAACCGCATGACTCCCCATGTCGTATGCAATCAGTATGTGATCAGATCCCGGCAACTCTTCCTGATGACCTAGAAAGAGTAGGATATCACAGCAAGTGTTATAAGCACTTTGTCCGCCACTTTCATCGTCTGGGAGATGATACAGAACCAGGGCC
Organism: Myxine glutinosa; assembly: GCF_964187855.1. Lineage (NCBI taxonomy): Eukaryota > Metazoa > Chordata > Myxini > Myxiniformes > Myxinidae > Myxine > Myxine glutinosa. The sequence continues at coordinate 87,007,763 of NC_136269.1, forward strand.
ATCAACCTCATCATGGCATCACTCTCCTCGTAAACCAGGAGGTTCTGCTGAACCCATCTTCCCGCCAGAGTGTATATTTTGTGAGAAAGTTGAGACCAAAGATGCTCATCGCAATACTGAGAGGCCTACAACCTTCCCATCCTTTAAAAACAAAGAAAATGCATGGGAGCAAATCGAAACACGGGCTGAGAAAATGGGTCTCTATCGACTCCATCGAAAGGTGAAAAACAAAGACCTCTTTGCATGTGAGGCCAAACACCATCCGTCATGTTTTAAAGCTTTCCGCACAGCATTCTACAACTATGAGCGTGCGATTCACAGAGCCGAAGCACCAAAGGAGCAGGCTTGCATGTCAGCCGCCCATGAAAAGGCATTCAACTCAGTACTGGAACACATTCAAACCCAGGTCATCCAGCAGAATAAAGTTCTACAGCTTTCTTCCTTGCGCTTGCTCTATGTCGAGGAACTGAAACTGAATGGATATGAGAACTCAAATTATCGGTCAGAGAAACTACTGAAACGCCTACAGAATGACCCAATCAAGGAGCATATCCACTTCACGAAGGTTGATCATGACAAATGTGATGTCATTTCTTTCTGGCTTGTGCACAGCTCAAACATAACAGTTTCCAATGCTCTCGCACGAGCATTCACACTCGGAAGCACAAACAAGAACCAAAATGTTGCCCTCCAACTTCGCCAGGGTATTCTACAGGCTTTCAGAGAGTGTAAAGACCAACCATGGCCACCAACAGCTGAAGACATGGAGCTCAATCCTGAAGACATCCTACCTCCAGACCTTGTCCGCTTTCTCAGCGTGCTAATGACTGGCAAGGAGGGCATCGAGACAGAAAAGGTGAAGCGTCTGGTCTTCTCCATTGGACAAGATCTGTGCCGTGCAGTGTCAGATGGAAAATGGAAGTTACCAAAGCACATTCTCCTCTGTGTGACTGTAAGGCACCTGTTCCGAAGCAAACAGCTCACCACAATACTACACAGGCTTGGACACTCTGAGAGCTACGATTTCGCCTTGGAGTTGGAAACTGCTCTCGCCAAGGTCCTGGATGAAGTCTCAACTTATCGTACACCACAAATTGTGACAGGAGAGGGCAACCTTGTATTCCACTGTGAGTGGGACAACTTGAATAAAACCACTACCAGTGTGCACGGCAGCAACATTGTAAACAGTGCTGGAGGAATCATGGTGCAGGAGGTCAAGCCCGGGTTCGAGAGCAGCAAGGACCGAATGCTACCTACCATCAATAGGTCACAACAGCGTAGCCTGAAGGTCGACACACCAAAAACTCTCCCACCCTTGCACTTTACTCGCGTTGGCCCGAAGTTCCCTGAAGGCTCATCATTCACACCGCCAGCAGAGAATGACACAGTCTATGCCACTACGATGCAAGAGTACTACATCTGGCTCTTCATCAGATACATCGGAAGCTGTGGCCTGCAGCCTGTGCCTGGGCTAGGGGGTTTCACCTCTGCAACTGGTTCTCCCCCACCCAGCAAATCAACAGCGGAGAAGACTGCACCAGTGCCTTCAAAGGGAAGGGAAAAGTTGGGCCCTTGAAAAAGCTGGAGAAGAATCCCAGGTTTCACAGGGCATTCGGTGAACTGGGTGACAACTGGGATGCCAACCCTGAGGTGGAGAGGCAGTTAGAAAAATTCACCTGTGTGATGTACGGCCAGAGTCGCGAGTCATCAGTGGACATTGTCCGTGCCAAGCTGCTACGAAAAATGGTGGGAGAGGACAAGACCCTCACATCCAAGTCCAAGGTTGATCTGGCTCGCCTTCCTCCATGCCAGTCTGCCCTGAAGCCGCACATCCAGCGTGTGAACCACCGCGTAGCATTGTACAAAAGAGCCGATCAACCTATCATCGAAAAGCCAAAACCTTATGAGGAGCAAGGATGGATAAGGACTGATGAAGGACTGTTGAAACCAATGTGGTCCAGTGGTCCCATCCTACCAACCTCACTGGTGGATCTTCTGAACACAGGAGAGCACGAAGAGGAGGAGGAAGAGGAAGGAGAAGAAGAGTTTGACTCTGACGATTTCGATGAAAATGATGATGACTGACTCAGTGTAGAATCACTAATGCTAATGATGTTTATCTAAAACAAGCAAGAGAAGAGTGGTCACATTGAGTGCTAGGACTATTTTGACAGTTGTAATATTTAGAAAAATAAAACTTTGTGTTAACGTCTGTGTAGACGGACCTTAATATGAGTCTATTATTTCGTAAAACTGTGATTATTTTGTAAATAAAGCACTAATTAGCATACTAGCAAACCATAGACACAGGTGATCTTGTTATGAATAGTTCTATCATGATCTACACCCGTCAAAACATGAGTCTAGACACCTTATTTTTTCAATTATCTGCAATATTGGCTGAGATATGTCAAAAATCGTTTTTTTGATAATGGCAGCAGTAATTTGCATAAAAATGGTATGTGGGACATTTTTTCAGCTTGGGGCCATAGCTAGTCATTTTCTACACATTTTTTCCAATCTAGAAACACTGATTAGAAGTATATCTCCGGGGGGTGCAGGGGGACCTAATCTTCCTACTAGACTAATACCTTCACCTCAAGATTTAGATAAATCAAAAAAGAACCTCGTCATCTTTGATGATTGTGTTAATGAGAGAAACCAAACAGTAATGGATAGCTACTATACAAGAGGGAGACATTCTTCTTGTAATTGTATATATCTTAGTCAATCATATTTTCAACTCCCTCGACGCTCAATAAGAAACAATGCTAATACTTTTATTTTATTTAAGTTAAATTCAATAGATGTAAATAATTTTTGGAGAGATAATTGCTCTACGTTATGTAGTAAAAAAGAATTTGAAAATTATATGAAACACACGATTGGAAAATATAAATATATTGTTGTGAAACAAGATGATATACTCACTGATATTTTACACACATATATGATAACTATTATTATTAATCTTGTGGGTAAATCTGCTTCAGGAAAGAACTTTCATAAATCTAAACTCTTGAATAGTAAAAATGAAAAGATTGTAAGTTTTTTTTTAAAACACCCTATGATTCGTTTTGTGAGTACTACAACCAGAGCAAAGCGACCAGGAGAAGTAGAAGGGAAAGATTATTACTACATTTCAATGGAGGAACATATGCGATTGAGGAACGAAGGTCAAATATTTGAGGAGGTCTCTCTTGGTTCTACAAAATATTCACATTGTAAGAGTGAGTTAAATAAAGTAAAATCTAATGGTCTTGGGATTTTAGAAACTAATCCTGAAGGAATGAGACAAATTATTAAACAATTGTGTGGTGATGGAGTTAAGATTTTATCATTCGGTTTTGATATCGATGAGGAGACTCAACGCAAACGTATGAAAAGCAGAGATACAAGTATTAGTGAAGAAGAAATAACAACTCGTATTAATACCAATAAAGAATTTGATGAAATATTTAAAGAAAAGGATTTATTTCAACACATTTACTATAATGACAAAGAAAAGGAAAATTTTCCCATTGACCTTTACAATTCATTAAATGATATTTTTCAATAAATAAATACAGAAAATGAATACCGAAGAAAGAGTAAGAAAGTTTAAAGAACATCAAGAGTTGGTTTCAAAAGTTGTAAAGCAACAGGAAGAGATAAAGAAGAAACGGAGACAGAAACTAACTGGTGAAGAAGCCTTTGAAAGAAAACAAGAGAAATTTTTTAAACCGCTTTTAAAAACTCAACACCCTACAGTTCCCACGGTAGAATTTACTCCGAAAAAACTTCAAATGCTCAAAGATTTTAGTCAGATAACAAAACAAGAACTTGGAAAATTAGAATATAATGATGAAGAATTATTTCAGAAACTTGAGGAGTTAAATCAACCCCCTAATTATGTAGTGGAAGCTCTTCAAAACAATGAATATTTGGCAGATTCAAAAACCAGAGCAGGTCTCATTCCAACAGAAGAACCAGCAGTGTTCCATCTTGTGGAAGAAAAGGTATTGATATTTAATGATGAATTGATGTTCTTGAGTTCTACTCAACCAAATGTTAAATTAACTCCAAGATTAATGTTTCTTCTAACAAACCCCGGATTCAGCGGTTCAAAATATTTTGAGGAACCACTTGATATGGAAAGAGAGGAAGATAGGGTATATATTGAGTTGTTAAATGCACTTGATTATGGAGTTTCTGTTGCTGGTAAAAGTAAGAAGAATGAGAAGGAGAAACATATTATTGATGCTTTAAGTAAGCTTGGTTCAGGTGTTAGTTTTCTTCCAAATGACCCATCACAATTAGTTAATAGGCTATTATTGTTGTTAGGTAGTAAGAAGGCTGGAAACAACAATTGTTTTAATGAATCCTCAGCCATTTTAGATCAGTTGATGAATATGAAAATAATTAATAAATGTCAATACAAAGATATTTTATTAGATATTAAATAAGATGAGAAGCACAATTCTTAGTTTTAATTTCACAACGAGCGATTACACAGCTTCATTCCCTTACCCACTACAACTTGACCCCCTTACCTCATATGAGGCATCTTTATTGTCGATGGAAACTTACAATACCCTTTTTAATATCACAGAGAAAAACAACAAGTTTAGTTATAATCCAGGAAGTGGATATAAAACTATAACCGTTTCACCTGGAGCTTACGAGATTTCTCAAATATCTTCAGAAGTCTCTCGCCTTATGAAAGAAAAAGGTGATGAACCAAAAAATATTGTAATAGATATTCAAAAACACACTTCAAAATCAACTATTAAACTTAAAAATAATTATAAAGTTGATTTCACGATTGAAAATTCGTTTAGAGAGCTATTGGGTTTCTCTTCAAAAAAGATTGAAAATAACGGGACGTTTTACAGTGATAATGTTATCCAAATATCCTCCGGTATAAATTCAGTATTAATTCATTGTGATTTGATTGATGGTGCTTATAACGATGGAATAAGAACAAATACAATATTTTCATTCAGTGCATACTCAACCCCGATTGGTTATAAATTTAATATGGAACCAAAAAATCTTGTCTATTTACCTGTGTCAGGAAAAACCATATACAGAGTAAATTTTAGGATAACCGACCAAGATAATCGTATGATATCCTTTAATGATGAAATTATATCCATCAGAATTCACCTACGTGAAGTTTTTCAATAAATAAATAATGGTTATTGTGAGAAAACATGAGTTGGGAAAATATAAAATAATTACAGGGGAGGGCATGTACCTTTCACCATACTATACAAGGTATGTGGGTAAAGGATACTATAAACCTAAGAGACAACGAGGTGTAGGTCATCAATTTCGAAATAAAGGAGATGGGATAATTGATACTCTAATGGGTATTGGTTCAACCATCCTTAAACATAAAGACCTAATTGGTTCAACTGCTTCTGCCGTGGGCTCCGTTGCGGGTGCTATAAATAGGCCATGGGGCATACCATTAAAATCCACTTTTTCGTGCAACAGGAATGGGGATTACTTGATTTATTCATGAAAATCAGCAAAATATTCGTTCCATTCGATATAGTAATGTCCCCAATAAATATACCTGCACATTAAAATACAAATAAAGAAAGAATTTCGATTAAAAAATCAGGTTTAAAATTCGCGGACAAGGTTGTTCACGTGATAAATTCAGCGAATGAGCGCTCCAGATACGTCAGGTGCCGTAATTGGCCAATCACGCAGCTCATACTAAGCTCCGTTCGGTAGCTGACAAACCAAGATGGCGACGCCCATTGCTTCGGCAGTGACAGGAAAACCTGTTCAATTTTCGTCCAAATTTTGCGTGATGCATGTTGTCCATAAAACTAAAAGCAATTTCATTCAATTCAATGATAAAAACTGGGCCCGCTTTGTTGAATTTGCGAGTAAATGGTTGCTCTATGACTGTAAAGAACGCGATTTACTTGCCGACTGTGCGGTAAAGCTGGGGCTTGATTTTGCCGATACACAATCCTGCATTGAAGCCAAACCAGAAAATCCCAACATTGGCTACCATTATGATTGTTCACGTCGCTTTTGTGACATCAGTAAAGTGAACAGGCTGAAGGAGAAAAAGACCGAAACATCTACATCTCATGGTAAGTTAATATGATTATGTAGTAATTTTTTTAGTAAGCTTTAAGTTTAGCCAAAAGTTTCAATTGTTCTGCAAACATAGACATGATCATGATGATAGAATCTGATCGTGATGATAGAATTCACATTACATTGCCATATATCATGATCAAATAAATCATCATGCTTGATTCAAGCAAGTTAGTAACAAGTTCCGGAAGATTTGGAGTTGGCCTTAGAAGAGTAGTATCTTCAAATTCAATTGACAAATGTACAGCAGACTCAGCAAGTCATGCATGATGAAATGTACATTTTATGATTTTGTTTATCTATTTCAAGACTACAATTTATAATACAAATCGTACTATTGCAAGCATGCTCTTTTACTTTAGTAATAGTATCATGATATGTGGGGATATTGTGGTTTATGTCATCAGGCTCATGTCACACCTCATTACAGTTTTTAGGATCCACAAAGAATTAAGAAATAATTTTGTACATGTAGACTACACATTTTTACTAAATTGTACGGTAGGTACTTCTTACTGTCCTGTAAATGATGGTAATAAAAAGTATGTTTACCTTGTCGGAGAAGTTGTTAAAAAAACCATGATTTGATATTTGTTACTAAAAAAGACAGATGTTTGCAAAATTTTAAACTCTATAATTATAAACAATAAACACATGTTGAGTTTATTTTTATTTTGTATTTTTGTTTTGTTGTTGTTTTTTTGCGCGGTGGTCATGGTCATTAATATTTTTACTAGCAAAGCGTGTACAAATGTATAACAAGGGATGCACCAATAGATTCTTGGGGGGGGGGGGGGGGGGACATGGAAGTTTTTTGAAGAAAAAAAACGTCACCTACTATTGAGGCAAAAAAGAAAATTTACTCACTGATCTGAGTAGAAAAACAACAACTGAATATCAATGAAATACATTAGATATGAACCCAGACCGAGGTAATATCACGGGTGATAGATATAGGATACCAGTCCTGAAGTGCGAAGGTGGTTTTCAGTGCCTGACAGTCTGCACTGTGGCAGCCCTCTGAGGATAGCCAGAGAGGTATTGATTCTCACAAGCACATGATCAGAGGAAGATCAGGAGACATTATCAGGGAACTTGGTCATCACCAAGTCCAGAAGGGAGGATTTGCCATTGGGAGATATCTGGGTCTGAAAGTTTGGGTCTACTAGATTCAGTGGTGAACACAATGATTCCTTTGAAAGTCTAACCCCAGACAAATTTGATATCGTCATACTTGTCCAGTGAATTGCATCTATCTTCACAGATTCTCAATGCACGTCAGTGAACTGCCCTATTCCTATCCTCTTCAGCCTCCTCCTGAGCTAATTCAAACACTTCTAAATGCATCCATATTCGCCGTCCCATGTAAACGACCAATTATAAGCTATGCAATGCTTGCACTCTTAAACATGCCATCTCCGATGTGTAAAAAATTATTTGTTGTTTAAACACTTGTGATTGGGTTTTGATTGCGCATTAGATAAACACTCTTCGACAGATGATATTGGATTAGCTTTGAACGGGTGATCATCACGTGATAAGCGATTCTACACACATGTAACTCTGAAACGCCTTTCGGAGATTGCCAATCAGGATTTACAGAGAAACACATCATGAGAGGGTGAAATTTATCGTTGTTTAAGGCACAAAAGAAAGTGGTGCTGTCGGTACAGCGAAGGGAGGTGGGACATTTGATGGATCAAGCATTTTGGAATGAGACAGGTTTGGGAAATAAACTTTGTTCAGAAAAAGAGCTATTGATTGTATTGATGAAGAATGAAGAAGAGGTATTGATGATGAAGAAGAACAGTTGAGTTGTGTTTCTGATGGAGAAATAGGGAAAGTGAAGCATTTTAAAATGTTAATAAAAACTTTTAAAGTGGTGGTTCCGACACTCCCCATCTAACTAATTTTGTGGGGGCGGCGAGGCTGCTGCTGATGCAATTGCAATGCCTCTATAACTAGTCATCTGGTACTCATTTTGCCAACCTTGGAAGGATGACAGGCTGAGTGAACTGAACTCACCTTGTGTTATTTCAATGGCATCACAGGGGCTCAAACCCAGGACCCGAGGATGTCAAGCCAGCCACCTTAACCGTTATACCAACACCAGGCTTAGCTTTTCAAGTACGAAGCAATTCATTCAATCAAGATTCAGTTTGGAGGTATTGAGTAAAGGAAAAGACAAAAATACAGGAAGGAAGAAAATAATTTTGAATGAGTTTATGATTTTTTTTGGAATGAAAGCAAGGATGGGGAATAACATAGTTGAGGAAGGGAAGGACAACACTTGGGAGAAATAAAGAGGAACGAGGTACAGAGACAGAATTTGTATGCCGACTAGCTGAGGCTTGGACGAGTAGGCCAAACAATCAGAGGGACACAAATTCGACAATGCACAACAACAAGGTTTGGTTAAACATGGCAAATGGATGAAAACAAACAGCAACACAGGGCAAAAAGATAACAAAATAGCAGAAACTCCACCATGAATTCCAAGGAACTGTCCGTAGAACTCCAATATAGAATTGTGAGGAGGCATAGATCTGGGGAAGGGAATAAAACATTTCTAGTTTTGGAAGTTCCCAAGAGCACAGTGAACTCAATCATTAGGAAATGGAAAGAATATGGAACTACCGAGACTCTTTCAGAGCTTGCCTTCTGACCAAACTGAGCAACTGGGCAAGAATAACTTATGTCAGGGAGGTGACCAAGAACCCCTGACCACTCTGCCAGAATTACCGAGTTCCTTGACTGAGATGGGAGAACCTGCCAGAAGGACAACAGTCTCTGCAGCCTTTCATAAATCTAGGCTTTATGGGTGATTGGCCAAATGGAAGCCACTCCTGAGAAAAAGGCACATGACAGCATGTCTGGAGTTTGCAAAAAGGCATGTGAAAAACTGAGAACATGAGGTAAAATATTCTGTGGTCTGATGAGACGAAAAATGAACAGTTTGGTCTGAATGCAAAGCGCTACGTCTGGTGGAAACTGAGCACAGCTCATCACCCATCTAACACCATCTCTACCGTGAAGCATGGTGGTGGCAGCATCATGCTATGGGGATGCTTTTCAGTGGCAGGGACTTGGAGACTTGTAAGGATCGAGGGAACAATGAATACAGGCAAATCCTTGAGGAGAACCTGCTTCAGAGTGCAAAAGACCTCAGACTGCGGCGAAGATTTATGTTCCAACAGAACAATGACCCCAAGCATATAGCCAAAGCAACGTTGGAATGGCTTCAGAACAAGAACGTGAAGGTCATTGAGTGGCCCAGCCAAAGCCCAGACTTGAATCCCATTGAGAATTTGTGGAAAGACTTGAAGATTGCTGTTCACCGACACTCCCCATCCAACTTGACAGAGCTTGAGCAAATCTGCAAGGATGAATGGGAGAAACTCCCCAAATCCAGATGTGCAAAGCTGATTCAGACATACCCGAGAAGACTCGAGGCTATAATCGCTGCCAAAGGCACATCTACAAAGTATTGACTCTCAGGGGGTTGAATACTTACATTAATTATAGATATTTCTGTATTTCATTTCAATTATTTTGTAAAAATATCTAAAAATATTATTCCACTTTAACATTATGGGGTATTATGTGATCAGTGACCAAAAAAATCTCAATTTAATCCATTTTATATTCAGGCTGGAACACGACAAAATGTGAAAAAGTCAAGTTCTTACTTTCTGAAGGCACTGTACAATGTAAAAACTTGCGTATTTTAAAGTTTACTTCCTCAATATCCAGGAAAAAATGAAAGTTTCGCTTGGTTTTTTCAAAATTGAAGTGTGAACGTTGCTAAAGTTAGTGATATATTCACTATTCATGAAACAATAAATCACATGCATGTTAGCTGAGCTCCATTTAAAAAAACAAAATGTTTCTCAAGAGAATTGGAATACTGTATATGAGCACAAAACTGTATTTAAAGTTAATGCACTCCTTAATTCTTAACGTTTTTGCCTTCCTGATTCTTGTTTTATTTTCTTATCGTGATGCAAAGTTCCAACAATGTTTAAAACGTACATTTTTCTTAATGTTCCATTTATTTATGCCTCATGCGTTTTTCATGAGCTCTTCTGGCCAATCAGCACACCATTTTTACTGTATATGCCTTGTCCAATGAAATTTGCATAAATCGTTCCTGCTTCGAAAATGGCTGCTTTGAATGGTCTTCACCACAGACTGGGGACAGTATCAATCGTGTGACAGAGGACTTTGTGAATGACTTGCAAGCCCAGTTTCCATCCACAACCAGCACCGTGTTCAGGTAATGTGTAATGCAATGGCCTGTTCTGCACATGTACAATATACATGGAGTTTTTTATGACTCCAAAAATGTTCCTCTAGCAACATTAAATATAGCCCTGAGTGGGCTGACGGTCATCTCTTGAGGTTGTAGTTCAGACATCTGCTGATTTGGGGGAACCCTTCTCGGAGCCGCCATGATCCAAATTCTAAAAAAAAAAAAAAAAACCACCTTTAGAGGCCATTTTTCCCCGCAAGCGGGGGTTGGCCTTTTTCGGGAACCGTGGTTGTTGTTGTTTTTCGGTCCCCTTTTTGAAGCAATGTTTTACGGCCGGATGCCCTTCCTGACGCCAACCCTTTTTGCCGCCTTTAACGACAAACAGGGAATTACCAGTGAACTGGTCCTCAATTAGCCGACCTCGGAAGGATGACAGGCTGAGTCAACCCCCCTGGCGTTAATTCAGCGATCGACCGGGATTCGAACCCAGGATCCTAGGATCCTAAGCCGGCACCCTAGCCGCTAGCCCAACACCAGGGTTTTATGATCCAAATTCTAAAAATACGAAAATGAAAAATCTAAGACTGAGCGATCCTGTGGACATCGAAGAGCTGTATCAGGTTTCAGAGCAATCGGTTTGTAAATAAGGGATGAGTAAGGATCCAAAGTTTCAGTGAGTAACCCCCTCTGGTAGACCCCACGATCCAAAATCGAAAATTGAAGCACGAGCGATTGTGCGGGCTACGGTCTTGTATTCAGAACAATCAGCTGGGTGATAATGGAGGAGTAGCAAAAATAGCAAAAAGTTAACGGAACGTTGACATCTGGACATCACGACCCATTTTACAAGTTCATCTCTTCGAGAATCGAGATGAGATGACCAAAAAATATAACACGGGTACAAAAAAGTACACTCAACTCCAAGAAATTTCATATTTACTTTATATATGCTTCATCATGAATATTGAGAGTTTAGAAAAACTCGAAATGCTTATTTTGTCATTTATGCCACATAAATAGCATGAGGTGTAAGGTGGTTAAATTGTGCAGCCTCAGTGAACTCACCAATATATGGATCCTATCCTACAGGACAGGAGACAAACTGGCTTTGGATGACAGCAAGGCTGGTGCTGATAGGTGTACCCTTTGCTACTGCTTCTTGGATACAATCACAGGTGGAAGTCTACTTTTCACGCCCTTGTTGACGTGGGGTGGGGTTGAGGCGAGGTTGGATTTAAACTTTGAGTTTGCACCTTGAGAGCAAATGCAAACAAAATATATCTTGCATCATGGAGTATACAATCCTTAAGCCAGTTGTCTCATCTGCACAATTGTCTCAGAGGAATGACAAAGAAACAGCCAACAAAAATTCCTGGAGCAGCCTGCTGGGGAATGATCAAAAGTGCAGCAGCAGGTTGCTCCAGGCATCAAATAGTTATTGAACTGTGATGAATAATTAACCTAATTAGCATAATTGATGGAACATTACCTGAACGTTTACCCTGCTTATGTACATCGAGATGGGTTATTCTTCTTCGCGACACTCGGAGCATGCTAATTTATACGATACTGACTTTCCTATGAGGTATTTCATGGCTACCCCCACAAACGTAACAATATTTTACTACACGTTATGCATTTGGTATTCTTTCAAAGCTTATCATCTGTAGATTTAGGAAAGGTGAATAAATCAAAAATGCTTTTTTGTGACTATTTATTCATTTTGTAGTGGCAATTCATGTGTGTGTGTGTGTGTGTGTGTGTGTGTGTGTGTGTGTGTGTGTGTGTGTGTGTGTGTGTGTGTGTGTGTGTGTGTGTGTGTGTGTGTGTGTGTGTGTGTGTGTACATGTATATGTATATCTGTATATATATATAAAATATATATATATAATATATATAAAATATATAAAATATTTTATATATATGGGTCAGAATTTTGAACGAGGTACATTTGGGCCTCCCAGGGGTCAATTTTTTTTTTTTGGAATAGCTAAAAATCACCTTGATATCCTTAAAGTCCTAAACCTGGGCTATCAAACGCAGCCAAACTGACACCGATCGGCCCAGAGGTTCCGTTTTTATTCATGGTCAAAGTTTCCCTTCCTTGTTAGCATAACGTCAGAGACCAAAATAAGGTCTCTTTGTAAACATTCCGTCACAAATGCTTCATTTCTGCATTTAAACATATAAGCAAAGTACCAAACATAGGCAAGACATATATCTACTTGTGTTTTAAGTTTCAAGTTCCTACTCAAAATGTATGCTGGTTTATGTACCGACAAATATTGGCTATTTTTCAGTTGTTTTCACCCAAACCTGTGTTTTTTAAATTGCACTCTTGACAAGTTTCTGTCATTTTGCAAAATTTTGCAAGAAGTACCCGTATGTCGGCATTTCACGCCACAAGTTTTCGGTCTCTTACGTTATGGAGGAACGCTCTTCTTCCCGAAGATGCTGTTTCGGCTAGTTTTGCGTACTTACCGCACCAGGAGCGTCCCGATCTTTTGAAATGGCATAGAAGTCAAGCTAATGTGATGGTCTGATGGTATATTTCACTTCGATATGCACTTACCTGGCTTACAGGGAGCATGACCGGTGCGTAACGTAAGAGACCGTTATGGTTTCTAAATTCACACTCAAGCTTGTTGTGTCTCAGAGAAACAAAGGAGGTCAATGATTTTTACAGAGTTAATACATACGTATAAGTGCTGTTTGTTGCGCCCTAAAGAAAAACTATGGAACACCCTGATATGTGTAAAACAGGGCTTATATAAATATCTCTTACGTTACGGTTCATCTGCTTCATCCTATATGAGGAGGAGCTGTGACTCAGGAACTGACATGAGTAACACAAAAACACATTCAGTAGAGTAGTTATATAGATCTACTTTTATTCCAGCTGTGAAAAGTATCTGAAAAAGGCTTTTATAATGAATGCATGGCTTTGAAGGGTAACGAAATACTAAAAAAATGCCCTTTTTCACCATTTTTTGAGGTTCAGAGGCTTATAACATGCAGATAATTGATAATAAGTATATAAAACTATACATTTTCTGAAAGCCGTGATTGTGTTCTACAGGATGACACCTAAATGTACTAATTCAGAACATTTGGGACAAAGTTATATAGGTTTAAAGCAATCAATGTGTGTTTTTTGGGATTTGTGCCTCGTTCAAAATTCTGACACATATATATATATATATACAGTATATATAAAATATATTTTATATATATATAAAAGAAAGTTTTTGTTTGTTTGTTTGTCTGCACGCGCTATTCTCCTGAACGGTGAAAGATAGGAGGAAACCTCTGAAAGAAAAAATGTTGGGACAGGCACCGGGAAGGTTATAGGCTAGGTGGCGAGGCCGGTCGAGGCCACCTCGGCCGGGCTGGGCCCATTTTGCAATTAAAAGCTGAGCTGAATTATCATAGTCAATCTTCTACGGCCGTGAGTAAAAGCTGAATTATAGTATTAAATCCATTCAAAAAGAACCAAAAATGTCGGGACGGGCCCCGGGAAGGTTATAGGCTAGGTGGTGAGGCCAGTCGAGGCCGCCTCGGCCGGGCTGGGCCCATTTCACAATTAAAAGCTGAGCTGAATTATAGTAGTCAATCTTCTATGGCCGCGAGTAAAAGCTGAATTATAGTAGTAAATTCATTCAAAAGGAACCCGGGCAATGCCGGGTGCATTCGCCTAATATATGTGTGTGTGTGTATATATATATATATATATATATATATATATATATATATATATATATATATATATATATATATATATATATATATGTATATATATATATATATATATATATATATGTATATATGTATATATATATATATGTATATATATATATATATATATATATATATGTATATATGTATATATATATATATGTATATATATATATATATATATATATATATGTATATATGTATATATATATATATGTATATATATATATGTATATATATATATGTATATATATATATATATATATATATATATATATATATATATATATATATATATATATATATATATATATATATATATATACATATGTATGTATGTGTGTGTGTGTGTGTGTGTGCGTGCGTGCGTGTATGTTGGGACAGCATGTTAGCTGAGCTCTATATATATATATATATATATATATATATATATATATATACACACACACACACACACATACATATATATTTACGTGCTCCTCCACAAACCCTGGTCACGGTGTACCTCCGAGCCCCGAGAGGAGTCACGGCAGAAAGATGTGTTGTTCTGTATGTCAAAGATCAATGGTGAAGCCACACCAATTGTTACCAACAAACAAATATTGTATTAAGATCACACAAGAATAACAGTACAACAACAATAGTAATTGTTGTTGGCTTCTTGTCCGACTCACTCGCTCCGCCTTCTCTTCCTCCTCTTCCTCTTCGTCGTCGTCCGGTTCCGGTTTCATTTAAAACATTAACTTTTTTACCTTTTGAAAATAGTAATATCTATTTCCCTTAAACGACAACAATAATAGTACATGGAATCAAAAATGTTTACAGTGGATGAAAACCACAACAACGGAAGTGACGAATCCGTAACAATATATATATATATACAGGCTTGGCATTTAATATGGAATATATATTTTTTCTTGACTTGGGTTTCCTTTCTGAACTCAGTATATCAATCTGGTGAGTTTCTTTTACGCTTCGGTGATTTCTTTGTTAAAAGAACTATGTCACTGATTGTCTGTCGCAGCAAGAAGTCAATAACAGGATTATATCACAGGTGACGTGACAAAATGTACGGACAGGTACATTTGATGATTGGCTTCACAATCGGGTATATAAGGGTTGTTGCGTTCTGTATTAGTGGAAAACAACTGCTGCACGTCAACAAAAGTTATTGCTGCTTCCTCTGGAGATGGTCCGTCAACTCGACAATGCTGTTTGTCATGGAGTGGTGGCTTTACGAAATTCCGGCATGAAACAGCGTGCTATTGCTCGGCAGTAGGGCATCACTCAAGGTCAGGTGTCAAAGATCCCGAAACGAAATGCTCAGAGGGGTGTCCCTACTCCAATATCGAGGCCAGGACGTCCCCGCAGAACCACAAGGAGGGGTGATCGCCAGCTGCACCGGTTAGTCCGCAATGGCCATACCAAGTCAGCTAATCGGCTTAGGGCTGAGTGGCAGCAACTGACAAATGTGCCTGTATCCAGAAGGCTAGTCAACCAACGATTGGTTCAAGCAGGCTATCGTGCCATGCGTTCCCTGAGAAAGCCACGCCTGACAAGACAACACCGCCAGCGCCGATTGCAGTGGGCTAGAGAGCACCGTCAATGGCAGCCAGGACACTGGAATCACGTGATCTTCAGTGACGAGTCTTGATTTCTGGTCTATCGTCAAGATGGCCATGTCCGAGTGCGCAGGCAAGTGCATGAAGCATACAACGAAGATTGCATAGTGCCAAGAGTCCAAGCTGGAGGTGGTGGGGTGACCGTTTGGGCTGCTTTTCATGCAGGGGGCAAAACTGACCTGGTTGTTCTGAATGGAAACCTGAACCAGTTCAAGTACAGGGCCATTCTGGAAGAAACATTGCTTCCATTTGCTCGTGCAGCCTTTCGAGGAAACTTTGTCTTCCAAGATGACAATGCATGGCCTCATTGTGCTTGCATGATCCAACACTTTCTTGCTGACCGTGGTGTAAAGCATATGGAGTGGCCTGCCATGTTCCCGGATATGAATCCGATAGAGAACTTGTGGGCAGAATTAATGCGTCAAATCGACAACTTGGACCAGCAGCCGACCTCTGTGCGTGAATTGCAGCAGGCTATTGTCACTGCATGGCAAGCGATTCCTGTCCAAAGCTTGGCAAATCTCGTGAACAGCATTCCTCAACGTGTGCGTGCTCTCCTGAATGCTCGTGGGGGTTACACGAAGTACTGAACTGTAATTTTACTGTCCGTAATCCCAGTCGTAATTTAACTTTTGTTTTTGCTTTAAAAAAAATTGCCTAATGTGCAAAATAAAGAAATACTTCTGGAAAACGCACAGAGGTTTAACACAATACTGTCCATGAATTGAGTTCAATATCAGTTTACATCACTTTCAAGGATCAATTTATTTGCTTCGAAATGTCAAATGTGGTTTTTGTTTCTTTTAAAGGTCACATTAACCAAATCTAGAATAATTTCAACATAATTCCAATGAACTTTTTGTTCTAAGTCAACTTGAAAAGTAAGTTCACCCCCACAAAAAAAATATTCCATATTAAATGCCAAGTCTGTATATACACTTGGTCCTCGGTTGTTGTGGTTATGTTCTTGAAAACAAGACGTTAAGTGAAACGACATGAAATGGATCAATTTATCTCATAGCAATGTAAATAGAAGGGGTTCAGTTCCTTCGCCCACATTAAATGCATCACATTTAAGTAAATTCACACACTTTTCATTGTTTATACATTCTGTATTTTATTTTGCAATACAGTACAGTAAATAAATGTAAAATAACCTCCAAAAAAAAATCACCATTTAGTTCGTACAATAAACCAACCTACTTACTGCTGGATGGTGGAGAGTGGAGAGTGGCGAGTCACTGAGATCTGGAGGGTTCTCCTCCTTGCTGTGACGTGAAGACTTCGGCTCGCTTTTGAGATTACCTTTTTCCTCCACCAGGAAAAAAGCATCAATGGTTGTCTGCTTCCTGCTCTGCCTCTTTAAAAAAAAGAGAAAATTCATCGTAACATCGAAGACTTTCCATTACATTTCTATAACCAACGATGTAATAACGAGTTATAGGTAAATAATCACGACATTCTGCAAAGCCTTGGTAACTACTTAGTATAGACATTACAATGCAACAACGTTAACCGGGATGACGTTAAGCTGGGACACACTGTTGTATATGCAGTGCCTTCAGAAGGTAGTCACACCCTTTGACTTTTTTCACATTTTGTTGTGTTGCAGCCTGAATTTAAAATTGATTAAATTGAGATTTTTTTTGTCACTGATCTACACATAGTGTCAAAGTGTAATTTTTTTAAATAATTTTTTTTACAAAATAAACCAAGAAATAAAAGCTGACCTTCTGTACTCTTGCCTCATGTTAATCTTTTGATCTCAAATCCAAACTTCTTGAGTATATAGCAATAATAACAAATTTGAATTCACTGTTCCAATACTTATGGAAGGCACTGTATATATCCCACATCTTTCTACTTCTCGTCTCTTTGTCATCCGATAACTGCTCACCTCTGTGTACTTATTTTACAAAGCTCGATTTGCAAAAAGAGAAAAAGTAAATGGGTTGTTATGTGACTCTTCATGAACAAAAATTTAGAATTTGGTCACAATTTCACCACAGGTGGATGAAGTTTATGTTTTCAACCCCATCGGTTTGCTTGTTTGTTTGTCTGTGCCCAGGATATGTAAAAAGTTGTGTATGGATTTGGATGAAATTTGGTGGACAGGTTGGGTGCGTGACCAGGACGAAATTATTAGATTATTGTGAAGATCCGGATATGATAATTACCTCCGCCACCAAAGGTGGATGGAGGTTATGTTTTCACTCCTGTCTGTCTGTCTGTCTATCTGTCTGCCCGTTTGTGAACAAATTATCTCAAAAAATTGTGGATGGATTCGGACGAAATTTGGCAGAGATGTATTGTGTGTGACACCGACGAAATGATTAGGTTTTGGTGAAGATCAGGATTCGGATCCGGCTGCTAGAATTTTTAAAGTGATTCTTCACCCATTGGGAGGTCGGCCAAAAACGATACATAACAGGATATCTCAAAAGGTTGTGGACGGATTTGGACGAAACTTGGTGGACCGGTTGGGTGTCTGACAAGGATGATTCAATTCGATTTTGGTGAAGATCTGAATATGGATTCAGATATAAGAATTATTTAATTTTTAAGTGATTCTTCACCATTGGGAGATGGGGCCAAAAATGAAACATAGCAGAATATCTCAAAAAGTTATGGATGGATTCGGACGAAACTTTGTGGACAGGTTGTGTGTGTGACAAGGACGAATTGATTAGATTTTATTCAAGATCCAGATCTGGATATGAGAGGTATTTAATTTGTTAAGTAAGTTTTCACCACTCAGAGATGTGTAGCTTTATTATTATTATTTTTTTTTTTTATAATTGTTTTTTTTTTAATTAAAGGAAGACTCCAGACCCAAAAAATGTTTTAATTATTTAAATCTTTAGAATTAGGTAATGTTTAATTTAAAAAAAAAAAAAAAAATTCTACGCTAAATTAGTCGTAAAATGCGTTTTTTAAAAGGCACGATTAAAAAAAAAGAAGCTAGTTCTGGAATCCTTGTGACGTCACACGAGGTATAGATCTCAGCTGATCGCGGTGCACACAGTGCATAAACGTGGCAGACATGGCAGAAGAAGAAGTTTCTCACTCCGAATCGCTCGATATTTCCTCCGATCTGTCGGACTTTTCAGCCGATGAATACGTATCGGAGGCTGAGGAAAGTATTATAGAAGAATTTGTTATAGAACGGAGAGAATTTGGTGTTCAACCATATCAGTTTGAGCCGGAATACACTGACGAAGATCCAGAGGCCAATATGGAGGTCGAAGTGGAAAACGACGAAGATGATGCTGAACGGCTCGCAGATTTAGATTACTGGTACGTGTTGGGCTAGCCTACTTGTTGATAGTTTCGGTTAAATATGCGACGAATATTTATATCAAGCGATTGTTTTTGCAGTAGTGACTTTGTTTGATCGATAAAATTGTAAAACCCGATCGCCTTGTGCCTGTATCATGGCGTAGCCACAGACACGCAGGCTGCAGCTACTGAGTGTAGTGTACAAATGCACTCGTCACTGTACGTCGGCGTTTTTCGTAGAATTTTGGCCAATTTATTTATATTTATGGCAGGCATGTTCCACTGGACTCCGAAATAAGTCGATACATAATAATAATAATAATAATAATGCATTTATTTTATATAGCGCTTTTCAGGAAGCCCAAAGACGCTTATTTAAAGAAGCCCAAAGTCACATAATACATAAACAATTATGCTCGCATCCCGGGAGGGGGGGGGGGGGGGGGGTGGATAGCTCACATTTTATACATGACACAAACGTCATTTACGATTTAGTGTAGGCTTAGGCCTATGCATTGCAAGTGTCTTTGGGGCCACACTGCATGTTCACTGCAAAGCCTCGTCGACTTGGTAAGACCTTTCCATCGTGCTCGAGTTCGTCGGACAAACCTCTTCCAAGTGTTATTACTGGCAACATCCTTCGCGAATTCATGCAGTGTTCGCACAAAAGGCTCCGAGACTTTGCTGCACCCGTACAAAACACAACTATAAACCATTTAGAATCCGATATGCAGGACAATATAACAAGAATAGAAACACTCCACACTATTGTATTGTATTGTAAACCATTTGTAAAGTATTTCCGGCTTCCCCGATCACCTCGTGTGACGTCATACTGTGCATGGGCATGTGGTCTAAGAAAAATTTGGGGTCTGGAGTCTTCCTTTAAAGTTGTGGATGGATTATGACAAAACTTGGTGGATGAGGTGGTGAGATGACAATAACAAGCCGATTAGATTTTGGTTCAGGTCAGCAGATCTGGCCTATCAGTGGGATACAAAATGTAAACTGTTGAGCCTGGCAGAGGTATGCGCTCTTCTGGGTGCCGTTGTAGTTTCAAATTATACGGTGAGATATTGTTTAACACACACAAGTGAATTAGTGCAGACATTACAATGAACTTTATGTGACAGGTGTAATGTGCAGAATCTCAGCATCTTCCAACTTTGTCTAATTTGTTTTCCATTTGTGGAAAAATGAAAACGTATTTATCGCACCATCTTACAGAAGGTAATGAAACCACAGTCTGCCAGCATCTTCCCCTTCCTCTTGTATCTTTCAGGTCCAGATTCGGCACTTGAAGCTCTTCTCCTGTCAGAGCGGTTGTCCATGGGAGAAAATGTTGTTGAGGAAAAAGGAAGTATGTGCATGTGCACAGGATCATGTGCCTGTAATCAGAAAGAGTTGCAAACTTGTTCTGACCTTCAGAGACCAAGCAGGTAACATTTTAAAATATTGTACATATTTTCTTTGGACAGCTGTTGTTGGTATTCTGCTCATCCTATCATGTTGCTTTGTTGCTGAGGTTAAATTCACGAGATTTGAAATCCAGTTACCTAACTGGGTGTCTTTTACATGTGATTATTTTGAAGATATATGGTTGCCCATGTTATAAGTTACCTTTTTTATGCCTCCGCCGACAAAGTCGCCGGAGGCATAATGTTTTCGAGTTGTCCGTCCGTCCGTAATGGAGACCTGGCTCATTGTCGCCGACTCCCCATGGGGAATAAGATATGTTAATGATGATGTCATTGGTGCCTTCGTTATGATGTCATAATTCGACAAATACAACACTTATCCATCCGATCATTATTTAAAAAATTTCAGGAACTGTTGGTCTGATGGACACAATTTTCACCATAGGAGCGCCTCCTCCTTTCGAATATTTTAATGATAACCATGACGTCATAGGTCATGTGTTACAGGCGCCATCTTGGAAAAACCGAAAAACGTTGCACCTCTATATCTCCAAAACCGCTCTATGGAAAAAATTGATACGTGGCTCATTGTAAATAACTCCATATGGGGAATAGGTGTTGTTAAGGATGACGTCATTGGTGCCATAATTATGACGTCATAATTCGACAGGGACATCGCTCAGTCTGATCAGTTTGAAATTTATTGAGCATGGTCTATGCAACAATTATTTAGAGGATATAAATTTATGATGTCATCGCTCACGTGGTCTGGCAGCCATATTGCATCAAAAAAAAAAGAAACGTTCAAAAACGGAAGAGTTGGCTCACACCAAGTTGATTGCGCAGGGTAAGTATTCTATGAATACCATCTAGTTTGTTATGTGTGGCTGAGCGAAGTCGTGAGTGGGACTTAGCTAATCGTTGAAAGGAATTAGTGCGGCAGAACTTCCAATCTATCTCTTAAGGGTGTAGTACTGGTGAACTTTCCAATATGCCTCTTTTTAAAAAAACTATGTTTTTACGGTTTAGATTCATACGTATTGTATAAACTCATTCAGTATTTCCTTTAAAATATCTAATGTTATCTTTGCACGCAATTTACAAGAAATATAATATTTTGCATGAAATTTGTTGTCACTTTAATTTGCATCATTCTTTTGGGCTGAAATTTGGACAGGATATTCAGAATATCACTTCCTTTAAAATGATGAAGGCTTTTGTTTATAGGAGTAGCCATTGTGGATTTATTGAAGGACAACCAAGTTTTATCTGGTAATTGGCATAATTAGCTAATTAGTGAACATTTGACATAATTTCATAAAATCCTCTCATCAGGTAGTAGAGTAACACATGTATAATACATGTACCAAGTTTTGTGTGAAAAGAATGATAGGTGACATAGAAGATAGAAGTAGAAATGTGTTCTTTGTTTTTCCTTGTTTTTTATTGACGGTCTAATTTATGCAAATTATATGCATGTAATATGACAAAGAAGCGTTGAAACTGGTCTGAGTTAAAGCCAAGATTATATCTTTCAAGAAAAACTGAAAATTAGATATTAACTTGACTTTGTTTTTGTGTAAAGGCCTCTCAAAGGTACCTATGTAGTTTTCTCAATTTTTCACCAGTACTACACCCTTAAGCACACACTTATTCTGGACCAATGGAGAAAAGGACAGCTGGGTAGGTTTGAAAGATGCTTACCAGACAAAATAGCACACATTTATGATGTAAAGTAACACATTTATGATGTAAGTAAAGCAATAAACACATATTTACTATTTACAATTACAATTATTTACAGCAAATATTCTGTAAATAGCCACACTACATTTTGTTTGCCCATTTATTTTTAATATAGCAATTTTCATTCTTGGCTGTTTTTTCTTTCTTTCTGTAATTTTATCAACGCCACGGCCAAAAGCATGGGGGCAAGTATAACAATGATCCTTACAGAGATGCAAGTGTCGCCAGGAGCAAACATCAACATATTGTAGCATCAACATACTCACCTTAATTTATTTTTCTACCAATGAATGGTTAGAAATGTCACGAAGAGTAATGACCTTGAGACAAAGCCTGGTGTTGCCTTAACGGTGAAGGTGGCTGGCTTAAGATCCTTGGGTCTTGAGTTTGAGCCCCTTTTGTGTCGTTAAATAGCACCGGGTGGATTGACTCAGCCTGTCATCCTTCGATGTCGGCAAAATGAGTACTAGCTTAATGGAAACAGAGGCACTGCATCAGCAGCACAGCCGCACTTCCAGAAAGTGATGCAACCAGCAGCCACAGGCTGCATACGTAATGATGATGATCACCTTGAGACGTCTACCCAGGGAAAGGAGAAAGAACTACATAACATCTCATGTCATTTGTCTGAGAAACTAATCCTCTTGAAGAACTTATATATGTGTGCTCATCCTTTTTCAACATGAACAGGTTATGTGGTCACAAGGCTTGTTCATTTGATTGCAATAAAAGTTTCTTCTGCATTGTACAACTTATTTTTATTTTCTAATTTTGGTGTATTTTAATGAAAGCAGTATTTGAGTAGCATCACATCT
The DNA here is from genome assembly GCF_964187855.1 of Myxine glutinosa. Classification (NCBI taxonomy): domain Eukaryota; kingdom Metazoa; phylum Chordata; class Myxini; order Myxiniformes; family Myxinidae; genus Myxine; species Myxine glutinosa. Next base: position 87,030,735 of record NC_136269.1, read on the forward strand.
AAAATCCACTTTTTTGTTTGGACATGCCCTTGAATATGAGTAGTTTTATTCTGAAAAAAAAACTGCATGCGTGAGCCCTGGTGTGTAAGGGAGCTTGTGAATAAACTTTAATGCTTTTCTTCACAGAGGTGCCCTAATGACGGCGCTGTGTTTTGGCTGCCAACAAACTGTTAAGGACATGGTAAGTTTGGTTGTTTACTTTCTTGTTTCCTGGGAATGAAACAACAACAAACAACAACATGCATTTTAAGGCCATTTTCCCTGCTAGAGCGGGGGTTAGCCTTGCGGTCCCCATGACGATCTTCTCCATTTTGCCCTATTTTCTGCATCTCTCCTTGTTAACCCCCTTGCCCGCATTTCTTCTTCCACCATCTTTAGCCAAGTCTTTCTCGGTCTTCCCCGTCCTCTACTTCCTTCCCCATTCATTTCCATCACTCTTCTCAACCAGTCACTTTCATCCTTCCTCAATACATGACCAAACCATCTCAAACTGTTCCTCTTCACAGCATCAATCACAGGCTCTATTCCCATCATCTTTCGCAATTCATCATTTGTCTTCCTCTCTCTCAACGATACTCCGCACATCCACCGAACCATTCGCATTCCCACCCTTTCCAGCCTTCGTTGCTGCTCTACGCTCATTACCCATGTCTCACGCCCATAAATCATAACACTTCTCACACATGCAGCATACACCTTTCCCTTCAGCTTCAACGACACTCCCCTCCTCATCAGCACGCCACTCAGTTCCCGAAACTTCTTCCATGCACATCTCACTCGAGCAACCGTTGCCGAGTCTGATCCACCTTCTCCATTCAGCATGTCTCCGAGGTAGCAAAATGTTTTTACACCTTCCAGCTTCACACTGTCTCCAAGATCCAACTCAACATTTCCGCCATCTGCAGCTCCCTCTGTGCACACCTTACATTTGAATGTAGCTGCCACACTGGTTAATGACCCTCTCAGACCACTACATTTTTGATGAACCTACTCAGCGCACATTGGACATTGAATGGAGTTCACTCCGACACCCTTCCTGCACACAGCACATGGCCACTTCCCAGTTCTTTCCACCTCACCACATGCTTTACCACTTGCCATCACCTTAGTCTTTCCGATATTCACCTTTTTGATATTTTCAAAAATTGAATTTTTCAAATTGATTTGATATTTGATATTTTGATATTAGATATTTCCTGGGAATGAAAGGTGATGTATTTTTGATACACAGTGATTCGGTTCCATGGCATTATCGTAATATACAGTGAACTTTGTCTGGATTCAAATTATTATAGTAAATCATCCTTGCTCACCTCTAAGCTGCATTGACATATTTTGCCCCGATCTCGACTTATTATCACATCGTCACAGGCTCAGAAACTTCCAACAACTACATACGGCTCAAATAAGAACTGAGATGCAAACAATCTCCTGTGCCTTTTATGATTCAGCTGTTAAATGCTTGTTTTTAGATTATTGTATAGTTTTAAATATTTACTGTAATATGTTATCTCTTATTTGATTTTATTGTGTGATTACTCGCCAGAGGAGACGGTATTGCATTTTCGTCCGTTTGTTTATCTGTCTGTTTGTTTGTCTGCACAGAATAAATATGATTACCTCCACCACCGAAGGTGGATGGAGGTTATGTTTTCACCCTGTCTCTTTGTTTCTCTATTTGTTTGTTTGTCTGTCTGTGAACAGGATATCTCAAAAAGTTGTGGACGGATTCGGACGAAATTTAGCAGAGAGGTAGTGTGTGTGACACAACGACGAAATGAATAGATTTTGGTGAAGATCCGGATTCGGATCCGGCTCGTATAATTTTTTAAGTGATTCTTCACCATTGGGAGAGAGGGCCAAAAACGATATATAGCAGGATATCTCAAAAAATTATGGACGGATTTGGACGAAACCTTGTGGAGAGTTTCCACCCACTCCGGTGGGAAGGCTGTGTGTCATGTGCTTTGATTAATTATAGTCGAATAAATATTTGGGGGATGCTTGTACATTATAACAGCACAAAAAGGCAACCCATGATCCAATTTCTGAAGGTATATCTCGGATATTTACTGAGATATCCTCTCTTCTCTCCCTATTGAGGCTGGAGTGCCCCAAGTGTATTGGGCCCAGCCTTGTTCTTCATCTTCATCAATGATCTTTATGATTCCATGGAAAATAATGTCTATCGCTTTGCTGATGATTCCACCCTCTGCTGTGTCATCTCTTGTCCTTCAGACAGGCAGGCATCATCCTTTTTCCTCTTTGCATACCTCAATAGAATGAGGAGCGAGCTCGAGCTAGACCAACACTTTGAATATGTCTTTCAGCCCCAGTAAATAACACACATTTGTCTATCTGCAAAGAACATCTGACAAACCCTTCCATCTACTTCCTAAACAACCCACTTGGAAGAGGTAAGTCACTCAAGAAGTTGGGCGTCACCATCAGCCATGATCCTTTTGGGCAAACCATATTTCCAAGATGGTCTCCAAAGACAGCATCCGACTGGGCATCCTTTATTGTCCTTGACAAATGTGAACTTTTGACAACCTTCAAGGCCTTAATTTGCAGCTTGATGGAATACTGCTCTCCCTTGGAAAACAAGAGCTGGCACACCTGCCTTACACCCTGTCCTTCTTGATACCATGAAAGCAAGACCATCAGAGTCATTCAGATATTCCATGGCTCTGTTCCTCCCATGTTTCTGTAGGGTGCCCACTGTCTGCTTGCAACCCCCTTTAGGTGAAAATCCAGGCTCACTGCTCATCTCCATTCTTTGTTCCTCTTTTCTCCCCACCTGTGAAATCAATGTCTGTTCAGTCCCATTCTTCCCTCTAAGGCTTCAATACAGCTGTTCACCACTACCTTAGGTTAATATCTCCCATCCATATTCATAATCTCTTTTACCCCATATTACTCCATTCACAAGCACTCCCTTTTTCCAGGACATTGTGATCTTTCTCCTCTCCCTCTCCTGTTTTCATTTGTTAGTTGTTGGTTGGTTTGTTCCTTTTCTGTTTCATCCCTGCTTTCCCCTTCCTCTTCTACAAGAGCATCATGTTGTTGTTGGGGGATAGATTTTTGAAATGTGCTCCCATTGGTCGGACAGCTACCGGACAACACCACATCTGTCTCTTGACTCAATCCACTATAGCACGGAGATTAAATTATATGGCCGCCATTTTGGTTTTCTGGTGGGCCTAACGCATTAGGCCTGTCGGCCTCTGTTGATGATACACTGCCCAAGTTTGTTGCGTCAGATTTCCATTGGCTTTGTTTGGGTCGAGTGTCATTCACGATAAGAGACCCTGAAAAATCTAATCATATGTCGAATAATAGTAAGGTTTAATCTAGTCCGTCAGAACACACAGTAATCAAGTGTTACATTATGTTACGTAATCATGTGTTACGCAAGTTACTAAAACCGTTGGCTTTGTTTGGGTGTGTGTTATTCACGATGAGGGACCCTGATAAATCTAATCATATGTTGAATAATAATAAGGTGAAACGAAGCCCGTTAGGAGGCACAGTACTTCAGAACGCACGGTAACCAAGCGTTCCATTACGCGAATTACTAAAAAAAAGCAAAAAACAATTGCTTTACGTAATTTTTGAATGGCCCTAGGTTGGGGTTGAGCAATCTGTGACCGTGTGACGAATCAACTCGTTCTGATATAACCAATGGAGTGTGACATGGGTAAGAAGTGTCGAGTTAATGTTTTAATAGCGCATTACACGTGTGTTTCCCAATCGAGCTGTTCATCTTTTAAGAGTGCTTTAAATGTATTTCCCAATGAGCCCGTTACCATATTTTGTCACAAGTTGTGACCACATTGAGGTTATTCTTGTTTATAAATGCAATCATGGAATTTTTGTGTTACACATTCTATAAAAGCAAAATCTCACTCCCTATCTGAATCACTTCCATTTGATGTTGCTGTCTGTGCTCCGACACATCCCTAGGACAATCCAGACACACTTCCTTCATACGTGCTTTTGGAAGCCACACGTAGGAAGTGGAGACAGGGAAAGGAAGGATTGGGATCTACAGAGGGTGGTGTGAGGTGATGTCAAGAAGTCCTTTTAGAAGCACACAGTCTGTATTATTGCAAGATTTACATAATTAAACACGGGGCTGTGTATTTATTTTTTGTAAATGTAAGGGGGTGTTTTGAATGAGCATATACATAGTGTGAATGTGAGGAAGGAAATGCTATGTTATAAAATGTAATAATACACATTATATATACACATACACATATCCACTCTAACACACCTGTACGGTGAATTTTTAAAAGGTACATTATAGATATTTTAATACATTTATCATATGGAAAAATTTTAATTATAATTTGACATCTATCACATGTTTCCTAAAATCTGCATTCTGAAATGTGGCCCTCGCTTGTGCAATAAAGTTGTGCTTTGAATACACGTATTGTTCTTTTTTTATTTAGGTAAGATTATATATATATGAGAAGCACCTGCTTGCTATGGGAGCTGCGAGGGTGTCATTGTATTATCTTTATGATTATTGTTATGAAAATTGGGGGTAGAGGAATATCTACATCCAGGTAGATCTGCATAGGTAGGTGTCCGACTGTTGTGATAGCGAATCTAGATGTAATAAGTTCTGCAGCCCGAATGTCGGATTAAGCTTGTATCTTTGTCCCTGTTATGAGGGGGCGGGGCATGCTAATTAGTACAGGGATTATGGGTAAAATTCCCTTGTGTGTCGTTCCCTCTGTGAGCATCCCAGTGTCCCTTATGGCAATACATCCCATAGACATTAGATAGGCCCAGCGCACCACACATTAAATAATTCCCCCGCCGCCACAATGAGTTTGGAAGAGCCAACAGGCAGCAGCCACGCAGCACGCCACCATGGCGACAAACGTCGTGCCAGGCAGGCTGGGAGCCACGCCCAGGAGAACGTGTGATTGGTCGGGGAAGGGAAAAAAGCTTCCCCGTGATTGGGGGGTAAGAAAGGTAAAGGAGCGGCACACTGATTGGCCAGCGACTGTTGACATCTCGGCCGGAAGGCGCGAACATTCAGCCAATCAGTGCGGAAGGCGCAAAATGACTACTTAGAAGCAGGTCGCTGATTGAAGGACAAGCGCCGGTGACGTCGGAAGGCGCGAAAGACCACCAAGAAATGAGGCACTGGTTGGGAGAGAGGAGGGCTGACGTCACACCGCGAGTGACAAAACGACTTGCTCGCCGGCATTTTGCGCTCTTCCCTTTCTTCTATCTTCCCTTGGCCTCTTGCTCCTGACTGTCCCTTTGCATTGGGCCTTCTCTTGCTTCGGACCTGGTGGAGGAACGAGCAGTTCGAAAGAGGGTGGAGAGAAGGAATGCCGTCGATTCTCTTCCTTGCGTTGGTGTGCGAACGACGAGCAAGGCTTGCGTTGGAGCGCTGACAAGCGGGTGCGCCGAGGGCCGCATCGCGCCAAAGACCAGGCAGTTCACGCCAAGTGGAGCTGCGTCGGACGACGCGCTCGAGCCAGACGATCCCGCACACTGCCAGACGGAGATAAGCTTGCATTCACAAACACACGACGAGACATTTATTTTATTCATTCTCCCTTTGTCTCGTATTTGAAATCTGTGTGGGAACGTCCCAATTTAGAATTAGTTTCTTCCGTCGCGTTTCCTTTGTATCGGGTTCCGTGTAATAAACCTGTTTATTTTTGTATATTTTACCTCCACGTTCGTTTGAGTTATTAATTTGCAGGTTGAAGACGCTAGCGCGCGGGCCATGAGGTAAGAGCTCTCCGCTTCTTCCTCTTCCTTCTTCTCCCATGCTTGTATAGTCAAATCTGCAATTGATCGTTGCCTCGGAGTTAAAGCTCATTCAGGCTATCCGCTATCCCACGGTATTAACCGAGGGCAATCGCATGACATTATTAATACCACAGCAGAGTACTCACCATTGGGGCAAACTTGTTCCAAATATGCAATACGTTCTTCTGACACGTCACTTTATTTGAGTGGTGTATAGGCAACAGACCGTTGTCTCGATCGCTCCTGAAAAACAAATTAACCCAGGTTACATATATCAAGTGAAAACATGCGCACTGCTTATGTACATATATAATATTGTGATTATATAGCTTGGATAATCCCTGGTGTTGGCCTGGTGTTAGCCTGGTGTTGGCTTAGCGGTTCGGGTGCCGGCTTGGGATCCTAGGATCCTGGGTTCGAATCCCGGTCAATCACTAAATGAACACCAGGGGGGTTGACTCAGCCTGTCATCCTTCCAAGGTCGGCAAATTGAGTACCAGCTTGCTGGGATGAATGATCCCGGTGTGTACCCCGGTTTAGAATAGGTACACCGTATCCCTGAGTACCAGCTTAGTCACATCCTAAGAGGCGACTAAGGGTTGGCGTCAGGAAGGGCATCCGGCCATGAAAACATTGCCTCAAACAGGGAACCATGATTGTCATGGGGCCCGCAAGGCTAACCCCCGCTCTAGCGGGGAAAATGGCCTTAAAACGATCATTCATTCATTCATTCATAGCTTGGATAATCCTAATTGCACCCTCCCCCAAAGGAAGAAAATGCCAAGAGGAGTGAAAATAAACAAACTTGATGGAATCAAACGAAACCTGCGCATGCACAACTTCAGGATGCCCTCATTAATACCTGAAAGTTTCAGCTTCCTGGGTCAAATCCTCTCTGAGGTGTAGAAAAATAAATAAATAAACACATATATTCACTTGCTCCATTATATATATAGATTAGAAAACAGTGAAAAGGGTGAGGGTGAGGGGGAAGTGGATGGGACGGCAGGGGAGTGGGAGGGAGGGGATAGAGACAATTTTTGAGAAAAACTACTATGATGGTGGGGGTGTGGAAACATGTATGGGTGATGCAGTGGCGAGGGACTGTTTTGTTGGAGATGAATATCTTATTTTTTTGGGGGGGGTTTTCTTTCATTGTAACGAATTGTCCATTTGGAAGTAAAACAGGGTTTTCAAATCTATCACAAACTGGGAGAATTTGATTTTTGATCCTTATCGAAAACAATTCTGTGACAGAGATACTGTTTTAGTAGATCCAGGAAGTGCAGTGTATGTGATTTATTGAGACTTCCAGAGGGTATTTGATAAGATACTATTTAAGAGGCTTTTAGTTACCTCCACCACCAAAGGTGGATGGAGGTTATGTTTTCATCTCTGTCTTTCTGTTTGTTACTTGCCGGAAAAGATTCCGGCAAGTATGTTGGTTGGTTGGTTTTTCTGTCTGTTTGTGCGCAGTACTACGTCTACATCGTTGCACCTAGCATTGCCATACTTTACACACATATTTGCCTTGCCCTGGAATAGACTGTGCTCAATTTGTAACTCTCTAGGCCCAAGGTCAAGCTCAATGTCACCCAAAACATGAAATCATGGGGTCGAGTTTTCATTTAAAATATATTTCAAACCACTATAACTCTAAAGGTACAAGAGATATGCATACACTTACTGTTACTGACATATAGGAAGTCACATACGACATTTCATTTGGCACCATGACCTTTGACCATGAGTGACCTTGAAAGGTCAAACTCGAGGTCAATAAAAAAGTACATTCCGGCAAGTCCTCGGTCTCTGACCGATTTCTAGTTTGTCCATTTGTTTGTTTGTGAACAAAATAGCTCAAAAAGTTGTGGACGGATTCGGACGAAATTTGGCAGAGATGTAGCGTATGTGACAAGGAGGAAATGATTAGATTTTGGTGAAGATCTGGATTCGGATCCGCTAGTATAAATTTTTAAGTGATTCTTCACCATTGGGAGATCGGACCAAAAACGATACATAGCAGGATATCTCAAAAAGTTATGGACGGATTTGGACGAAACTTGTAAAACAGGTTGTGTGTCCGACAAGGAAGAATAAATTTAATTTTGGTGAAGATCCGGATCCGGATCCAGTTAGTGGAATTTTTAAGTGATTCTTCACTGATAATTTTAAGTGATATGGCCAACCAGGTGGAGGTATGCTCTCTACTGAGTGCTGTTCTTGTTGTTGTTGCTTTTATATGCAGCATATGGCTGTGGGTCGCCTCATTTGCTGGGAGTGTGGCTGTTCCATGATCCATTGCCCTTGTCGGTTCGAGCAGGAACTTTAAATTTCGCAAGTGTGCTGGCGATAGCCTACTCTTCGTGAAGGACACTACGGGATCTTTAACATCCACCAAATATTGCCGGCAGTGGGACGCCAGTTTAACATCCATACAAGGGGCTGCAGGCACATTAAGGCCTCCACCAAGATGACAGTTTATAGCTGGGTCGAGAATCGAACCGAGGCTAGACAGCTCAGAGACGAGTGTGGATACCTCTACTCTCAGCTATCCGACCAGAGGCTTTTAGTTAGGCACAGGACTTGCAGGGTTGCTGATAGAGTAGCCAACTGTATTGAGAACTAGCTTAGGCATTGGAAGGAAAGAGTGTTCAATAATAGGACATCTGACTGGGAAGTGGTAAGTGGTGGAATAACTTGGATCAGTCCTCAGACTGCTGCTATTAGCCCCATACCCGGAGGGGGCAATAGATTTGCTCTCCATCTGTCTGTCCGTCCTTCTGTCCGTCCCACTTGTGGTTTTCTGCACATTTTTCCATACATATGCAACTGAAACTTGTTACATGGCTTTATTATGATAAGTTACAGAAAAAGTTCGAGCTTCAGGGCATTTCATCAATTTTTCAAATTTGTTTTAAAATTAAAAACCATTCATTGCCACCGGTAGGGGACATGTATTGCAAAGCAATTCTCACTCTTGTTTGTAATCGATATCATTGATTTGGATAGCGGGGTAAAGAGTAGACTTTCGAAATTCACAGATGACACGAAGCTTCGAGGTAAAGCAGTGAAACACTACAATTTAATCAACTTATATGATTACATCAGCCAACTTTGTCTAGCTTTCCCGAAGGCCTAAGGCCACTTGGGTTGCAATATTAAAGAAGTCCAACCCGACGCCCTAAATATAAAAGTTGGTCTACGGTCACACGTCACACGCACACACAAAAAGCATGTTAAACGTATTTTTCAGAAGCAAGAATAATAGAAAGAGAGATAAACACAGGTGAAAGATCTTGGGGTGGTTGTAGTTGCAATGTTTAGGTAATCAAGCAGTAATTATTTCTTCCCATGATGTCTGGCTCCGTAGATCTAAATTGAAGATCATGAGAAGTCCGGTTTGTGGAGGTTGCTTGCACACGACCATCGACTCCCCTTCACGTTGATTAATGGTGTCAAACCCCGTCAATTAACGTCCCCCTGGTCATCTATAATACACCTGCGTCCTCCTAACCCACTGCCCCAGGTCATCCCCCATCCATACTCATGATCTCTTCTACCCCAAATGATTCCATTACCAAACACTCTCTTTTTTCCAGGTTATTGTGATTTCCCACACCTCCTCCTCACTTCTCTTCTTTTGTTAGTTGTTGATTGGTTTATTCCTTTTCTGTTTCATCCCCACCTTCCCCTTCCTCCTCTTGTTGTATTTTATTCAGTGTATGCATCCTTTTCACCCCTATTTGTCCTTCTCCCCCTCCCCGTTGATCTTACTCTTCTACTCTGTTGCTGGTGTTTCCTCTTTCCATTTTGTTCCATTCTATTTTGCTCTTGTTCTTCCATGAGCATCGACCATGTATACAAAAATTGTCAGCTTACGTTTGTTTTGGGATGGTAGGGTTAAATTTTCCACATTTTCCCCACATAATAAATGTATACCCTCTGTTAAACACGTTCACAATTTAGCACGAGGCTTCATCTTGTAATAAATGTAGCAAAATGTTAATTCAAAATGAAACATCAAGGAAATGCTTGGTAAAGGAAAGAAGTATGGCCTCATCTATCGATGCCTGAGCAGGATGTAGGTGACACTCAGAGAGAAGATTCCATGAAAGGAAAGTGTGAGAGGTGAATATAAAATCCTGATTGGAACAAGTGTGGGTTTTGGTTGGAATATGGGAATGGTAAAATTATGTGATCCACTCCAGAATGCTTGGAACACACGCGCAGAAACCCCTAGCAACGAGGTTCATTGGGGGTAGTCGAACATATATCAAGGATTGTTACATAAAATGGCTCAAAAAACTTTTGAAAGAAGGTGCAAATACTTGGAGTAGTATAAGGTAGTAAGGGGTGGGCCTCTGCACAACAAAACATTTGGAGAAATTTGTGATGCATGAACCCGCCCAAAATGTTGATATCTTCCAACCCATATTGCAAAAACTTCTGGCAATGTGGGTCCGTGCAAGGCCTGTCGACAGGCTGTGGACCAGCGCGTTCTACCCGTCTGCCCTGATCATCCCTGTCAGTGAGTGGACTTACTTTGAATCTTTCAGGATTATTTTGTGTGAACATGGCAGCCTTGGTGATTTATTTGATGGACATCTTCAATCCATCTTCAAGTCAGCGCCATCATTACCAACATTCAAGCAGACTTCCCAGAAGGAGACACCGTATCTGGTTTGGTTGCTTCCTTACACCGATGGAAAGGTCAAATTTGGGGCTTGTCATTGCACAGGGTAAGTTTAATATTATGATATTTGTTATTATTCATGTTAATAATTTTTTTAAATCCTGAGAGGTGGGGGTGAAAGGGTGGGAGTGGGAGTTGTATGGGCCGTGAGGGTGTCTCCATGAGGGTGTGTATACACGTACACGCAAGGTGTCTTAAAAATAGGTTTACACATTTTAAAGGGTGTCTCAAAAAGATCTTTTTTATTTATTTTTTTATTTGTATACAAGATCGAGGCTCGTGAAAGAGCTAACATTAATCACACAAAAAGTCAAACCGACACATAAAACACAAAATAAGGGGAGAGGTAGACAAGATTGGGAGAGAGGGGGAAGGACACAAACACAACATTTGAGAGCAGGGACATCGGGAGATATGTGGGAGGGAGAGGGCTTGGGGGGAGGTGGGAGAGGTATAAAACATATGGACACTGCAAGGACTTCCAGGAAAGAAGTTGGAATTTCAAAAAACTAGATCTGGGGTGAATTAGCGGGGGTAGAAAAGATCAAGGTTTTGGATGGGGGAAGATAGATGTTGGTGAACAGCTGTTTTAAAGACCTGGAGGGAGGATTGGGATTGAAGGAGGTTGTTCCAGAGGCGGAGAAAAGAGGAGTGAAGGTGAGCAGAGAGTTTTGGTTTTGGCAGTTTAACCATAAGTTGGTTGCTGGCAGATCTTGTGCGACCTGTTGGAATATTTGGGGGACAGAGCACAGAGAGAGCTGGGGGAGCAAGGCCGGAGAGAAGTCGGTAGAAGACAGAAAGACCACCTACCTGCCTGCGGTGAGTGAGTGAAAGGCCCTCGGAGTTAGCTTCATCGCAGGAGATTCCAATGATTCTGAAAACTTTGGTTTCAACAGCGAGAAGCCGAGCTAGGTGTGAGGCAGGAGCACCGAACCAGAGGGGAGAACAGTATTCCATTGAGCTGCGAATGAAAGGGCATGGTCTCTTGGCCATTTTTTTTTGATCTATACACACATTATAATTTATCATTATAAGATATAATTTATCATGTATTTTTAATTTTCTGAAATTTGTATAATTTGTTTTTCACTTGGAAGTTGTGGGTTATGATGTGTAAATAAAGGTGGAAAAGTCGAATTTAATACAATTTAATTCCAGGCTATAAGACATCAAAAGGTGAAAATTTTCAAAGGGTGTGTAGACTTTCTATAGGTACTGTACTTATGACATCCCAAAGACTGAATATCTCAGTGGGCTGTCACCGCGTAAGTGATGAGTCCTGGGTTGAGTCAGAATTCTTTTTCACACTAGCCACAGGCAGGAATTTACTCCTGTTTGTTAAATCTCTTGACGAGTTCATCTCTAATGCACTCAGTTGGAAGTCAGAAGTGGATGAGATGGAGGAGCGGTTGCAACAGGAGGAGGTTGTGGGAATGGTACAGCATGGGAAGCATGTCTCGGCTCGGATGAAGCATGAGCTATGGGGAAAGGTATGTGTGAAAGAAAGGAAGAAGTTGGTTGTGAGGGGGGTGGGAAGAAAGGAGGAGGAGAGGAGATATGTGAAAGCAGTCGGGGAGGCACAGCAATTTGTGCTTGGACTCGGTGGGAAAGTGTGCAAGTGAGGATATTGAAGTGGCAAGAGATTTGGAGGATGGAACCAAAACTGTTGAACTTCTTGATACAGGCAACGTATGATGTGCTTCCATCCCCAGCAAACTTGAAGGTGTGGGGGTTGTTGCAGGAGGAGAGCTGCTCTTGGTGTGGAGGTCTGGGAACAATGCAGCATTGGCAGCAGGAAGATACAGGTGGTGGCACAATGAAGTGCTGGCGGTGGTAGTGGAGATGGTGCAACAAGTTGTTATAAGTCTAATTGGTTGGTTGTGTGGTTTCTATTTTATTTAACTTTTTTCTTGTGTGTGTTTTTGCTTGTGTTTTGCTGTGGGGTGGTGTATGTTACATGGGTGGTTGTTGGTAGTGTGGGTGTTTGTGTGTTTGTTCTGTTGTGTGTTTTGTTGAGTGGTGAAGGTAATAAGGGTGGGTGGTTGGGTGGGTGCTCCGCCATGTTTTTGTGGTTTTTTCGGTGCTGTGGATTCTGCGAGTGAAAGTTGTGGTTTTGTTGTTGTAGTTTGTGTTCTCGCTGACTGGGGGTGGGGGGTATATATTGTTACGGTTTTTAGAACCTTCACTTTGTAAATTTAGTATTAAATTTCCTGTGTACATTTCCCCTTTTAATTGGCTGTTAATTGAAATGAGTGCACCATAGCTAGTCCATATACAAGCACGTAGGCCACCATGGAACCTCTCTATAGTTATTTCTTATTCTATGTTAGTATAAGGCTCTGTTTCCCATTAGTTGACTGCATTGCACCAGATGAAATAAGATAGATCCCCTTACAATTGCCCAAAACCTCCATTTCCAACTGTGTCATTGCCATTCGCATTGCCAACTACATTTGCCGCCATTATGGCGAGGTCATCTCGGAGAAGAAGGTGGGAGGAGTCAACCAAGCGCCAGGAACAAGGCGTGGCTTTGCCAACGCCTCATCAAGGGGGCGGGATCGGTGAGCCCTCGCGACCAATCCAGGCCGAGGCGAGCTCACCGATGGGCGTTTCTAAAAGGCCAGCGGCTTGATCGCCACACGCCTTATAAAAGGAAGCAGGAGATGACCGCAGCAGATGACCGAGGGAGCCAGAGGCGTGTCAATGAAATACGTGTGCCTGCCGCCGCCTTGCTCGCTTCCAGCCCGGAGAGGACCTGCTTGCTGTGCCGCCTTGCCAAACCTTCCAGCCTTGTGGTCCTACCTTCCTCTCCCTCCAGCCAATCCAATCTGCAATTCCCTATTCAGTGTGAGTGAGTTCGTTCTGTCTGTATTGTCCTGGGTATAAGTTAAGCCTGTATAGATAAGCTAGAAATTGCTCTGTGTCCTTCTGCTCCTTCCATTTCCCTGTAAATTACATTTCTTTTCTCCTCTTCCTTTAGTCTTGTGTAAATAATAATAAATCCTGTTATTTCCTACCTTCGTCTTCTTCTTTACATTCGATCGTCTTTGTGATTTCCCCATTGAATACCTGTGGCACGATTTGGCCAACGTTTAGGATCGGGTTTAGTATTGCTAATGGTTCGAGCCGCGGGCTGCTAATCCGCTCGGCAAAATAACATCTTGTCCGCGGTCTCGAACGAGGTTGCTCACCTGCCTCGTGGAGGGAGCTGGGCAGCTTCAGGACTCACGTCGGTCAGTCGCAGACAAGGGGATTAATCCCCCCTTGGTAAGGGGAAAAGGGGCCGACGGTGAGATCCGCAACAATATGCAAATATGCATCCAAGTGTAGTTGTTGCATCTGGAGGCATATGTGCCCCTGCTGGCCCACCTTAGCTTTATTTTTTAAATTTTGAAAAAATGTTCTACTTTTTTGGATTAAAAATATCTCTAGAACATCCCTCTTTAGAAAATCTTTTTAAAATGGTTTTGTAGCTAAGTGAAGGATATTAAATGATCCCCAAACCCATTCATTAGTGGGTGTAGGGAAATGTTTTAGACCCCACAAAAGAAAAAAATAGAATTGTTATTTTTATTTTTTTCAATATGTCAACATGATTGGAACAGTACCGGGAAACCCCGGGTGAGGTTTTATTTCCCAAATGACGTGAATTGGGCAGCTCTCCAGCTCTCATTGGTTCAAGCTCGCACATTACGTCACGTCGTACGTCATTACGTCCCGTCCCGATTCGCTGATTGAATCACGGATTTGACCACGATTTTGTCGTGCTTGTAAGGAGGCTATTTCTATACATAAATACCCGAAATTTCGGCAAGTTTAGTTATTCTTATTACTAGGGCATGCCCGTACTATATATATATCTAAAATTATATCCCCCCCCCCCTCTATTTACATGAAATGGTTTGGTCCATTCGCAAAGCCAAAGCGAACGGCTTGCGAGTACGGTGACAATCCCCCCCCCTCTATTTACATGAAATGGTTTGGTCCAAAGCGAACGGCTTGCGAGTACGGTGACAATCCCCCCCCCCTCTATTTACATGAAATGGTTTGGTCCAAAGCGAACGGCTTGCGGAGTTTGGTAAATAAATCGCCATAGCTCGGTAACTACTTGTCCGATTAATATGAAACCTTGAAAAGGCACATCCTCAGGTCCCCAGCAATATACCTGGCAAGTTTAAAGTATATCGGACCCGTGGTTGTCGAGAAACAGCGGTCACAGACATACACACACACATACACACACACACACAGAGATTACTGGAATTATTCTTACTAGGACGTGCCCGTACGTGGGTGCCCGTTCGGAAAAACATTCCAAACCGCGTGGCAGTAACGACCACAGAACCCCCCCCCCTCTATTTGCATGAAATGGTTTGGTCCATTCGCAAAGCCAAAGCGAACGACCACAGAACCCCCCCCCCCCCCCCTCTATTTACATGAATGGTTTGGGCCATTCGCAAAGCCAAAGCGAACGGCGAACGGCTAAATCGCCATAGCTCGGTAACTACTAACTACTTGTCCGATTAATATGAAACCTTGAAAAGGCACATCCTCAGGTCCCCAGCAATATACCTGGCAAGTTTCAAGTATATCGGACCCGTGGTTGTCGAGAAACAGCGGTCACAGACAAACACACACACACACACACACACAGACACACACACACACAGAGATTACTGGAATTATAGATAGACTAGGGCATGCCCGTACTATATATATATCTAAAATTATATCCCCCCCCCCTCTATTTACATGAAATGGTTTGGTCCAAAGCGAACAGCTTGCGAGTACGGTGACAATCCCCCCCCTCTATTTACATGAAATGGTTTGGTCCAAAGCGAACGGCTTGCGAGTACGGTGTTTTTTATCGGACCCGTGGAATTATAGATAGTAGTTTTAATTAGTTTTAAAACATAGTTTAACGCCAACATAGTTTGCCAACGTGTAATAAATGAATACGCTCTCAAATGTGCCGTCCGAGGCAGAGTCTGTTTGGCACGTTCGGCACACGTGATAGCTCGCTGCTCTCTGATTGGTTGAATCGTTTTTTGGACATAGCTCGGTAACTACTTGTCCGATTAATATGAAACCTTGAAAAGGCACATCCTCGGGTCCCCAGCAATATACCTGGCAAGTTTAAAGTATATCGGACCCGTGGTTGTCGAGAAACAGCGGTCACAGACATACATACATACATACATACATACATACATACATACATACATACATACACACAGAGATTACTGGAATTATAGATAGACTAGGGCATGCCCGTACTATATCTATATCTAAAATTAAATCCCCCCCCCCCCTCTATTTACATGAAATGGTTTGGTCCAAAGCGAACGGCTTGCGAGTACGGTGACAATCCCCCCCCCCTCTATTTACATGAAATGGTTTGGTCCAAAGCGAACGGCTTGCGAGTACGGTGACAATCCCCCCCCTCTATTTACATGAAATGGTTTGGTCCAAAGCGAACGGCTTGCGGAGTTTGGTAAAGAAATCGCCATAGCGTGCACGTAATTAGTTTTAAAACATAGTTTAACGGCAACATAGTTTGCCAACGTGAAATAAATGAATACGCTCTCAAATGTGCCGTCCGAGGCAGAGTCTGTTCGCCACGTTCGGCACACGTGATAGCTCGCTGCTCTCTGATTGGTTGAATCGTTTTTTGGACATAGCTCGGTAACTACTTGTCCGATTAATATGAAACCTTGAAAAGGCACATCCTCGGGTCTCCAGCAATATACCTGGCAAGTTTAAAGTATATCGGACCGGTAGTTGTCGAGAAACAGCGGTCACAGACAAACATACATACATACATACATACAAACATACAAACATACAAACATACACACAGAGATTACTGGAATTATAGATAGATTATTATTATTATTATTATATGATTCGAAATAGCCTCCTTACGTAATGACGTAGACGTGACGGGACAGACGTAATGACGTAGACGTGACGTAATGTTCGAGTTTGAACCATTGAGAGCCATTCACATGTTTGGAAAAAAAACACACATATATATATATACGTATATATCTTCCAGGCAAGCAGCATCGACGTCACTGAAAACAGCGCATGCGCGAAAGACCTTGTTTATCATACGTCATTAAGATGCATGCGCGATTCATACGTCATTCGAAAGTCCCGGCATGGTTCGGTCTACCGGATATAATGTGCCGGTTAAACCATAAGCACCCTCGCCTCTAAGTCGGTTTTTTAAAAACGGGTCAAACTACACTGTATATAATATGCCCTGTCATAAACTACGCTGTCAATAATAGATCCGCCGGAAGTTGTCGGCTGCCGCAGAAGTCTGTTGGGGCGTGGCGTATATAGAGCCTAACGCCTCCAAAAATGCCATTTAAATTTTAAACTCAAAAAATGAGGACGAGAGAAGAAACGTGGCGGAGTTTGAGGATTGTGGTACAGGAAGGGCGGGTGTGCTTGTGGAAATGGGAAAAAGGAAGATCCTGAAAGGTGGGCGGTACCACAGTCGTCTCCGAACATGGCGAACGTGAAGTTAGAATTCTGTGGTGCTGCGAAAACCGTTGATCCCCGTAAGCGGCCCTTGGTCATTATCGGGCAGGTGAAAAACCTGAAGAGGTTGGATTGGGACGAAATGCGACCCCGCTTGGAACCACGTGTTACCGACGAGGTGAGATGGACTAACCGGAGACCATGTTCCGGTGACGGTGTCGATGATGAATTGTTTTAGTTTCTCCTCAGTTTGACCTTCTGTGTGACGATCTGTTTAATTATTTTATGTATTAAAACAAAGTTATTTTGAGTTGTAGCTCGGATGAGGCGTTTTTACACTTCCTGCCCCTGGAGCCATCACCATGACATGAAAGGTTTGGTTTTAATGGTTCCTCCCCCACAGGTTGTGTCCCCGATGTTATGGATGGACATTTGTGGTGGTGCTGGTGTGTGTGTGTGTGTGGTGGTGCTGGTGTGTGTGGTGGTGCTGGTGTGTGTGGTGGTGCTGGTGTGTGTGGTGGTGCTGGTGTGTGTGGTGGTGCTGGTGTGTGTGGTGGTGCTGGTGTGTGTGGTGGTGCTGGTGTGTGTGTGTGTGGTGGTGGTGCTGGTGTGTGTGTGTGGTGGTGCTGGTGTGTGTGTGTGGTGGTGCTGGTGTGTGTGTGGTGGTGCTGGTGTGTGTGTGGTGGTGCTGGTGTGTGTGTGGTGGTGCTGGTGTGTGTGTGTGGTGGTGCTGGTGTGTGTGTGTGGTGGTGCTGGTGTGTGTGTGTGGTGGTGCTGGTGTGTGTGTGTGGTGGTGCTGGTGTGTGTGTGTGGTGGTGCTGGTGTGTGTGTGTGGTGGTTCTGGTGTGTGTGTGCGGTGGTGCTGGTGTGTGTGTGCGGTGGTGCTGGTGTGTGTGTGCGGTGGTGCTGGTGTGTGTGTGCGTTGGTGCTGGTGTGTGTGTGCGGTGGTGCTGGTGTGTGTGTGCGGTGGTGCTGGTGTGTGTGTGCGGTGGTGCTGGTGTGTGTGTGTGTGGTGGTGCTGGTGTGTGTGTGTGGTGGTGCTGGTGTGTGTGTGTGGTGGTGCTGGTGTGTGTGTGTGGTGGTGCTGGTGTGTGTGTGTGGTGGTGCTGGTGTGTGTGTGTGGTGGTGCTGGTGTGTGTGTGTGGTGGTGCTGGTGTGTGTGTGTGGTGGTGCTGGTGTGTGTGTGTGTGGTGGTGCTGGTGTGTGTGTGTGGTGGTGCTGGTGTGTGTGGTGGTGCTGGTGTGTGTGGTGGTGCTGGTGTGTGTGGTGGTGCTGGTGTGTGTGGTGGTGCTGGTGTGTGTGGTGGTGCTGGTGTGTGTGGTGGTGCTGGTGTGTGTGGTGGTGCTGGTGTGTGTGGTGGTGCTGGTCTGTGTGGTGGTGCTGGTGTGTGTGTGTGGTGGTGCTGGTGTGTGTGTGTGGTGGTGCTGGTGTGTGTGGTGGTGCTGGTGTGTGTGGTGGTGCTGGTGTGTGTGGTGGTGCTGGTGTGTGTGTGTGGTGGTGGTGCTGGTGTGTGTGTGTGGTGGTGCTGGTGTGTGTGTGTGGTGGTGCTGGTGTGTGTGTGTGTGGTGGTGCTGGTGTGTGTGTGTGGTGGTGCTGGTGTGTGTGTGTGTGGTGGTGCTGGTGTGTGTGTGTGGTGGTGCTGGTGTGTGTGTGTGGTGGTGCTGGTGTGTGTGTGTGTGGTGCTGGTGTGTGTGTGTGGTGGTGCTGGTGTGTGTGTGCGGTGGTGCTGGTGTGTGTGTGCGGTGGTGCTGGTGTGTGTGTGTGTGGTGGTGCTGGTGTGTGTGTGTGTGGTGGTGCTGGTGTGTGTGTGTGGTGGTGCTGGTGTGTGTGTGTGGTGGTGCTGGTGTGTGTGTGTGGTGGTGCTGGTGTGTGTGTGTGGTGGTGCTGGTGTGTGTGTGTGTGGTGGTGCTAGTGTGTGTGTGTGTGGTGGTGCTGGTGTGTGTGTGTGTGGTGGTGCTGGTGTGTGTGTGTGTGGTGGTGCTGGTGTGTGTGTGTGTGGTGGTGCTGGTGTGTGTGTGTGTGGTGGTGCTGGTGTGTGTGTGTGTGGTGGTGCTGGTGTGTGTGTGTGTGGTGGTGCTGGTGTGTGTGTGTGTGGTGGTGCTGGTGTGTGTGTGTGTGGTGGTGCTGGTGTGTGTGTGTGTGGTGGTGCTGGTGTGTGTGTGTGTGTGGTGGTGCTGGTGTGTGTGTGTGTGGTGGTGCTGGTGTGTGTGTGTGTGGTGGTGCTGGTGTGTGTGTGTGTGGTGGTGCTGGTGTGTGTGTGTGTGGTGGTGCTGGTGTGTGTGTGTGTGGTGGTGCTGGTGTATGGTGTGTGTGGTGGTGCTGGTGTATGGTGTGTGTGTGGTGGTGCTGGTGTATGGTGTGTGTGGTGGTGCTGGTGTATGGTGTGTGTGGTGGTGCTGGTGTATGGTGTGTGTGGTGGTGCTGGTGTATGGTGTGTGTGGTGGTGCTGGTGTATGGTGTGTGTGGTGGTGCTGGTGTATGGTGTGTGTGGTGGTGCTGGTGTATGGTGTGTGTGGTGGTGCTGGTGTATGGTGTGTGTGGTGGTGCTGGTGTATGGTGTGTGTGGTGGTGCTGGTGTATGGTGTGTGTGGTGGTGCTGGTGTATGGTGTGTGTGGTGGTGCTGGTGTATGGTGTGTGTGGTGGTGCTGGTGTATGGTGTGTGTGGTGGTGCTGGTGTATGGTGTGCGTGGTGGTGCTGGTGTGTGTGGGGGTGCTGGTGTGTGTGTGTGTGGGGGTGCTGGTGTGTGTGGTGGTGCAGTGTATGGTGTGTGTGGTGGTGTATGGTGTGCGTGGTGGTGTATGGTGTGCGTGGTGGTGCTGGTGTATGGTGTGTGGTGGTGCTGGTGTGCGGTGTGCGTGGTGGTGCTGGTGTATGGTGTGGGTGCTGGTGTGTGTGGGAGTGCTGGTGTGTGTGGGGGTGCTGGTGTGTGTGGGGGTGCTGGTGTGTGTGGGGGTGCTGGTGTGTGTGGGGGTGCGGTGTATGGTGTGTGTGTGGTGGTGCTGGTGTATGGTGTGTGTGGTGGTGCTGGTGTGTGGTGGTGCTGGTGTATGGTGTGCGTGGTGGTGCTGGTGTATGGTGTGCGTGGTGGTGCTGGTGTATGGTGTGCGTGGTGGTGCTGGTGTATGGTGTGCGTGGTGGTGCTGGTGTGTGGTGGTGCTGGTGTATGGTGTGCGTGGTGGTGCTGGTGTATGGTGTGCGTGGTGGTGCTGGTGTGTGGTGGTGCTGGTGTATGGTGTGTGTGGTGGTGCTGGTGTATGGTGTGTGTGGTGGTGCTGGTATATGGTGTGTGTGGTGTGGTGGTGGTGTTGTGGTTTTATTTGATCTTTAAGCTTTATCTTTTGACAGAATTACCTGCATGAGCTACATCGTGTTCTACTTACGAGTGGTTGTTTAAGAAACCAGAGTTGTGGTGCGGGTTTGTTTGACAGGTATGGTTTGCGGCGGTGAACATGCTGAACCCCAGCCCGACGGACAGCGTGCACCTGTTCCTGAACAGCGCCGTGGTGTGTGCCTTGCCGAGCCGAATGAGCCGACACAACGCGCCCTCGGCCTCGCTCTACGCTCCTCGCCTCTTGCGGAGCAATCTTCCCGGCGCTCCCGACCAATGTGTAACGGTACATGACTGTCACATGGTCTCTTGCATTGCTGCAACACCCTAACCCGCGCTTCGCTTTCACCTACCTGAAACACCTGCTCCCTGAGGGACGTGTGGCAATTTTTGGTGTAGTAAACCACGTGCACAAGCATCAATCTCAAATGATCTCTCCATCCGCGTGAGAGGATGTGGGTAGCGGAGAGGTGGGTTCATGAATTGACCAGGTAGCCAATCACGTATGCAAATGCGGTTTTGATTTATACCATAAGGTTCAGATAGATAGACGGACATACAATTGCCGAAGTTTATCAGAATAAGTTGTATCTCATTTGTCTTGATTGTACAAGAAAGGATCATATTTCTGGTAGGGTGCATGGGTTATTTTTATTCATTTTATGTGATATTTTTCAACTACACCTTCCACAACGGTGACAAACTGACACAATTGTCATGGGTTTAGGTGGTGTGCGAGCGAGAAGACGTGCTTCCCTTGGGCTGCGCCGTGGCCCGAGCATTCCCGCTGTTTTCACGACGCACCGGAGGCTCACGGTATTGATGTCGCCAAACGTTTAATATCCTCGTTTGGTTACGATTGCATTCGGAAAAAAAAGTAATGAAACTGGAATATTGATGTGAAGTTTTAATGTTTTAATTGCCATTAATGCCCCTCATCTGTAGAAAGTATCCCGTTTAAATTTCATTAAATCTAAACGATGTATAATATTTATTGCGAATGAACGCCATCTTCGACTACAAATATGACGAACAACATCGGGATAAAGTGTTCTGCAGTTCATACTCCCAGAATCTTCTGGGATATTCTCCTGTTCTGCAGTTCATACTGGGATATTCTCCCAGAATGCTCTTGGATCTTTCAAAGTGTAAATGGGAGTTCCATATTGGACGTTATGTTTCACCCCTGTCTGTTTGTTGTCTGTGAGTCGGATGTCTCAAAAGTTATGGATTGATTCGGACGAAACTTGGTGGACAGGTTGGGTGCATGACAAGGACGAGATTATAAAATGTTGGTGAAGATCCGGATCCGATAAATTGTTTTATTCAAGTGATCCTTCACCATTGAGTGAGGTCCAAAACGATATATAGCACGATGTCTCAAAGTTGTGGACGAGTTATGACAAAACTAGGTGGATGAGTTTGGTGTGTGACAATAATAAGCCAATTCCATTTTGGTTCAGGTCTGGATCCAGATGCAGCCTATCAGTGGGATACATACGTAAACTGTTCAGCCTGGCGCAGGTATGCGCTCTCCCGAGTGCCGTTATAGGATTGTGCTCCATTTAAAGGAACGGTCAGGTTGATTAAATTGATCTCGGCTAAGCATGAATGAATGATCGTTTTAAGGCCATTTTCCCCGCTAGAGCGGGGGTTAGCCTTGCGGGCCCCAATGACGATCATGGTTCCCTGTTTTGAGGCAATGTTTTTATGGCCGGATGCCCTTCCTGACGCCAACCCTTAGTCACCTCTTACGATGCGCAGGGATACGGTGTACCTATTCTAAATCGGGGTACACACCGTGATCATTCATCCCAGCAAGCTGGTACTCAATTTGCCGACCTCGGAAGGATGACAGGCTGAGTCAACCCCCCTGGCGTTAATTCGGCGATCGACCAGGATTCGAACCCAGAATTCTAGGATCCCAAGCCGGCACCCTAACCACTAAGCCAACGCCAGGCTAAGCATGAATATATAAAAAAAATAACCACCTTTAGAGGCCATTTTTCCCCGCAAAGCGGGGGTTGGCCTTTTTCGGGAACCGTGGTTGTTGTTGTTTTTCGGTCCCCTTTTTGAAGCAATGTTTTACGGCCTGATGCCCTTCCTGACGCCAACCCTTTTTGCCGCCTTTAACGACAAACAGGGAATTACCAGTGAACTGGTACTCAATTAGCCGACCTCGGAAGGATGACAGGCTGAGTCAACCCCCCTGGCGTTAATTCAGCGATCGACCGGGATTCGAACCCAGGATCCTAGGATCCTAAGCCGGCACCCTAGCCGCTAGCCCAACACCAGGGTTCTATTCTATATTATATTATAGGCCCACATGAATGTGGGCCTATAATAAAAAGGCAGAGCTTTGGTCCCATTTTTGCTTTTAATTTGGACAAAATGTACTTTCCTTCCTTCATTCTGCGGTTGACAGGTCTTCACACAATGAGCCATGCCACGTCACGGTAGAATTCATCCTCGTGGATCAGTCCAATCAGCCTCTGGAAGCTGAGGCGCTGGAGGTGAGGGCGAACGTCAAACAGTTGTTGATTTGGTCAAAGAAGCCGTTATCGATCGTTAATTGTCTCACTCGCTCATTGCTTGTGAAACTGGTGCCGATGGTACGATACGACGAGTGAAACTTTGGGTGAAACATTTGATCGTTGTCAATACTTGTGTCACATGAGTATTCTCAGTCCAATGTTTTGATTGCTCTACCAATTGCATTTTTGTATGACGTTCTAAATGATTTGTATGTACCTAGTTACTGATGATTTGACCTTTGTGTTAACTGTGCTCCTTCATTCTTATCAGTGCCTTACGACGATGGCCGAAAGCATCCGTCTGGCAGCTCGGATAGTAGACACACCCTGTAATGAGATGAACACGGAAAATTTTCTTGATGTAAGTTTAGTTTCTCTTGTAGAAATGTGGCCCTTTTGAGGTGGCTCAATTATGACCTA
This sequence comes from Myxine glutinosa, assembly GCF_964187855.1. Lineage (NCBI taxonomy): Eukaryota > Metazoa > Chordata > Myxini > Myxiniformes > Myxinidae > Myxine > Myxine glutinosa. The sequence continues at coordinate 87,053,994 of NC_136269.1, forward strand.
CCGACCTATAAAAACCCATGCTTTACTTCTTACTTCTGCCATGTCGGTGCAGGAGCTAAAGGCCGTGGGCGAGGAGTTGGACATTGTACCCTCGGTTGTGAGGGGAGAAGAGTTGAACAAGAAGGGATTTGGAGGTGGGTGTGGTTAAGACGATGAAGATTAAATCCTCAGGTACCTTAAAAGCTGAACCTTATAAATAAAGGAGATTGGTAAATCCAGGTAGCCAATTTGACCAAATAATAGACCGATTCCCTTCAACATGGAGAGATGCACCCAAAAGTACATAATGATCTGCCTGCCAATATCCATCTTGCTCCAATATCCAGGGCTGTACGGAGTAGGAAGAGCAGCAAGCCATCCTCCAATACTGGCAGTGCTGAGCCATAGCCCTCCTGGTGCTACGCAGACCATTGCCTGGGTGGGCAAAGGAATCGTGTACGATACAGGTGGCCTAAGCATCAAGGGAAAGGTGTGAATGATTGCAACAAATATTGATAAAGATATGTAAATGCTTGCTTCCATATTCCTTCTCATCCAATTTGCTTTTCCAACCTTGACATGTTGTTTTCGTCCTTTTTCAGCAAAAGTATTCCTCTGCTTTTCCACCCCCTCCACCCTTTTCTTTCCAAGACCGTCATGCCCGGCATGAAGAGAGATTGTGGTGGAGCTGCTGCAATATTGGGGGCCTTCAGGGCGGCTGTCAAACGGGTGTTTTATATAGTTTTTATTTTATTTTGTAATCTTTCTATCGGCATTTAGAATTTAAATTTTTGCTTCTTTTGTCGTTGCTTTCTTAATCCTCTTGCCACTGAAGTTTATCCTTCTTCCTCCTTTTTGTGTGCAATGTTGGTGTCCATAAAAAGTGTAATCCAATGACAGGATAGCACCTTCTTACTTTTTAAAACATATTCCATAACATAAATCCTTCCACAATCCCATCCCCATCCCCTGATGACTCCCAGGGTTTCAGGGACAACCTTCATGCTGTCTTCTGTCTGGCGGAGAATGCTGTGGGCCCCAATGCCACGCGTCCTGACGACATACACCGGCTGTACTCCGGAAAGTGAGCGCCAAAGTGCTGGAACCACTTGTGAGGACGGGTTGTACAGGACAGGAGCTCCCGTTTAACGAACCTGCTGTTTATGGCTGGAGGTAGTAATGAGTGGTCTTGAAAGCTGGAGCAACTAAGGACAGTTTTTATTTCTATACTCTGTCTAGTTTCATGGAAGAGTGAGGTGACAGTAAAAAGGGAAGAAACTGACGGTAGGGGAATAGGGTGACAGTTTGAGGCAATAAGCAAGATGATGAATGATTGGGAAAAGAGGAGAGGAGTAAATGCATTAGTTGGGTAGGGTTAATAGGTGTAGAAAATATGGATAGGGGTGGAGGGATAGATGGGTAGCATGAGATGGTAGTGTACTGCCTGCTGGAAGCCCTGTAGGGAAGCATGGGATTGAACAGTTTTGGGAAGGTAGATCCCATGTGCAGTAAGTCTGCATTTTGGGAGTTTACCCAGAAGGCTGTTTACTGGAAAAGGTTTGCATCCTGAAGCAGCCAGAAATGGTCAGAGGGCTGAGAGAGCAGAGGGAATTGTATTGGAGAAAAGCAGTTTAAAGAACAAAACTAGAACGATACTCTTCGACGTTACGTCGACCGATTTATGCCTCCACCCACATTATTACATCATTATAATACTTGTAGCAAGTTTGATTTTAATCCATTCAGCTGTTCTCAAATTATCACATTTTTACCTGGCATGACCTCTGACCTTTGACCTCGGGACCCCCAAAATCCAATCGGTTAATATTTCCTTCATTATACATATCTGTACTAAGTTTGAATTGGACCCCATTATCCATTCTTGAGTTATAGACCGATTACAGACTTTGACCTTTGACCTCTTGACCCCAAATTCTAATTATTTAATCTTTACATAATTATACATACCCATACGAAATTTGAATTACATCACTTCAGCCGTTCTCAAGTTATAGACCTATTGCAGATTTGACCTTTGACCCCAAAATCTAATCACTTAATCTTTACATCATCATACATACCTGTACCAAGTTTGAATTGGATCACTTCAGCCGTTCTCAAGTTGGACATATTACAGATTTGACACTTGACCTTTGACCCCAAAATCTAATCGGTTTATCTTTATCTCATTATACATACCTGCACCAAGTTTGACGAAGATCCCTTTAGCTGTTCTCAAGTTGTCGCGGTAACGAAAACGCATCACGGACGTACGGATGGACAGCCGGACGGACGGACAACCTGAAAACACAATGCCTTTGTCGGCGGAAGCATTAAAAAAACGCCACAACCAACCTGTCTACCAAGAGAGCAACAGCCCTCACCTCGGCCTCATTGTGTGATATGCCAATAATGTTGATAGTTTTGGATCCAAATATTAAAGGTGATAATGTTATTCTGGGGTACCAGTTCATTGGGGAGAGCAGTTGGTGCGGACAAAGGTCTTGTAGATTGTGAGGAGCTCTGATTTTTCAAGGCATCACTTCGAATGATGGATGATGCACAGTCTGCAGCTCATTTTTGAGGACAGCTCTATGATGTGGTCAGCCAAGCAGAGGTAGGTGATGGGCGGTGGGGAGGCCTCGAGATCAAATCTCCTCTTCCAGGCATGTTTGACGAGGCTTCCTGAGTGACAGAGCAAGATTGCAAGACGTGTTCGAGTTGCCACACAAGCATCTAATCAATTCCAGATTGGCAGAGAGTGACACAGCTGCTGCTGCCTGTCATGAGAATTCATCTGTAAAAAGGAAGGAAGTGTTTTTCCAAAACATTGGATAGGTTGTTTATGGCGACTTGGATCAACACTGGGTCCAGGATACTGCTTTGGAGAACTCGAGTCTCTATCGAGAGAGAAGAGAAGAGGGTTTCATCGATGGCAAAGCATCGACTCTGTGAGTGGAGGAAGTCAGAAAGCCTCGTCTGTCACAGGCAGTGAGCTTGGTAAGCAGAGCAGAATGCTAGACTATGTCGACTGCCCCAGATGTATCCAGTGAGACTGTCCTGACCTCTTGTTTGACATTTAGAGCATTACCGTGGCTAAGAGAGAAGCAGCACATGTCCAGAGCTGTGACTGGGCCGGAATCCAAAGCGATAGTCAGAGATCAGGCTGTTTGAAACAGGAAAGATGTCAGCAGCATTGATGGATTCCATTACTTGGCTTCTAATGGAAGTAAGCTGACTGATCGGTAGTTGAGAGGATCTGGTTTTGCACCCTTCTTGTAGATGGGAGTTTATTTTATTTTTTTGGTTTCCAGGTAGAGGGGAGGTGGCCAAAGGAGGAAAAGCTGAAAAGAGCAGCAGAGCAGGATTTGACAACATGCGTAGCGATGCTGTCTGAGCCTGTTGCTGCACCAGGGTTGAGGCTGCACAGAACTTTCCCATTTTGGTTGAGAACAATGTCGACAAGACTGTGGGTGTGAGGAGTTAAAGTTGACACTTGGGGAGAGTGCGATGAGTTGGGTGCACACAATTTGGAGGTTAAGGCCGAGTTGAGACATTGTGCCTTTGCTCGAGCAGTGTTTGCTGCGAAGCTGTTTGAGGTGATTGGGGGTGGGGGGGGGGGGGGGAACTTACACCTGAGATGGACTTGACAAGGCACCACCATGACTGAGGAAGGAGATTTGTTGGAAAGTTCAGCCTTGAGATTTAAGATCTAGGCAGGGGCAGCTTTTATAATTAGTTGTGATAATAATAGTAATAACATTAACTATTATAGTTTGTCCATGTTTGATCCCGGAGTTTCATTTCAATCAAAACTGTCCTGTATTTTAAAAACCGCACCTTTGTTGAATTCTGTGGATAGAAAAGGTGAGCCAATGAGCTGCATTTCTTACATTATCATCACCAAATGCTTTTGTCCTAAAGCAGCCTTATTGGGATGGGGATGCAGAACTGTGGAGATAAACAACACTGATGCCGAGGGCCGTCTTGTACTGGCTGACGGAGTTGTTTACGCCAGCAAGGACCTCAAGGCTGACATCGTGCTGGATATGGCAACACTAACTGGAGCACAGGTCAGGATACAATAACTGGGATGGAGAATTTAAATATTACATTCCGCTCAGGACCGACGGGGTAGCTTGAAGGTGTGCGCACCTGCCTTTTGAGACGTGTAGCTTGGGTGTGAATCTCAACCATGCTGCATCGTTCTGTGCACCGTCCATTGCAAGGACGTTCGGCCGGATGACCGGTTTGCCAATACCGGTGTTGGGTAACTTTAGAGTAAAGAGTGAGTTCCTTCTGGAACCCTGAGCAAATTCCAAGTTGCTGCCACCTCTGGTTATCTGTCAGGCTTGGCCATCCGGTTCATGAAAGACTCGGGTCAAGAATGTTCCCCGGTTGACTCCATGAGGTGGAATAATCGGGGCCGTTAAACAATTGGAAGGTTTGAGCATGTGTTTGCTGGCGGATTGCAATACAATTGTACCCTCAAACAGGGCATCTCGACGGGAAAGTTCCACGCAGCAATTCTGACCAATAATGAGGAGTGGGAGTCGGCGGCGGTGAAAGTTGGCCGGAAAAGTGGTGATCTCGTCCACCCGCTCGTCTACTGTCCCGAGATTCACTTCAGTGAATTCTCTTCCTCGTTGGCCGACATGAAAAACTCTGTAGCGGTGAGAAGCTCGAGTCGTATCATTACATACCCAACAATTATTTTATTCCATTCCTTGGGCTTTTATATAAAACTTGGGTGTTTTAAAAGTTGGCTGCAGTCATCGATTCACCAAAAGTGCATTGGCTCGTGCAATTTTGACTTCGGCAGGATCGTGGAAATGCACAGAGTTCCTGTGCTGGCCTCTTCATAATGGCACACCTGGGGTTTGAGTGGCCTGGGGTCTGGATCCACTTGGATATGGCTTCACCTGTACATGCTGTGAGTGAGATGGGGGCAATTTTCCATTCAGTAGTCAGTAGTCACATGTGGTTGTTAAAAAGCTATGCAGAATGATGTTTCGCCATCTTTGTGGATGCACAGAAGTCAAGGTTCAGGTGCAGGGTTTCAACCACCGAGTGATCTTCATCTTGGCCTGGGTAGCTACCATGCACCTGTCGCCTTATCACAGGCGATTAGGAAAATGTTGTTTCTATCAATCTGTATATGTCAAACCCCTCACCCCACCCTCTCCACCTTTGGAAGGTACTTCGTGTCTAGTACATACCTGTACACTACAGTTCCAGAACGATACCACTCGGTGGCTGAAATGCCAGACCTGAGTCTTGCTTTCTGGGTACCTTTTATACGAGTTCATGACACCTTCATTTTTTTCATACTGCCATTGAATTTCCGGCCATGCGTTATGGAACGTTATTTGTTTGTCTTTGGTGGAGCGCAGGGTGAGAGGGCAACAGGGTATGGTGTGGCACTACTGCTCGCACTGTTTGGACGTGCCAGCTCAGATGCCCTTCTGCAGTTTGTTTCTCCTTTGGGGCTCGAGGATGAGGAGCCCCTGCTGGATGGGGATGGAGGTGTTGGCACAAACAAACGAAGGCGCCTTGTTTGAGGATAATAAATTGAGTGATGTCAAAGATCCTGTAAGTGCGAATCTCTCGTGGCGAGGTTAACGCTGATTTTATGCCACCACGCTGCCGACCTACAGAGTGGGGCGGAGGGTTATTTTCTTGATCGGATTTCTGCGTTCAGCGTGGTCTTGCACAAATACTGTTGTTTTAGAATGCTTTTGCTATTGCATGGTGAGGGTGGAGGTGGGTTAGCTGTAGAAGGTGCCACCTGTCGATTGATTCTCAGAAACGAAGCTTTAGTACAAATCACCCGTGTACGCTTGGTCCCATTGCAGATTGCTCACACGTGCCTGATTTGGTATATTTGCCTGTTTATGGTGGTTCTGGAGGTTTAATAAAACAACCTTACCCATTGTTGGACCATGAGGAACTCGGGTGAAAAATGGAATTTCCAGTTTTAAAATGAGAAATTACAGGGATGGCCTGGTGGAGGTATGCACTCTACCAAGTGCCGTTCTAGTTATCTGAGCATGTTTACTGCTGTAAGTATTTAAAATACTCTTTCAAAGCTGTTTTCGGGAATGTTTGAACGTATGCATTCAGCCCAACCATGATTGGACTCTAATGTGGGCCTTGCTGCAGTCAGTGCACCATCTTTATTGAAGGTGTTTTGACTGACAAAAGAACAGAAGTGAACAAATGAAGATTGGACAAATAAGCATAACCTGTATAAAAGGTGAAGTATGGCAGGAGATTAGCAGAAACAAGTACAGATACATTCAAAATACACGGCCCCCATGCCAAATAAATAAATAACATATCCTCCAGCATGTGACATTGCCAGGGCGCCCGCAGTGGTGCAGCACATAGTGAAGGTAGTGGGAGGGAGATGTGTACATTAATTGACTAATAGCATACCTAAACCACCAGTGCTTCATCCTACGCTTTAACTTTTTGAAAATTAATTTATCAAATGTACCCCTTCCCTCCCCCTCAACCCCAGCCCTCCCTTCCACAGATCTCCTGATGTCCCTGTTCTCCACTGTTGTTTATGTGCTTCCCTCTCTCTCCCCACTTGTCCCCCCCCCCCTCCCTTTATTGTTTTATGTGTCCGTTTATTAACTCAACTGGATTACCGTCGAGTTGAATTCATCACATACTGAACCCTCCAGCGTCCTTTGTCTGTCGTCATTGTCTGTCGTCCGTTAACTTTTCGACGTTAACACTCCAGCGTCCACAAATATCAACCGATTCTGATCAAACTTGACATGCAGCATCCTTACCTCAAGGACCAGGTTGGTATTACATTTCAGCCCGATCCGTTGAAAAATGGCGGACTTAGGCGACCATTTTGTTTTTGGTCATGAAAACGACGTTAACACTCCAGTGTCCACAAATATTAACAGATTTTGATCAAACTTAGAATGTTTAACCCTTACCACACAAGGTAGGTTGCTATTGCATTCCAACCCGATCCGTCAACAAAACGGCCGCCATATTGTTTTCAGCTCTGAAACGACGTTAAAACTTTAACGTCCACAAATTTTCATTTAAGTCAAATCTCGTACAGACAACTGACCTACTTTAAAGTTGTCCAGTCAGTTCAGTTGAGTTCTGCTTCCCTGGAAGCTCTAGTTTTTTGTGTTTTATGTGCTCGCTCTTACACGAGCCTTGATCTTGTATACCAAAAAAAAAGAAAAAAGATTTTAATAATTGATAAATGTATAAAAAAAAATTATTTGATGAATCAAAAATATCCTTTATAGCCACATGACTTGGTCACTGTTGTGTCCAAATATAAACTTCCGAGCTCAAAAGGTGCTTGAGATATTACCCAGATGAGAAAGAAAATAAATAAGTACATAATAAATCGATAATAATTGATCAAAAAATACTGTTTTTGCCAAAGCATGTGCTCACTATTACGCCGAAAATTTAGCTTCCTAGCTCAAAGGATGGCTGAGGTACCGCCCGGAAAAACCAGATGTCATGCAGAGCACGATACTTGCAAAATCCATGCCCCTTTGTGCGCATGCGCATTTTTAATAGCGCATGCCAGGATAGGCCCCGCCCCCATCCATGCCCCCGCAAAGGTCAATATCGGATTAAAATTGGTAGTTTCCCCTTGAGTTGACCTTTGACCTTGAAATAGTTTGGTTTCCCAATCCAGTGATACACTGGAATTGCTGTTTCATTGTTCAAGTTAATCAGATGAAAATTGATGATTTTTCAGCTGAAAATGAATTTTAGAAGTTTGACCTTTGACCTCAAAAATAGCTGGTTTTCCAGGTTAGTGACTCAATATGCAAATGCTGTTCAATTTTCAAGTCAATTGGATGAAAAACGACAATTTTAGAAATTTGACAAAGATGACCCTTTGACCTCAAAATCAATAGGCTGCTTCCTTATGACCAACTCTACCATCTGATGAAGTTAAGTGAACGGTTTAAAATTGTGACTTCTTGGCACAAGATCAAACTATACTTGAAAAATCTTCGATTTTGCGAGTAAACGGAGTGAAAACTGAGCGCTCCCATTCAGCTCACGCCTGGAGATGGAATAGGAAAGGAGTGGTGCACAATAAAAAATACGAATGGAAATGGGAAACACCATGAGATGGCAGAGTTGCAACCCTGAAGGAGTGAATATGTGAGTGGACAGACAGGCCAGTCTGCAGGTGCAAAAGGTGAGATGAAGGAATGTAGGTGAGGAAGAAGTCTGAAGTTTCAAGTGTTGATATGGGTTGCTGGATAAACAAACATTCGCTTTGGTACAGTGAGACGAGGTGGGTCGCTGAGAGGATGGGGGCAAGACCGGATGAGACTAGGAGATCAAAAGGACCAGTCTATGGTGAAAAATGGCCATGATTACAGCAGAACCAAGGATGGCCTTTACCTGTTATGCTTCCAAAGCACTTTTACTTTTTCCAGGTGTAATCAGTGGTGGACATGTGGTTTTGCCCGACTCCTTGTGGGGCTTATCTCAATAAAAAAAAAGTCAGGTTCCAGGTATTGCACTGCGTTTAAAAAGAATCTTGTTGAGGTTTGTTATGAGCGGATGCAGCCGTTACCACTCTGTAGGACGTGGAACTGCTCAATATGATGTCATCTGAGATCCATCGTTTACCATGCAGCTCCTTCTCCAGAGGGTCAGTTTTACCAAAGCATTCCCGTGGCTGAGAACAAACCATGGACAGTTTGTCACTCCGAAATTTGGAGTGCTCGCACACAATGGCCTACTCTTCAAAAGGCAGTACGGGATCTTCAGCGTCTCCTGGTGAGTGCTTGGAGTGCACCCAACATCTCTCCAAAGGATGGTGCACCTCCTTACCTGCAAAACGCCCGGAGGCCAATTTTCCGGGCCAGGGATCCGTTTCAGTACACCACCTCTGAGCTATCATATCAGTCCATCTGCAACTAATGAAACTAATGAAGGCCCTTTTATAAACGGTGTGCAAAAATTACCTGCCTTCTAACGGACACTCTAGTGCAGCATCTTTACATTTCGGCGTGGGCATTATCACAACTGTTCCATCTGCATTCACTCGTACATTATAATTTTAATAGCGCTTTGTTCAGAAGAGAAGCCATCGGCTCACCTCTTGTGGTGCAAAAAGGGCATTGGTGGCACAACTGGAGTAACTTGTGCGATGTTGAATACAAACGAGTCCCAAGGTTGTTTGTCATCGACAACAATTTAAAAAAAATAATTAAATAAACATTTCCCACCCGAGTCACGGACAAGACAAACCACATCATTTTCACCCTGTGCACACAACATCCGGGCTGCCAGGGTAGCTTAAATGTATGCACTCACCTGTGAGCTCTCCAGCCTGGGTTTTAAAGAGTAGGCGAGCGATCGCCGGCACCTTGAACAAATTCCAAATTCCTGCATCAGAGGGACGACCAGTCCAGGATTGTAACCCGAGCCAGGAAACTGCTTCGGCAGTACTGGCACTCTTTATAGAACATGGTGTGTGATGATGAAGATGATGTGCTTAAAATGTAAATAAATACATCCACTACTTCTTAAATGCTCCAAATTACCCCCACCTTCCTGTGGGGTCAGCCACAAGGGTCTTTCGTAAACAATAAGGTCAGGCTGATTGAAGGTGGCAGGGATTTGTAATTTGTTTACGGTGCCGATGGTAACTCGCCTACTCTTCGTGAAACAGACCATGGGATCGTTAAAATCCACACAACGGATGCTAATAGCTGGGTCACCAATCTGAGGAATGGCACACTATACCACCTTTAGAGGCCATTTTTCTCTGCAGGGCAGGGGTTGGCCTTTTTCGGGCACCATGTTCATCTTTTTGAAGCAATGTTTTATGGCCGGATGCCCTTCCTGCCACCAAACCTGTAAGTCGCCTCTTGCGACACACAGGGAATTACCAGTGAACTGGTACTCAATTTGCCGAATTCGGAAGGATGACAGGCTGAGCCAACCCCCCTGGTGTTAATTCAGCGATCGACCGGGATTTAAACCCAGGATCCTGGGATCCCAAGCCGGCACCCTAACCGCGAAGCCGACACCAGGCATGGATGGCACACTCTGTTGAAAGCATATCTTCCACATCCATACCTTTTCCACCCCCATTGACCCAACCTCACACAACCTTTTCGCTCACAGGATACCGTCTTTTCTGCCATGCACTCCCTCCCATTTTGTTGTTAGCTCATGCCCTTGATCATCCCCAACTGTGACCGCACTGTCACTACGTTACCCTATGGCAAATAACTCTCTTCCATGAGCCACGATGTTACTTATATACAAAAACAAGTACCCTCGTGAAGCACTAAGCCAACCGTTTGTAGTGGGGTCGAGAAACAAACCCAGAATGTACAGTTCAAAGGTAACCCGGCTACCTCCTATTGGATTAAAAATACAAATAAAATGATGTTCCAAAATCTTACCCACATTACCATAAGTTTACATTACAAGTACAAAATCACGAGTTGAAACTTTTCTACACCACAAATGAAACCAACCACACGAGTGGCACTTACCTTTTGTCATTCTATTTCACAGACTTATTTTACATGAAGGTAAATATATTACAGCGTGGGCGTTACATGCTAAAAAGTGGCAGCAGCCCAACCACCCATTGTTGCAAAATAAATAATTTCCATCCCCTTTGCCCCCCAAAAAGAACCAAGAAAAATAAATAATTTCCATCCCCTTTGCCCCCCAAAAAGAACCAAGAAAAATAAATAATTTCCATCCCCTTTGCCCCCCAAAAAGAACCAAGAAAAATAAATAAAAAAAGCACTGAAGTTTAATATGTGGTTAAGAAAACAAAAACAAACACAAAACAAACAGCGTTCATGCAAAAAGAACAGGGGAGAAAAACAAGACAAAACAAAACAAAACGGACATTAGAAAGCCGTGTGCAACGCGTCATGCGCACCGACACACATGCGCATCTTTTGAGTAATCACTATGGCTGCCTGCTGGCAACAGCTGGCCTGGACAACCAGGCTCCCCCTGAGGTTTACATTTTGATCCAAACCAACAACAGAGAAAAGAAACAGACGAGGAATAAAACAGTGCATATACAAGAAGTGCACAACGTGTTGCTTTGACCTAAAATGACGAGTGCCTGTGGCTTTAAAAAATGGCACAAACGGTAGTTCGTTTTTGGAATAAGTAGGAAGTAGCTGGCAATGCGTACTATTGCTACAGAACTGGCTCTGGAATGGTCGGGGTGACAACACCTGTGCGGAGTTCAGTCAGGTAATAAAAGGCAACGGGGCGCACGTAACGAAAGGCCAACCTTATATGAAGTGACGGTAGGCCGCGTAAAGCAGTAAAGCAAAAACAATAAGGACAAGTTGCGTCAACGGGTCTTGCCAACCTCTCTCGAACCCCAACTGCCCAATTTGGCCCCCGTCGGCCAGCGTGCAGCCCCCGCTTCCTGCGCCAAAGCTCATGCTGCTATCCGATCTAGTCTTTGTTCCGGGCGGTGTGCTCGCCTCCCAGCTCCAGGCCTCATCCTCACCCATCTTTTGTTCCCCGTTGGTTTTCTCTTCCCGATCAACTTTGTGCGTCTGCTCGCTCTGATCGACATCCCTGCAGCGCTCTCCCAAGGACTCGTCGATGGATCTGCCGTCGTCCGGTTTAAATTCACAATGAGTTGGTGAGGACAGTTCATAATCTCTTTCATCTGGAAATAATCTGTGGGAGCAAAATGACAGGGATGAGTGGAGAATAATACAAGAAAAACTGATATTACTCGAAGGTCATCTTCATCTCCGGCACCTTACAACGTAAATGTCTTTACCAATGCCATACAATACGAAGTACCATTTCTGTACAATACTACAACATCAAAATGAATTGCTCTTTGTTCTACTGGCTGGATCAAGGACAACAAATTAAATGACAAAAATTCCCAAAACTTCTGAAACCTCTCCAGTATCTATACATACTGCATACCCCATGAAAGGAAGTAGCAGGAGGAGGAAGCTTCACCAAAAATTACTAAACCAGAATCCGTTTGTGAACGACACGTTTGGCTCCTTGGCCTCACGTGCACACGAGTCGAGTGTAGGTGTTAAGTGCAATGAATGAGTGAGGCAAAGGTATACATCATGTGGATCGATCACGTCTGTGTTGGAAAAAGCTTTGAATTCATCAATACCGATTCGGACATCATGCGTACTATAAGAGAGATGTTTGTTAATCTGTTGCCATTTGTCTCAGACACGGCCAAAAGGATCTTGGTCAAACTTTCAGAGGTTCATCAGTTAATGCCAGGGAGTGTTTTAAGCAAAAAAAAAAAACAATTTATTTGAAACTTTTGGAAAAAAAAAAAAGGTTGGATTTTAATTTTTTTATTTATTTTTAATTGTTCTATAGTGCCTAAGCCTTTGTAGCTATGTACAACAACAAACAACAACATGCATTTTAAGGCCATTTCCCCTGCTAGAGCGGGGGTTAGCCTTGCGATCCCCAAGACAATCTTCTCCATTTTGCCCTATCCTTTGTAGCTATGTATAAAAAAAATATAACCACCTTTAGAGGCCATTTTTCCCCGCAAAGCGGGGGTTGGCCTTTTTCGGGAACCGTGGTTGTTGTTGTTTTTCGGTCCCCTATTTGAAGCAATGTTTTACGGCCGGATGCCCTTCCTGACGCCAACCCTTTTTGCCGCCTTTAACGACAAACAGGGAATTACCAGTGAACTGGTACTCAATTAGCCGACCTCGGAAGGATGGTCAGGCTGAGTCAACCCCCCTGGCGTTAATTCAGCGATCGACCGGGATTCGAACCCAGGATCCTTGGTATCCTAAGCCAGCACCCTAGCCGCTAGCCCAACACCAGGGAAGCTATGTGAAAGGTAATATTAAATATTCCCTGACTCCATTACTTAATGGGTGTAGGGGAGTGTCTTATGCCTCCAAAAAAAAATAGAAAAATCAAAATCTGATTCCATCAAATGCCAACAGGATTATACCAGCACCAGGTAATGCCGGATACCCCTGCTAGTCTTTTATAACAGACTGCCAGGACATCTACAGCACATGTACACGTTTGGGTTAGATCAATTTTGTGATCTTGTTGATCAGCGCAAACGCTTATCTTGTCCTTCCAAGAGCTGCCAGTTGATAAAATTCGGTGGACATGTGGACATATTTGAACAACTGCACTTCGTTGTGACAGCAAGATCACAATACAATCCCAACTCGAGAGTTCCTAGAACACCTTACGGCATGCAGTTATGAGAAACAAGGACATTGCCGGGGTCCATGAGCGGCAAAATGGATTGGTCGAGATGATGTAAAATGCCGTACTATTTTGTCCAAGTACTGCTAAACTACAGGTTCGTTTTCCGATTCATGTTCAAAATATAGCTTCCTGTTCTTCTCTTCTTCTTCTTCCCTTTATAAGGGGTGACGTCCAACGGTACCAAGCTTCTGCCCTGCCTTGACCACGATACTCCTCCACTTCCCTCGTTCCTCGATCATAAACTGACGTTTGTCGACATAAGAACAGACAGACGAAGTGAACAAATTATTTAACTCGGATTTTCGCTTCGCATGTGCGGGGTAATTACATAAAGACCATTGTGGTCAGAAAAACCAATGAGGGTCCATCGATTTATTTTCAAGTGGTGTGAAAAGAAATTTCATTGGTTTAGCCAATTGTCATAGTTTTGTTTTCATTCACAGAGAACAAATGTATTTTTATAGCTTTAAGACATAAAAAGAAAGGTCGCCAAAATATGAGAAATTAAAGACCAACTGTTGGCCCTGATACCAACACGTAATGAATATGAATGAATGATGGTTTTGAGGCCATTTTTCCCCACCAGAGCGGGGGTTAGCCTTGCGGGCCCCATGACAATCATGGTTCCCTTTTTGAGGCAATGTATTTATGGCCGGATGCCCTTCCTGACGCCAACCCTTTGTCGCCTCTTACGATGCGCAGGGATACGGTGTACCTATTCTAAACCGGGGTACCAACACGTAATATTTAGACAAAATAAATACCATGCATGGCCTTTCTTGGCCATGCTCAATGTGCTTGTTGTAGAGATCCTCGCAGAAAGACGAGTGGAAAAATTAAGTGCCAGGATGAGACAATTCTCAAGTGGGTAAGGGGAAGGGAAAGCAATTTGAAAACAAAACATCTTGCTCTTACAATTCCTCCAACAGATCTACACCACAGCGGAAGTTGGAGGAAGCATTGCAAACCATGATTGGACCCGTTTATAAGCTTCGTCAGATGTGCCGTCAGATGCCTCCAACTCGAGTTACGGTCTACAAACAGATTTTCAAAGGGACATTTTGATCTTTCATCAGACAGGATTCCCAGTTTAACGTCCATCTGAGCGATGACCCACACATTGATGACTTGCCCTGCCTGTAAAACACCAGTATGTCAATTGATACCTGGGCCAACATTCAAATCCAGGTTAGAAAGAGGTGACTGCACGCACCTCTAGGCTATCCTTCCAGTCCCCGGCATGACTAATCCCTATGATCAATATAATATTCAACGAGAGCAGTTGTGTTAAAACTGGTGAAGAAATGTTCATCGATTCTTCATTTTAAAATAAATAATTCAAAAGCGGCCTAGGCAAACCAAGATTCTATCATAATCATGGAAATGCTCAAAAGTTTTCAATCATGCCCTGTAATGGTCCACAGCATTGATGCATATTCTGCTGCTATTTGTTCAGGCACACAATTAAAAGCACATGGTTGCCTTCAAGCCTACGTTAACCAATCTGAAGATCAAATCGCATGGCAGGTCGATCACTTGGGCATGCAATTTAGCTCAAATGGGCCTTTTGCTTTCTTCAATACCATTTTTGGTCACAAGTGATCATAATAATGCCACAACAGTTCACGGCAGTTTGGCAAGACAAGGCAGACAGGACACAGGCCTCGAGAGCAAACTGGTTTTCTCAATATGCACTTGTGATTTTTTTTTTCTTTTTTGTATACAAGGATCGAGGCTCGTGAAAGAGTTAACATTTATCACACAAAAAAAAATCTAACAGACACACAAAGTATATAATAAGGGGAGCGGTAGACAAGATGGGGAGAGAAGGGTAAGCACACAAACACAACATTTGAGAACAGGGACATCGGTAGATCTGTGGAAGGAGGAGGGCTGTGGGAGGAGGCTTGGGAAGGGGGTGGGGAGGGAGAAGTATAAAACACAAGGACACTGCGAGGACTTCCAGGAAGGAAGTTGGTGTAATGAAAATGTATCTAAGTTGAACCCAGGTGTGATGCTCTCTCTAACCACCGAGGCGTCTATAAGAACTCGGACGACCGTCGCTCCGAGACACTCCTGTGACATTTAATCTATGACATGTAGACTAGGATGGTGCGTATACGTAGATAATCTAGGCTTGCTTGCATTGATTGATATTACTGAACTTTCTCCATGATTCCATGATCCTGATATATTGCATGATTGTATTTTTACAGGATGTTGCCAGAGATCAAATTGTCATTAAACCGACTATCAGGTCAATGTCGTGGAACTGATTTTCATTACAGTTGGTATTTCAAAAAAGTGAAACTGGGGTGAAATTAGCAGGGGTAGAAAAGATCAAGGTTTTGGATGGGGGAAGATAAGAGATGGTGGTGAAGAGCTGTTTTAAAGACCTGGAGGGTGGACTGGGATTGAAGAGAGTGAGGAAGTTTGTTCCAGAGGCGGGAGAAAAGAGGAATGAAAGAGTGAAGGTGAGCAGAGAGCCTAGATTTTGGCAGTTTAACCATAAGAGGGTTGCAGGCAGATCTTGTGCGACCTGTAGGAATATTTGGGGGACAGAGCACAGAGAGAGCTGGGGGAGCAAGGCCGGAGAGGAGTCGGTAGAAGACGGAAAGACCACCAACCTGCCTGCGGTGAGTAAGTGAAAGGCCCTCGGAGTTAGCTTCATCTCGCGGGAGATTCCAATGATTCTGAATGCTTTGGTTTCAACAGCGTGAAGACGAGCTAGGTGTGAGGCAGGAGCACCGGCCCAGAGGGGGGAACAGTATTCCATTGAGCTGCAGATGAAAGCCTTGTATGTGGTGAGGAGCTCAGGTGTGCCAAGGAAGGACCGCAAGACGGAGGATGCCCAGTCGGCGACTGGCTTTGGAGGCCAGATTTGAAATGTGGTTTTCCCAAGAAAGATCATGGCAGATAGTGAGACCCAAAAGCTTGAGCGACAGAACTTCTTGGAGAGGATTGTTCAGAAAGTGGATGGGAGGGTTGTCCAGTCGGTCTTTTCGGAGAGACATAGTGAGAGTGGGAGATTTGTCAGGATTGAAAGACATGTTCCACTTGTTACACCCATCAGTTTCCTTGTTATTTCGGAATATTATAAAAATATGGTTTATAAGTTTTACTAAATAATTATAGCAAAGTAAAATAACATAAATTGTTCTTAATCAAGGGATCTGCTCTGAGTAAGTGCCACACACGGCCGAGGTTGAATCATTTCTGGGGGATGTGATTGTACTGGTGGGCACTGACGCAATGCCGCAGTGGCCCTTGTATGTTAGGGGAGCAATTTGACCAGCATGGCAGCGCTAACTCGCTGACTCTTCATCGAAAGACACTGGGGAACCTTCAACGTCCACCAGTAATCAACGCTAGCAGACGCGTCTCCGACTTAACGTCCCATTGGATGGACAATGCGGTTTGCTCCAACATCCTGCCTGTGAAACAAACACTAGGACAAGCGGTTATAGTTGTTCAGGTCGATAATAAAACCCAAGATGGCTCAAAGCAGAGTACATGACCTCAGAGCTATCCTTCCAGCCCAAGTAAAGGGTGACAAGATAACTTATTTTCATATCAGGACTTATGTTTTTGTTTTTATAACATACAGGCTCATGTAAATATTTCCCAACAGTACCAATATAATAAAAGAAAAATAACCCAACTGCAAATAAAGAATACATAAAAGGTCATAAGAAACAAATTAATGATCATGAAATGCAGAAGAAGAAGAAGAAGAAGCAAAAATTGACAATCTATGAAACAACACCACACAGCTAAGGAATCTCACTACAGCATTCATAATGAATTGAAGAGAGTCTGTTTGACTTCTATGCACTCCTGAATCAGTGAAGGGAATGAGTTGAAAGTAGTGGTTGTACTCAGTGGGAGGAGGGTGTGGGGTGTGGGGGGTACGGAGGTGCACGGGGGGATTTTAGGAGGTTAAAGAAAGAAATTGTAGTATCTATTCAGGGTGAGGGTAGGACCACAATTTTCTCCATGTAAACGTGTATCATATAGTGCCGCCTGGTGGAGGTAATAATAATTATCTTACAAGCAATAGTTAGAACTCCATTCAGTGTTGCGCACACCTCTGCCAGGTTTAACACTTTACGTTTTGTTTCCCACTGATGGGTCAGATTTGGATCCGGACCTGAACCAAAATTGAATCGGCTTGTTCTCGTCACCTAATCCACTGCTCAAGAACCGGGTCCGCGGCAGCATCTTCGCCAATCCATATGAAATTAGATAAATAAATTAAAAAATTAAATAAATAAATAAGTAAATAAATAAATAAATAACAATAAGAAAATACATATATATATAATAAAAATTAATATATAAAATATATATATATATATAAAATATATACATAAAAATTAATAACCTTTTGAGCCATGAGCTTCTTGGACTTTTGGCTCACCCACCCCCTGGGCTCCCTGGAGAAAAGAAAATCACTGAAAATTTGAAATTTGTTTAATTTCAGTTTTCTGCCTGCATAAATGTTTTTCTAGCTCTGGAATTACAAATAAATTATATTTTAAATCACAGACGGTCTCGATCACGTTTATTTAAAAAAAAAAAAAAAAAGCATGTGGCTGCCAGAAAACCGGCTGCTTGGGTATTATGGAGGTTTGAATAGCAACCGGTAGACTGGCCACTCGGGTTCAAAGGGTGAATAAAAGAAAATGAAAATAAGACTTTTTATATATAATTAATGTGTCAAGCGGAATTTCATAAAATCCCAAACGCCTCACAATACATCACATGTCACGCAGCTTTTTTGACGCAGGCGCAACAGCACATGCAGAGTGGGATTTGCATGACATCACTTCCGTTGCTTTGCTGAAATCGTTAACGTTAATCGTTAACATCTCAGGTGGGGGATGATCTGAGATGGTGAACAGCTGTCTTGAAAACCAGGAGGGAAGAATCAGGTAGAAGAGAATGTGGAAGGTGGTTCGACAGTTGGGAAAAGAGGGGGAAAAAAACGTGTAGTGCAGGATGACAAAGCACGGAGAGGACAGAGGGTGCAAGACAATTAAGGAGGTGGAAGAAGACAGAGACCACCGACCTGTCCACACTGGCATAGTCATAGGACCATAGATTCTAGTTAATTGCAAGAAACTCCAATTATCTTGAGGCCTTCGTTTCACAGTACCAAGCTGTGCAAGTTGTGAGGCAGGGGCACCAACCCAGAGGGGGGGAGCAGTACTCCATTGACCAGCTTGTGATTTTATCAATGTCTCAAGAGAAGGAAGAGGCTGCTGCCTGTCTATCCTCAGATTGAGAAATGCTACGGCACAGGGTGGAGTCATCAGCAATTAGATAAAGGGGATTTTCCAGAGAGTCAGAGAGATAACTTATGAAGATTAAGAACAGGACTGGGTCCATGACTGCCATGAGGCACCCCAGCCTGGATAGGGAGAGGAGATGATGGGACTCCGTTGAGCCACACATTGGTAATGAGGGTAGAGGAAGTCGGTGAGCCATGTGTGGAGGTGGCCTTGGATATCATTGGCAAAGAGTTTCAAGAGAAGTCGTGGGCACTTCTTCTCAATTCCTTTATAAAACTTCTCAATTCTTTTATCGTTAGTTAGAAGGTGCCAATAATATTTGCTAATCGGCAAAAAAATAAAGAAAAGCAGCACGCGACTAATGCAGACCAAGAACTTGGGAGATCTCGCGAGATCTTGCCGGCGACGGCACGATTTTTCGAAGCTGTACACGTTCTCCACGTTTTCGAAGTTAAGTAATTGTTCACAATTGTATTTTTGTCGAAACTGTATTTATCTTCCGGTGTGTGTACCTATCGTGTGTCCCGAGGAAGATTCTCGGTGTTAATCTTTCATAAATTAATCGTTTGTTTGCCCCGCGTGTGCGGCCTTGTAGCCTGAGGCTTCCCCCATCGAAGTTTGTTCACTTAAGTTCCTTCCTTCGACACTTTTTTGAAATTCCAACTACTTTCCTGGAAGTCCTTGCAGTGTCCATATGTTTTATACCTCTCCCACCTCCCCCCAAGCTCTCTCCCTCCCACATTTCTCTCGATGTCCCTGCTCTCAAATGTTGTGTTTGTGTCCTTCCCCCTCTCTCCCCATCTTGTCCACCGCTCCCCTTATTTTGTGTTTTATGTGTCGGTTTGACTTTTTGTGTGATTAATGTTAGCTCTTTCACGAGCCTCGATCTTGTATACAAAAAAAAACAAAAAAAAAAACTGAGCAGAGCATTGGATGTTATCCATCAAACAACCCACCCATAGTCCATTACGATGCGAAGTTAAATGAATTTGCAACTCAGAGAGCCCTATGTCATTCTTAAGTGTGAATCAGCATCTTAAACCTCAACAGCAACAGCTAGAATACAATAAATATTGCGATGCCAACAAACTGATCATTCCTCCAGTATGGTTCCATGCAGAAAGCATTTTTTTCTTGTACAACGCTGGAATATGGATTTGTGTCTATGCCCGTTCCATATAAAAGGAGAAAGGTGTACAAGTTTTATTACTCCCAGATCGTAGATCCCAGCACACCTGACATTGACGTTCATATAATAAGTAACTGTATATGGATCAAGAGATCCGCTCTGAGTCTGGGGTCCATGGGAGGTCCATGGTTCGAATCCCGGCTGAGTCATACCAAAGACTTTAAAAATGGTACGTGCTGTTTCCTTGCCCGACCTCTTGCTCGGCATGAAGGATCGAGCACAGAAAAAACAATCATAAGTTGGTAATAACAGTCCAGGCTTTGATGGGCCTAATGGTGCCCTCCTGCGTCATCAAAGTTCCTCGTAAGGGAAGTCAAATTGTCCAAACATACATTTTAAGAAATGCCAATTAAACAGTTGACTCGATCAATACAACATAGATTTTCATGGAACGGACTTGAGAGGTATGAGGTTTGCAATGAAAACAGCTTACTCAGTTTTTGTTGGATCTTCAACGACCACTGGCTTCTCGGCTGCAGGTCCTCCGTTGGGTCGTTCTGTCGAGCGTTTCGGAGGCCGTGGAGGTGGGGGAGGAGGGGTGGAAGGCGGTGAAGGAAAAGGGGCAAAGTATGGCCATTCCTCACGTGACACATTTTCATATTCTTCGTCCAAATAGCCCTCCTCCTGGTAGAAAGAAAGTGCACAAAAATGTCAGTCACGATAACTAATGAACAGCCCTGGTTTCCAGCTAACTATCAGAGTATCTCAGTTCTTTACCTGGAAAAATGTAGTGATTGTATCAAATTCGGCTCTTACTTGCCAGGGAATAAACCAAACAGGCTCAACTTGGCCATCGTTTCAGACAAAAAAAAAACAAAAAAAAAAACAGCTAGCACGTGCTTATGACAACTAGTGTTGCACCCGATTACCTGACCACAGGAATCCGTACTCAAAAGATGCATGCCCTCGATTATGGCGAGGAATGAGAACCGCAGCTGGGCCGGGGTTTGGATCAAACCCATACGAAACTTTCGCAGGTCCAGCAGCACCTGGTACACGTCTGGCTCGCCCCGGGCTGCATGCTAGGAATCATCGCACGCAACCTCGTCACTAACGCCACTGCAGCGACAGAATTATTACGCAAAGGAAAGTCGGGTACTGCAGCAGAAAAGCAAAATTCACCAGAGCAAGGCAGGAATCGACGAGGCAGAACGTGCCCGAACGCCCGATGCCCGCACTGCAGTGCACAACAATGGGACCAAACGAGGGATCGAGTACACCTGAGCGTCGTACACGCATCAGGAATGCCAGGAATGCAGCTGGTGAGTCGGGCACACCGAAGTCAGGCCACGACGTGTAGTGGAAGTGCAAAACCTCCCGTCTCTCTGACGTCTGAGGACAACAAAAGGGATAATTCCTTAAAAGGGTGAACCACAAAACAGGGATTCCTGGGCAAACACAATTACTTCAATTTATTATCTGGGCCACCACCAGCTGCTACAAGGAAGTGGTGTTTAGGATATACCGATAAGCACTCCAGCATTAGACGGGTGATGGTGAAGTACTCCTTCGGTATGGATGATGCCAGCGTGAGTCGGTAGCCGGTGTCGAACACCATCTCTGGCTCATCGACTGTAGGCCAATACTGTTCACACTTCACCTACACGAAAAATGGAGGAAGATGAAATGAGCAGGGAAGATGGGACAGAGAATCTGAACTTACGACAACCTTCCCAAAGTGCCCATCAACCCATCACTGTATGATCAATCAACTCATCCCTTGTTCCTCCCATCTACTCCTCTCATGAGTCCTTTCCCTCCATCTTCTCCAACTGAAGAACCATGCCTCATTTCAAATAGAAATTTCCACATTCAGTACTGCCGACAAAAACACCAATCAGTTGAATCTGCACGATGTTCTTCACACCCCACCTCACCACCCCCAATTGCTTTGCCCGTTTTAATGTGAAATGATGCCTCCCCATGTGCAAGCCTCACCAAGCCTTTTTCAAGCACGCGGTTCAGCATAACCACGGCCCGTGACTGCTGTTCCCAAACCATCTGCCAAAAGTGGCTGCAGGTGAGTGGCAAAGGACCCTGCGGGAGAGACGGGATGCAATGAAGGAGTGTTTAGGCTGAATGGTTCTTGATGTCACAGAGCAAAATGGAGACGGAGCATCATGAGCAAACATAAGATGACAATAGGTAGAATGCGAAAGCCTTGAAAGAATTGATCACAATTATCTCCAGTATTCTAGATTATTCCACCCGGACTGGTGAGACATTGCATTTTGCGGAGGTTTAAGTACAGTACTTCAATGTTTCCTCAATCAGCAATCTGGCCCAATGAGCTCCCCGAGATGAGAGTGTGGGAGGACAATGGGTAGTTTGACTTCATGAACTTCCATGAGAGTTTATTTGACTGCTACTTCATTTGCCACTTTGAACTTTTCTGCTTTGTCCTGTCTATGTAGAACAAGTCCGTTAAAAATTTGAATAAATACTCGTACATTACAAAGACATCATTATTCGCTAAAATTTTGATCTGGCAAGAATTGTTTGGGTCATTTATTTATTTATTTAATCGGGAGCTATGGAAATGAATGTACTGCTGCAGACGTAACTAGGACGGCACTCGGTGGAGCACACACCTCCGCCAGGCTGAACAGTTTACGTTTTGCACCCCAATGAGAGGTCGGATCTGGATTCAGACCTGAACCAAAGTCTAATTATCTCATCTTTGTCACACAGTCAATGTCTCAATATATATGCACTTGTGACTGCTTTTTATTGCTACTTACACCCATCAGTTTTGATATCAATCCCTTTCCTTGTTGTATCGTATTGTTATAAAAATATATATGGTTTATAAGTTTTATCAAGAAAGTGCAGGAAAGTAAAATAATACAAAGTTTTTTTAATCGAGGGGTCTGCTCTGAGTATGTGCTGCACGTGGCTGAGGTTAAACCATTTCTGGGGCATGTAATCGTACTGCTGATGCTGTGGTCCTTGTAAATCAGGGTAGTAACTTGGCCAGTGTGGAGGTGATAACCCAGACCGACTTCATCGAAAGACACTGGGGAATCTTCAACGTCTACCGGTAATCAACAATGGCAGTTAAACCATGAGGGCGTTACTGGAAGATCTCAAGCAATCAAATTTGCTGCTCGCAGATTCTGCCCATGTCCTTGTTTATCAAGACTGCACGGGGTAAGAATATTGGGAATGCCTTCATGTCTTGCCAGGGAATAAACCAAACAGACTCAACTTGGCCATCGTTTCAGACATCAAAAACAAAACAGCTAGCAAGTACTTATGACAACAAGTGTTGCACCCGATTACCTGGCCACAGGAATCCGTACTCAAAAGATGCATGCCCTCGATTATGGCGAGTAATGAGAACCGCAGCTGAGCTGGGGTTTGGATCAAACCCATACGAAACTTTCGCAGGTCCAGCAGCACCTGGTACCTGGTGAACCTCATTCATATATATACAGGGAGGTGTGACGATTTTCAGAAAACTCATAGTTATTTTTAGTCGAATTTCAATTTTTATTTTTTTTAAAGACTACATAATATATAATGCCATGTAATACACTGTAACAAAGACATTTTAAAAATGTAATTCATGTTTGAAAAATGACATCATCTAAATGGCGGCCGTTCTTGTCCAAGCATTCTTGCAGACACGCGGAAAAGTTCCAGCATTTCTCAGCACAGCAGCATCCCTCAGCAGTTCCAGCATTCTTTCTGCGAACGTAAACCGCTGTACGAAATCATTCTGCTGCAGTTCTTGAACCACCATGATTTTGTACGTGTGATAATGAAGGTCCAAGTGCAAAATTCGACGAACTGATCTGTCTGACATCCGTAGAGCGCGAGCGTGCCGAACCGCTGACCGACGAGAGCTGGCCTCCACAGCTTGTCGAACCCTTTCGATGTTTTCCGGGGTCCTAACGGTTCGATCACCTCCCCGAGCTGCTCCCGGCCTCACAGATCCAGTTGTCCTGAAGTTTTTTACCCACTTCAATATTGTGTTTCGAGACGGAACGGCACCACGTCGACCAACATTGAAGTGAGTACGAAATCTGCGCTGTGTAAGCAGCACCGAACTACCCGTTTGAATAAACGTCTCAACAACAAAGACGCGATGTTCAATCATCCACAGCTCCATGGCTACTGAAATGGCGCCTAACAACGAGTAACCAACAGCCATCACGCATGCGCTAGACCCCCCACTTGCATTGTTATACCCAATTCAAACATGAATTACATTTTTAAAATGTCTTTGTTACAGTGTATTAAATGGCATTATATATGTAGTCTTTAAAAAAAATAAAAATTGAAATTCGACTAAAAATAACTGTGTACGAGTTTTCTGAAAATCGTCACACCTCCCAGCCGGACCCTGTATATATATGTCTATATATACACAGTCACGTGAAATAGTAAGTACACCCCATGTAAAGTTTTGACTTTTTCAACAAATTTCAACATACAGCTATTTGATCTTCATTTAAACAATACTGATAGATAAAGGTGATATAATATAACAAATATCATGAAACATTTACATTTTGTAGTCCATTGTATAATTTAAATAAACATAAATGCAAATTTCGCAAGTGGAAAAAGAAGTACACCCCTACATTTATCACTACTTCAAATACCTAAAATTAGAATGAGGTGCACCAGCTCAGGTGCAAATGATTAGAACATCGTTGGAGAGGATCTTGGAGGAACCTGTCTGATTTAAACCTCTGACATTTCGTTTGGTTTGTTCTTTGTTGTTGAAGTGTGTGGCGTCACCATGCCTAGATTAAAAGAGCTCTCTGAGGCCTTCAGAAAGAAGGTTATAGATGCCTACGAGTCTGGGAAGGGATTTAAAAAGATCTCCAAACAATTTGAAATCAATCATTCGACTGTCCGGAAGATCATCTACAAGTGGAGAAGATTCCAAACCACTGCCAACTTGTTCAGGCCAGGCCACCCCAGCAAGTTCAGCCTGAGAGCAGACCACAAGATGCTGAAAGAAGTCTCTAAGAACCCCAGAATATCATCACGGGACCTACAGGTAGCTATTGCCACTGTTGATGTCAAAGTGCATGAGTCTACCATGAGAAAGAGGCTGCACAAATTTGATCTACATGGGAGGTGTGCCAGGAGGAAACCTTCGCTGTCCAGAAAGAACATCAGGGCAAGACTAAAGTTTGCCAATGAACACCGAGGCAAAGACCAGCACTTCTGGAACAATGTGCTCTGGACAGATGAGTCAAAGGTAGAGCTATTTGGCCACAGTACCAGAAGACATGTTTGGCGAAAACCAAAGACAGCATTTGACCACAAG
The DNA here is from genome assembly GCF_964187855.1 of Myxine glutinosa. Taxonomy (NCBI): domain Eukaryota; kingdom Metazoa; phylum Chordata; class Myxini; order Myxiniformes; family Myxinidae; genus Myxine; species Myxine glutinosa. Next base: position 87,078,991 of record NC_136269.1, read on the forward strand.
AACCTGATACCAACTGTAGTAAAGCATGGTGGTGGAAATATTATGGTTTGGGGCATCTTTGCTGCATCAGGGCCTGGGCAGCTCACCATCATAGAATCCACTATGAATTCTTCATTGTACCAGACGGTGCTTGAGGATAATGTGAGGCCATCTGCCGGAAAGTTGAAGCTCAACCGAAGGTGGACCTTGCAACATGACAATGACCCTAAACATACCAGTAAATCCACCAAGGAATGGCTGAAAAGAAAGAAATGGAGGGTTCTGGAATGGCCAGGTCAAAGCCCGGATCTAAATCCCATCGAGATGTTGTGGGGGGATTTGAAACGAGCTGTGCATGCAAGAAACCCCTCAAACATCGCACAGCTGAAAGAATTCTGCATGGAGGAGTGGACAAAAATTTCTCCCAGTCGATGTCAGAGACTGGTCGACAGTTATAAGGAATGCCTACTTGAGGTTGTTTCTGCCAAAGGGGGAAATACCACCTATTAGAGCCAAGGGTGTACTTACTTTTTCCACATGCGGAATTTGCATTTATGTTTATTTAAATTATACAATGGACTCCAAAATGTAAATGTTTCATGATATTTGTTATATTATATCACCTTTATCTATCAATATTGTTGAAATGAAGATCAAATAGCTGTATGTTGAAATTTGTTGAAAAAGTCAAAACTTTACATGGGGTGTACATACTTTTTCACGTGACTGTATAGTGTATATACAGTATATATACCACCTTTAGAGGCCATTTTTCCCCGCAAAGCGGGGGTTGGCCTTTTTCGGGAACCGTGGTTGTTGTTGTTTTTCGGTCCCCTTTTTGAAGCAATGTTTTACGGCCGGATGCCCTTCCTGACGCCAACCCTTTTTGCCGCCTTCAACGACAAGCAGGGAATTACCAGTGAACTGGTACTCAATTAGCCGACCTCGGAAGGATGACAGGCTGAGTCAACCCCCCTGGCGTTAATTCAGCGATCGACCGGGATTCGAACCCAGGATCCTTGGAATCCTAAGCCGGCACCCTAGCCGCTAGCCCAACACCAGGGTCCTGACTGTATATACAGTATATACAGTATATACAGTGTATATATATATATATATATATATATATATATATATATATACAGTGGAACCTTGACTTACGAGTTTAATTCGTTCTGTGACCGAGCTCGTAACTCAAATTGCTCGTTTCTCAAATCAAATTTCCCCATTAAAATGCATTGAAATGCTATTAATCCGTTCCAGCCCGCCAAAAACCACACCATTTTTTTTTTAAATATACAGTATATATAAAAATATCTCGCGCTTTATATTTCACCTGTATGCAGCATACAAGTTGGCAGGATGGCCTGGACTGGAGGTACGCACACTTGACTCTAAAGTCTAAACTGTCCAGCCTGGGTTTGAATCCCGACCCAGCTATAACCTGTCATGGGTGAATCACAGGCAGGGTGATTCATCAATGTGTGTACCGCTAAACTGGGCGCCCCGTTTGCGTCCCATTAGTTGTTGGATGTTAAGGATCTCACCGTGTTTTCCACAAAGAGAAGGCGAGCTATCGCCGGCACTCTGAACAAGTTGTGGCCTGGCATGCTCTTCTCCTCTGCCGTTATATACGTCCTCCTCGGCACCTCGCTCATGTTTTTCGACGATTGCGTGTTTTATATCCAAGCACAAGTTTTATATAAAACACGACGATTGCGTGTTTTATATCCACAAGTTGTGGCCTGGCATGCTCTTCTCCTCTGCCGTTATATACGTCCTCCTCGACACCTCGCTCATGTTTTTCGACGATTGCGTGTTTTATATCCAAGCACATCATCCTCTTCTTCTTCTCAGTACCGTGTTTTCCACAAAGAGAAGGCGAGCTATCGCCGGCACTCTGAACAAGTTGACGGCAGAGATACTGTACTTGCACGGCAAGATAACCACGTGACCAGAACCCACCTGGCGGAGTAAACTCAAAATAACCAACATGCGAAAACAAAAATGCAGCGCTATACGACAGAGATACTGTACTTGCACGGCAAGATAACCACGTGACCAGAACCCACCTGGCGGCGTAAACTCAAAATAACCAACATGCGAAAACAAAAATGCAGCGCTATACGACAGAGATACTGTACTTGCACGGCAAGATAACCACGTGACCAGAACCCACCTGGCGGCGTAAACTCAAAATAACCAACATGCGAAAACAAAAATGCAGCGCTATACGACAGAGATACTGTACTTGCACGGCAAGATAACCACGTGACCGGGTGGCGAAAGCTCATAACTCGGCTCGCATCTCAAAGCAATAAACCGCCCGAGCGACGGCTCGTATCTCGAAAAACTCGTAAGTTGGGGCACTCGTAAGTCAAGGTTCCACTGTATATATATATATATATATATATATATATATATATATATATATATATATATATATATATATATATATGTCACGCTACCAGATTCTTGTACCAGATGCGCTCATCATCTACTGGGTATAAACGCCGTTGAAAGGCGGCGCCGCGTGTTTCACCGTTTTCGCTTCCGGAATGATCGTTTATCAGCAATAAACTTCCGTAAATATACCTTTATTGGACACAGTTTCGTCTTATATTTCACCCATCGACGGAAAAATATACGATCTTTCATTCTATGACGGTGGCATTACCTGTTATGACCGTTGAAGCCTGAATTTTGCTTCGGACTCGACGGTCATTTTCCGCGATTCCGCGGCAACAGTCGCCTGGTGGCGCGATCGTCGCTACACGTGTTTGTTTAGAAAATGATTAATGATACTGATAATGAATAATACTGATACGTGACTGATAATTATCATTGAGTCATTATCTTGTGAGCCTAATTCACAAAGTACATACAAGTACAGCATTGTTCAGTAAACGATATTCTTTGTCCAGTATATGAATAAAATATCATGCACACTGGATGCACAGCACTGAGCAGCATGTACAGGTCTTATTATCATCATATCTACATATTCTACATCATTATCATATTCTACATTCATCTCAATCATATTCTACATTAATCATGATAATGATTGAGACAGTCATCATAGTTTGTGCAATTGATAATACCTGTACATGCTGCCCAGTGCTGTGCATCCAGTGTGCATGATATTTTATTCATATACTGGACAAAGAATATCGTTTACTGAACAATGCTGTACTTGTATGTACTTTGTGAATTAGGCTCACAAGATAATGACTTGACCTTTGAATCACACTTCTGGCTGCCAACTTAATATCCCGTGGGGTTTTCAAGTGTAAGTAGTTTGATGCCACATGCATTTCTTGTCCTTCATGGATAAATCAAGCCCAGTGTACATACAACAACAACAACAACATGCATTTTAAAGGCCATTTTCCCGACAAGAGCGGGGGTTAGCCTTGCGGTCCCCATGACAATCTTCTCCATTTTGCCCTATTTTCTGCATCTCTCCTTGTTAACCCCCGTGCCCGCATTTCTTCTTCCACCATCTTTAGCCAAGTCTTTCTCGGTCTTCCCCATCCTCTACCTCCTTCTACATTAATTTCCATCACTCTTCTCAACCAGTCACTTTCATCATTCCTCAACACATGACCAAACCATCTCAACCTCTTCCTCTTCACAGCATCCATCACAAGCTCTATTCCCATCATCTTTCGCAATTCATCATTTGTCTTCCTCTCTCTCAACAAGAATAATAAGATAAGAATAATAAGATCTCATATCTTCCCCCATCCAAAACCTTGATCTTTTCTGCCCCCGCTAATTTCACCCCAAATCCACTTTTTTGAAATACCAACTTCTGTCCTGGAAGTCCTTGGTTTCCTTGTGTTTTATACTTCTCCCACCCCTTCCCACACCTCCTCCCCCAAGCCCTCTCCCTCTCACAGATCTCCCGATGTCCCTGCTCTCCAATGTTGTGTTTGTGTGCTTCCCCTTCTCTCCCCATCTTGTCTTCCGCTCCCTCTTATTATTGTTGTTATTATTTTATTATCTTATTATTCTGGTGTAGGCTTAGCGGTTAGGGTGCCGGCTTGGGATCCTAGGATTCTGGGTTCGAATCCCGGTCGATCACTGAATTAACGCCAGGGAGGTTGCCTCAGCCTGTCATCCTTCCGAGGTCGGCAAATTGAGTACCAGCTTGCTGGGATGAATGATCACGGTGTGTACCCCAATTCAGAATAGGTACACCGTATCCCTGCGCATCGTAAGAGGCGACCAAGGGTTGACGTCAGGAAGGGCATCCGGCCATAAAAACATTGCCTCAAACAGGGAACCATGATTGTCATGGGGCCTGCAAGGCTAACCCCCGCTCTAGCGGGGAAAATGGCCTTAAAACGATCATTCATTCATTCATTCATTCTCTCAACGATACTCCGCACATCCGTCGAACCATTCACATTTCCACCCTTTCCAACCTTCGTTGCTGCTCTACGTTCATTACCCATGTCTCGCTCCCATAAATCATAACACTTCTCACACATGCAGCATACACCTTTCCCTTCAGCTTCAACGACACTCCCCTCATCATCAGCATGCCACTCAGTTCCCGAAACTTCTTCCATGCACATCTCACTCTAGCAACCGTTGCAGAGTCTGATCCACCTTCTCCATTCAGCATGTCTCCGAGGTAGCAAAATGTTTTCACACCTTCCAGCTTCACGCCGTCTCCAAGATCCAACTCAACATTTCCTCAATCTGCAGCTCCCTCTGTGCACACCTTACATTTGAATGTAGCTCTATGGGAATACTGCTGGAATACTGCTGGAAACAATGGAATACTGCTCTCCCCTCTGGGCTGGTGCTCCTGTCTCACACCTAGCTCGTCTTCACGCTGTTGAAACCAAAGCATTCAGAATCATTGGAATCTCCCGCGATGAAGCTAACTCCAAGGGCCTCTCACTCACTCACCGCAGGCAGGTTGGTGGTCTTTCCATCTTCTACCGACTCCTCTCTGGCCTTGCCCTCCCAGCTCTCTCTGGGCTCTGTCCCGCAAATATTCCTACAGGTCGCACAAGATCTGCCTGCAACCCTCTTATGGTCAAACTGCCAAAATCAAGACTCTCTGCTCACCTTCACTCCTTCATTCCTCTCTTCTCCCGCCTCTGGAACAAACTCCCTTACTCTCTTCAATCCCACTCCACCCTCCAGGTCTTTAAAACTGCTGTTCACCACCATCTCTTATCTTCCCCCATCCAAAACCTTGATCTTTTCTACCCCCGCTAATTTCACCCCAATTCCACTTTTTTGAAATACCAACTTCTGTCCTGGAAGTCCTTGGTGTCCTTGTGTTTTATACTTCTCCCTCCACACCCCCCCCCCCCTTCCCACGCCTCCTCCCCCCAAGCCCTCTCCCTTCCACACATCTCCCTGCTCTCAAATGTTGTGTTTGTGTGCTTCCCCTTCTCTCCCCATCTTGTTTTCCGCTCCCTCTTTTTGTGTGTTTTGTTTGTCTGGTTGATTTGTTTGTGAAGTAAATGTTAGCTCTTTCACGAGCCTCGATTCAGTATACAAAAAAAAGAAGGAAAAAAAAAGCTGCCACACTGGTTAATGACCCTCTCAGACCACTACATTTTTGATGAACCCACTCAGCGCACATTGTTCATTGAATGGAGTTCACTCCGACACCCTTCCTACACACAGCACAGGGCCACTTCCCAGTTCTTTCCACCTCACCATTCTTTACCACTTGCCATCACCTTCGTCTTTCCGATATTCACCTTCAGACCTTTTGTCTCCATACATTCCTTCCACTTGTTCATCTTTTCCTTCAGTCCATCCATACTTTCCGCAATCAACACCAGATCATCTGCATACAACAACTCCCACGGTAAACCCTCCTTTACGTTCTGAGCCAGCACCTCCATCACAGCTACAAATAGTCGTGGACTTAGTACCGACCCCTGATGCACTCCCACCTTCACCTCAAACTCACCACTGTTCCCGCCCTTCGTCCTTACAGCTGTGCGCGCTCTTTTGTACATTGCCATCACTACTCTGATCAACCATTCCTCCACTCCTAACTTCCTCAATGCCCATGTCAATACTTTGCGTGGAACCCTATCGAATACTTTCTCCAGATCAACAAACCCAAGAAACAACTTCTTCCTCTTCTCCAAGTACTTCTCCTGCAACTGCCTCACAATGAAAAGCGCGTCTGTCGTTCCTCTTCCTGGCATAAATCCAAACTGCATTTCGTCGATCTTCACTTTCTTCCTTATCCTCCTCTCCAACACCCTTTCCAATACCTTCATTCCATGCTCCAATAACTTTATCGCTCAGTACGAGCCACACTCCAGAGAGTCACCTTTCCCCTTGTATAGAGGGACGAGGGTACTCAGTTCCCAATCCACTGGAATGCGGCCTTCTTTCACCACCAGATTACAGATCTCTGTCATTCTCTTCACACCCCAACTTCCTGCTGCCTTCAACATATCTCCCACAACTCCCGTCAGCCCTCCCGCTTTTCTACTCTTCATTGCTTTTATCGCTTCCTCAACTTCCTTCTCAGTTATCTTCTCTGCCGGTCCTAAAACTGGGTTACTCTCTATGTTGCCATCCCATTCATTCTCTGTATTCAACAGCCTGAAGTGGAGATCGGTTTCTGAGGTTTGGGACATGGAATGTAGGGACAATGACAGGGAGATCAGGAGAAGTGGTGGAAGTATTGGTCAGAAGAAGAGTGGACATATGTTGTGTGCAAGGGACCAGATGGCAGGGAAGTGGTGTGAGAATGGTGAAGGGTAGGCAGGGGCAGAAATAAGTTTGTGTGGCAAGGGTGCCTGGAGGGTGTGAATGGTGTTGGTGTCCTGTTTTCTGAGGAGTTTGTAGACAGTGTGGTGAGTGTGACGAGAGTGAGTGATAGGTTGATGATGGTGAAAATGATGATTGGAAAGCTCTTGGTGAACATCATCTCGGGATATGCTCCGCAGGTTGGTCGAAGCGATGAATAAAAGGACAAGTTCTGGTGTGCGATAGAGAAGCTGATGGAAAACGTGAAAGATGAGGAAGTTGTTGTGGTAGGAGGAGACCTAAATGGACATGTGGGAAGGAGTATGGATGGTTTTGACGGAGTTCATTGGGGTTACGGATATGGTGTGAGAAATGAAGAAGGTGAAAGGATTTTGGAGTTTGCTGATGGAGCTGATTTGTTGATTTGTCATACTCAGTTCCAGAAAGAGGATAATAAGCTTGTTACATACACGTCAGGTGGGTCGACGACAACCGTTGACTACCTGATGGTGCGTAGGCGAGATAGGGGGCACCTCCGGGACACAAAGGTGATCCCGGGGGAGGAGGCCGTTTCACAGCACCACTTGGTTGTCTGCGACGTAAGGGTGAAAGGTGCGAGGAGAGCTCGGCGGGTGAAGTACCAACCGAGAATGAAGGTGGGGAGGTTGAAAGAGGTGACAGTAAGGGAGGCATTAAAAGAGAGGCTGAGTAGGGTCGAGGATGATGTGGTTGAGCTTGAAAGTGGTTGGATGTCGATGAAAGATAGTCTGTTGGGAGCCGTTGGTGAGGTATGTGGATGGACAAAAGGACCACCGAGGCACTCGGAAACATGGTGGTGGGATGATGAAGTTGGAAAGAGGATTGACGAGAAGAGGAAGAAGTTCAAGGAGTGGCAGAAGGTGAAGGGTACGGGAGCAGAAACAGCAGAGCATGAAAGTTATAAGGCAGCCAGGAAGGCTGCAAAGAAAGAGGTAGCAAAGGCGCAGGAGGCATGTAGGAAAATGTTCGGAGAACGCTTGGATTCGGAAGAGAGTCAGAAAGCAGTATTCAGGATTGCAAAGCAGATAGCGAAAGAGAGGTGTGATGTGATGGGGGTGAGTTGCTTGAAGGATGAAGTGGGACAAATCGTTGTCGACCCAGATGGAATTAAAGGAAGATGGAAAAGATATATGGAAATGCTGTTGAATACAGAGAATGAATGGGATGGCAACATAGAGAGTAACCCAGTTTTAGGACCGGCAGAGAAGATAACTGAGAAGGAAGTTGAGGAAGCGATAAAAGTAATGAAGGGTAGAAAAGCGGGAGGGTCGACGGGAGTTGTGTGAGATATGTTGAAGGCAGCAGGAAGTTGGGGTGTGAAGAGAATGACAGAGATCTGTAATCTGGTGGTGAAAGAAGGCCGCATTGCAGTGAATTGGGAACTGAGTACCCTCGTCCCTCTATACAAGGGGAAAGGTGACTCTCTGGAGTGTGGCTCGTACCGAGCGATAAAGTTATTGGAGCATGGAATGAAGGTATTGGAAAGGGTGTTGGAGAGGAGGATAAGGAAGAAAGTGAAGATCGATGAAATGCAGTTTGGATTCATGCCAGGAAGAGGAACGACAGACGTGCTTTTCATTGTGAGGCAGTTGCAGGAGAAGTACATGGAGAAGAGGAAGAAGTTGTTTCTTGGGTTTGTTGATCTGGAGAAAGCATTCGATAGGGTACCACGCAAAGTATTGACATGGGCATTGAGGAAGTTAGGAGTGGAGGAATGGTTGATCAGAGTAGTGATGGCGTTTGTGGTGAGTTTGAGGTGAAGGTGGGAGTGCATCAGGGGTCGGTACCAAGTCAACTACTATTTGTAGCTGTGATGGAGGTGCTGGCTCAGAACGTAAAGGAGGGTTTACCGTGGGAGTTGTTGTATGCAGATGATCTGGTGTTGATTGCGGAAAGTATGGATGGACTGAAGGAAAAGATGAACACGTGGAAGGAATGTATGGAGACAAAAGGTCTGAAGGTGAATATCGGAAAGACGAAGGTGATGGCAAGTGGTAAAGCATGTGGTGAGGTGGAAAGAACTGGGAAGTGGCCCTGTGCTGTGTGTAGGAAGGGTGTCGGAGTGAACTCCATTCAATGTACAATGTGCGCTGAGTGGGTTCATCAAAAATGTAGTGGTCTGAGAGGGTCATTAACCAGTGTGGCAGCTACATTCAAATGTAAGGTGTGCACACAGGGAGCTGCAGATGGAGGAAATGTTGAGTTGGATCTTGGAGACGGCGTGAAGCTGGAAGGTGTGAAAACATTTTGCTACCTCAGAGACATGCTGAATGGAGAAGGTGGATCAGACTCGGCAACGGTTGCTCGAGTGAGATGTGCATGGAAGAAGTTTCGGGAACTGAGTGGCGTGTTGATGATGAGGGGAGTGTCGTTGAAGCTGAAGGGAAAGGTGTATGCTGCATGTGTAAGAAGTGTTATGATTTATGGGAGCGAGACATGGGTAATGAATGTAGAGCAGCAACGAAGGTTGGAAAGGGTGGAAATGCGAATGGTTCGACGGATGTGCGGAATATCGTTGAGAGAGAGGAAGACAAATGATGAATTGCGAAAGATTATGGGAATAGAGCCTGTGATTGATGCTGTGAAGAGGAACAGGTTGAGATGGTTTGGTCATGTGTTGAGGAAGGATGAAAGTGACTGGTTGAGAAGAGTGATGGAAATGAATGTAGAAGGAAGCAGAGGACGGGGAAGACCGAGAAAGACTTGGCTAAAGATGGTGGAAGAGGAAATGCGGGCAAGGGGGTTAACAAGGAGAGATGCAGAAAATAGGGCAAAATGGAGAAGATTGTCATGGGGACCGCAAGGCTAACCCCCGCTCTAGCAGGGAAAATGGCCTTTAAAATGCATGTTGTTGTTGTTGTATTCAACAGCATTTCCATCTTCCTTTAATTCCATCTGGGTCGACAACGATTTGTCCCACTTCATCCTTCAAGCCACTCACCCCCATCACATCACACCTCTCTTTCGCTATCTGCTTTGCAATCCGGAATACTGCTCTCTGACCCTCTTCCAAATCCAAGCGTTCTCCGAACATTTTCCTACATGCCTCCTGCGCCTTTGCTACCTCTTTCTTTGCAGCCTTCCTGGCTGCCTTATAACTTTCATGCTCTGCTGTTTCTGCTCCCGTACCCTTCACCTTCTGCCACTCCTTGAACTTCTTCCTCTTCTCGTCAATCCTCTTTCCAACTTCATCATCCCACCACCATGTTTCCGAGTGCCTCGGTGGTCCTTTTGTCCATCCACATACCTCACCAACAGCTCCCAACAGACTAGCTTTCATTGACATCCAACCACTTTCAAGCTCAACCACATCATCCTCGACCCTACTCAGCCTCTCTTTTAATGCCTCCCTTACTGTCACCTCTTTCAACCTCCACACCTTCATTCTCGGTTGGTACTTCACCCGCCGAGCTCTCCTCGCACCTTTCACCCTTATGTCGCAGACAACCAAGTGGTGCTGTGAAACAGCCTCCTCCCCTGGGATCACCTTTGTGTCCCGGAGGTTTTTTTTTGTGGTTTTTTTTGTATACTGAATCGAGCACCGTGAAAGGTGCCCCCTATCTCGCCTACGCACCATCAGGTAGTCAACGGTTGACTAGTCTTGTACATACGTCTTGTAAATGGGGCTTCACCAAACATGTGTGTGAAAATTCTATCCATGTAGGCCTACTTGTCATTTTGTCTTGATATTTTGGCATGACAGCTTGGGCTAGCGTACAGATGGCGGGCGATGATTTACAGTATTTGTGTACAGTTGCAATGCAGATTATGCTTGAAGATTTAATGCAGATTATGCTGTACATAATAAATACAGCAGTATTAGAAGAAATAATCCCTGGTGTTGGGCTAGCGGCTAGGGTGCCGGCTTAGGATCCTAGGATCCTGGGTTTGAATCCCGGTCGATCGCCGAATTAATGCCAGGGGGGTTGACTCAGCCTGTCATCCTTCCGAGGTCGGCTAATTGAGTACCAGTTCACTGGTAATTCCCCGTTTGTCGTTGAAGGCGGCAAAAATGGTTGGCGTCAGGAAGGGCATCCGGCCGTAAAACATTGCTTCAAAAAGGGGACCAAAAAACAACAACTACCACGGTCCCCGAAAAGGCCAACCCCCGCTTTGCGGGGAAAAATGGCCTCTAAACGGTGTTTTTTTTTTTTTTTTAGTATTAGAAGAAACATGTGCGTGTTTGTTTCCCATAAATTCCAATTAAAATCAGTGCTGTTCACAACTTATTTGCTCGGAGAAAAAGTGAAAAATACACAATATTGGCAAGGTGCTAAAAAAATAATTGGCACTCGGCCAATAACTCTTATGGTACTTTTATTTACTTTACTTGTCCAACATCATGCTTGAAAAAAACCTTTAAACCCTAGAAATTGATTCTGATTGTAAATTACTGGTTGGTATTTTTTGCGAAATTTTCTAGATTTCCTGGCATGAAAAGTTGAAAAACGACAATTTGGGGAACACATGAATATTTAAATTTTTATTTTAATGAATTTGTAATTGCCCAATTTGACCAACCCTGCTATTTTATGAAGGTACAGGGTTGGTACTTTAATGCTGCAGGTATAACTCGAAATCCATAATTTGAGCATCTGGTACAAGAATCTGGTAGCGTGACGTGTATATATATATATATATATATATATATATATATATATATATATATATATATATATATATATATACACATATATATATACTGTATATATATATATATATACTGTATATATATATATATACTGTATATATATATATATATATATATATACTGTATATATATATATATACACAAAGAATTAAGTTAAGCACCCCCCCCCGTTTTTTTACAACCTCGCACATTACAAGTTTGTTGTCGTCAAAACAGTGTAATATACCCATGATATTGCTATATTTTCTGGAGAAGTGATATTATGGTCACATAAAAACATAACAATCATGCCGTTTTCAATATTTTATTCTGAATAATTTAAGGTGAAATTTTTTGGGAATTTTAGGCATATTCTCACCTCAATTTAAGTATGGAGCTATAGGTCCATCACGGACAGTGTGGATGACGTTTATGTTTTCTAACGTACAGTCATTGTTCTGAGAAGACCTCTAGCGATCTTTGCGTCAATAACGTGTGTAGGACCCACGTGATCGGATCACTGACTCAACCAATCACTTTTTTTCACTTTGATCACTCAATTTCATCAATGGATAATTGCTAATGTCATACCAATCATTATTTGATCTCACATACCTTAGAATATATGCCAATGTATACATATACACAAAGAATATATATTAGGGGGTGCTTACCTTAATTCGTTGTGTAGGGGTGCTTAACTTAATTCTTTGTGTATATATACTGTATATATATATATATATATATATATATATATATATATATATATATATATATATATATATATATATATATATATATATGCAGTGTCTGTGTTGTCTTGTCTCGTCTCTGAACTACTCCCTCAAATTTTTATGAAATCCTACGAAACTTCTGGTATGCACCTATCTCTCCCGTCGGTATGTCCTTAGGGTATTGTTTTTCGAAAATATTCCCCCAAATTTTTTTTTTGATTATTTTTGGAAAAAAACATTTTCAACTCGTCTTCAACTTCAATTGTTTATAAAATGTAATATCACGTATATTACATTTTTTTTGAAAAAATTACCAATTTTTTTTGGGGGGGAAGTTTTTTACGTTTTTTTTTTTGTTTTTTTTTTACTTAAGTCTTCAACTTCAATTGTTTATAAAATGTAATATCACGTATATTACAAATACATTTGTGCAAAATAATTGTTTGTATTATGATTGGTGTGAAGTGTAAACGATGACAAAACAGCAACTCATGTACAGTCTATATATATATCTGTGCAGCATCTGTCCTGTGTTGTGTTGTCTTGTGTCGTCACTGAACTACTTTCTCAAACTTTTGTGAAATCGTACCAAACTTCTGGTATGCACATATCTCTCCCGACGGTATGTCCTAAGGGTATTTTTCTTTGAAATTTTTTCCAATTTTTTTTTTTTTTTTGGGGATTTTTTTTTCCAACTTCAATTGTTTATAAAATGTGATATCACGTATATTACAAATACATTTGTGCAAAATAATTGTTTGAATTATGATTGGTTTAAACTAGAGTCCCTGTATATAGAGAGTTGTGTCAACTCACATTTGGACGCCATTTTGTGTCTAAGTGTGTCGGATTAGATATACATGTACATTCGCGATATGGGGTGATATATTCTAAACCTGCTAAAAAAAATTTTACTACACATATTTAGTCTTATTATTACATACAGGTGATATTTGTTTTGTCAAAAACTCAGCTATTGCCGTGAAAAAGAGCTGTGTGGTGATATTAAAAGTGGTATGGCAATGCATATTACAAGCCAACACTGCATATAAGAGCTAACATTATAAGTAAGACAAACCAATGCTGTCGTTCTCTGAATTTTAATAACTTTTAGAAAGGAGTGTGGGCATATCCAATATTTTTTAAAGGGTGCCGAGAGCAATTCCGGTGTAGGACTTCCAGCCGACATATAGTCTAACACACTTAAAACAAATTCTGTACGTGGTATTGCCATATTTCTATAGTGTACAACTTTAGTTTTATCGACATTTATATTCAATTTCCATTGTAATGATTTAACAAGCTGCAAGTCAGCTTCTGTCTCTGACATAAGGAAAACGTCATCGGCATCTAGTAAGATTGAAACGTTCATTTATTACTACACCCTTGCCCAGAACTCTGATGGATATTGCCTGATCGATTAATATGTTTCATAGCTGGCGACTTAATTAACACTTAATTTTCGACTGCGCCAAGCCGTAATTAAACAGAGAAAAAACTTTTAAAAATACCTGCAGTGTGCACGGTTCGTCTAGTCGAACAGATATGGAAAAGCACAGATAAGACGTCGTATTCACCATAACTTGTTTAATTTCACCAGGAACACGATGAGGCCAATACAGTAAACATTCAGTACAAAACTTGGTTCATACATTCAGTACAGAACATGATTCATACATTCAGACCGTAAGAAAACTCTGCCCGTAATACAACACTCTGACCAGACCAACACTTCATCCCACTACGTTCACTCCTCACAAGTGAAACTCATCACTACTCCGTTCACTCCTCACAAGTGAGACTCATCACTACTCTGTTCACTACTCTCATATTGTATGTTTTGGGAACGATAGCTGTCACCAGGTTCAATATATAGGGATTGTCCAATGTGCAAAATCTTCCATCACTACAATTTGGCCATAAATCCCGGGGTGGGAAATATTTGAGCAAATATGCCACAAGACGCATGAGCACTGTACAAAGCAAACAATAACTCGTCAAATTTTGGACGTATGGATGGCTGCACAACCCGCAAAAAAATTGAGCAGGTCCCCCCCTAAAATTGCTTTTATGATTGCCGATTAGGCTAAAGATTTTAAACCAAAAAAATAACTTGCCTCGGAATAAGTTTTGAATGGACGGACAGACAACTGAAAACAAAACGGACCATGGGTTTCCCACCCCTATAAAATCAAAATTAATTCCCTCTGAAAAAGTACAGTGACATTGCCCGCAGACTACCCAACCGCAGACCAGGCAATGTCACTGTACCGGGACATTTCATCAATCAATGACAATATGCGGTCCGCTAGGACTACCCGAAAAAAATTGAGCAGGGTTCTTCCCACGGAAATGCATTTTTGGTCAGCTCCTTGAAGATTATAAACAAACACAAATCACTTCCCTTTAAAAGGGTTTTCAACGGACAGACAACCAAACAAAAACCGAGCAGATAGAATTGCTTTTGAACATCGATCATCAAGCGGCGTGGGCCTACCTGGCAGAGTCTCGAGGAGTCGATCGCTTTCCAGCTCTTTCGTCTGACTTTCGTTTCCCAAATTTGTCTTCTGACTTTATCACTTGGAAATCTATACATCTTATATTTCCCAGATTGGTTTGAACAACCAAAAGCAGAACAACCAGTCATTTTGTTTGGCAATAAACAACATTCCCGTACCAAGCTGACGTTCACGCACGGTGAAGTTAGACACAAAATGGCGCCACGAAATCACGTGACCAGAAATCTCGGGTCAGCGCATGGCGCAACTCTCTTTATACAGGGACTCTAGTTTAAACCATGACAAAACAGCAACTCGGGTACAGTCATTTATCTATATATCTTCCCACCTGGGCAGTGTCTGTGTTGTCACTTAACGACTCCGTCAAACTTTTGTTTCCATGGTTGTGAAGTGTTTCTAATTACGTTGTGGTGGTTTTGAATTATGTGGTGGTGAGGTGTTTTTAAATGACGTGGTGGTGAGGTGTTTTTAAATGATGTGGTGGTGAGGTGTTTTTAAATGACGTGGTGGTGAGGTGTTTTTAAATGACGTGGTGGTGAGGTGTTTTGAAATACGTGGTGGTGAGGTGTTTTGAATTACGTGGTGGTGAGGTGTTTTGAATTACGTGATGGTGAGGTGTTTTGAATTACGTGGTGGGGAGGTGTTTTGCATTACGTGGTGGGGAGGCGTTTTGAATCACGTGGTGGTGAGGTGTTTTGAATCACGTGGTAGTGAGGTGTTTTGTATTACGTGATGGTGAGGTGTTTTGAATTACGTGATGGTGAGGTGTTTTGAATTACGTGGTGGTGAGGTGTTTTGAATTACGTGGTTGTGAGGTGTTTTGAATTACGTGATGGTGAGGTGTTTTGAATTTCGTGGTGGTGAGGTGTTTTGAATCACGTGGTAGTGAGGTGTTTTGACTTACGTGATGGTGAGGTGTTTTGAATTACGTGATGGTGAGGTGTTTTGAATTACGTGATGGTGAGGTGTTTTGAATTACGTGGTGGTGAGGTGTTTTGAATTACGTGATGGTGAGGTGTTTTGAATTTCGTGGTGGTGAGGTGTTTTGAATTTCGTGGTGGTGAGGTGTTTTGAATTACGTGATGGTGAGGTGTTTTGAATTACGTGGTTGTGAGGTGTTTTGAATTACGTGATGGTGAGGTGTTTTGAATTACGTGGTGGTGAGGTGTTTTGAATTACGTGGTTGTGAGGTGTTTTGAATTACGTGATGGTGAGGTATTTTGAATTTCGTGGTGGTGAGGTGTTTTGAATTTCGTGGTGGTGAGGTGTTTTTCATTACGAACCTCATCACTAACGCGGTGACAGCCCACTGAGCTATTGAGTCTTTGGGATATCCTCAGAGATTTCTCACATTAACACTGCGAGCTTTATATATTATAAGTGCTGGCCGATAATCGCGATGGGATGATAATAGTGCTTTCGATTTACTATCGCGACAACGATAATGGAGATTTATTATCGCGTTAACTGTTGCTCATGCTGTAGAATGTAAATCACACCATGAACCCGGATATTGATGGTGTATTGACTGCATTTAGCTTCTCTCAAAAGATGTGCCCGCATGAAATGCAGCTCCACAAAATAAAGTAGGTGATACAATAAAAAACCACCTTTTAGAGGCCATTTTTCCCCGCAAGCGGGGGTTGGCCTTTTTCGGGAACTGTGGTTGTTGTTGTTTTTCGAATATCGTGTAAAAGGTGATACAATATCGAATGTATATTCTCCAAGATGCAATTTAAATGGTATATCATTAAACAATAAACGTCGAAACGAAAACAACTACTCAAGGCGTCGCGGTGCTTCCGGTGTCGCAATGGGCGATACGTTTGAGTTTGCGGTGTCAGTGTGTGAAGTTAAGCACTGAAGGCAAAATCATCTCAAATATCGAGAAGGTGAGCGTACTCGGGGTGCGGACCTGCACTTTAGTCCGGTGAGCTTATTTCAATCGAGCAGTGTCCATAGGTAAGCCAGTCAGTGGGTGAGTGAGTCTGTAAACACTTCAGTCATTATCGCTTGAACCAAACACACGATTTTGATGGAACGTGGCCACAAGCTTCATATTTGATGCCGAATGAAGGTGTATAGGTGAGGGCGAGACGACCGGAAGTAAGCTGCAACACGTGCCCTTTTGTGGTTTGTTTTCAACGTATCCAATCACGTGACTGTTGTCCCGAAGGGTGCACTAACCGGAAGTTACGTAGTTCCGCGGGCGCCTATTTACCGCATCAAAATCTGCGCTCATTCATGGTGTTTATGGGGAGGAGGAGGGAGGGTTTGGCAAGCAGCTTCATCAGTGAGTTTCGTTAGCAAGCAGCTTGCTTGGTGTGTTCCATTAGCAAGCACCTTGCTTGTTGTGTTCCATTAGCAAGCAGCTTCATCAGTGAGTTTCGTTAGCAAGCAGCTTGCTTGGTGTGTTCCATTAGCAAGCACCTTGCTTGTTGTGTTCCATTAGCAAGCAGCTTCATCAGTGAGTTTCGTTAGCAAGCAGCTTGCTTGGTGTGTTCCATTAGCAAGCAGCTTCATCAGTGAGTTCCGTTAGCAAGCAGCTTCATCAGTGAGTTCCGTTAGCAAGCAGCTTCATCAGTGAGTTTCGTTAGCAAGCAGCTTGCTTGGTGTGTTCCATTAGCAAGCAGCTTCATCAGTGAGTTCCGTTAGCAAGCAGCTTCATCAGTGAGTTCCGTTAGCAAGCAGCTTCATCAGTGAGTTTCGTTAGCAAGCAGCTTGCTTGGTGTGTTCCATTAGCAAGCAGCTTCATCAGTGAGTTCCGTTAGCAAGCAGCTTCATCAGTGAGTTCCGTTAGCAAGCACCTTGCTTGTTGTGTTCCATTAGCAAGCAGTTTGCATGTTGTGTTCCATTAGCAAGCAGCTTCATCAGTGAGTTCCGTTAGCAAGCAGCTTGCTTGTTCCATTAGCAAGCAGCTTGCATGTTGTGTCCCATTAGCAAGCAGCTTCATCAGTGAGTTCCGTTAGCAAGCAGCTTGCTTGGTGTGTTCTATTAGCAAGCACCTTGCATGTTGTGTTCCATTAGCAAGCAGCTTCATCAGTGAGTTCCGTTAGCAAGCAGCTTGCTTGTGTTCCATTAGCAAGCAGCTTGCATGTTGTGTCCCATTAGCAAGCAGCTTCATCAGTGAGTTCCGTTAGCAAGCAGCTTGCTTGTGTTCCATTAGCAAGCAGCTTGCATGTTGTGTCCCATTAGCAAGCAGCTTCATCAGTGAGTTCCGTTAGCAAGCAGCTTGCTTGGTGTGTTCTATTAGCAAGCACCTTGCATGTTGTGTTCCATTAGCAAGCAGCTTCATCAGTGAGTTCCGTTAGCAAGCAGCTTGCTTGTGTTCCATTAGCAAGCAGCTTGCATGTTGTGTCCCATTAGCAAGCAGCTTCATCAGTGAGTTCCGTTAGCAAGCAGCTTGCTTATTGTGTTCCATTAGCAAGCAGCTTGCATGTTGTGTTCCATTAGCAAGCAGCTTCATCAGTGAGTTCCGTTAGCAAGCAGCTTGCTTGGTGTGTTCCATCAGCAAGCAACTTGCATGTTGTGTTCGATTAGCAAGCAGCTTGCATGGTGTGTTCCACAAGCAAGCAGCCTGCATGTTGTGTTCGATTAGCAAGCAGCTTGCTCTCGCTTACCAAGCCAGACGTTCCGTATCGACCACTTTGCAAACTGCTCGTCCATTCAATTGGCAAAAGGAGCAAGCAATTTCCTCCAGGCAAAAAGACGTTTGACTTTAAACAAATTGCAACAGAATTAATGAAATAGAGTACGACCAAACATACATACCTTTATGGGTATTCAGGTCGTTTCTATGTGTGTTGTTATTGTATGCTAAATGGCTCTCAAGGCGCTAATTACATTATTTATATTATCACGACAATCGTGATGAGGTCCATCATCATGATGTAGGTTTTCTGATGTCATTGGAAAAGAAGTCCTATTGTTGGCTCTGAACCTTTTTTCTAAAGGAGTAAACTTTATGAACCTCCCTTCTTCCCCTCCCCCATGATTAGAGATGCAAATTTTCATGTGCAAATAAATAAATAAATAAATAAATGCAAATACTCGAACAGAAAAGAACTCTTTTTGGATTCGAAAAGGGAACCTACACTGATCCTCACCTGAGTGAGGATGTACTTTCTGCCAGCTTCCGGCACGGTGACGAGACTGGCATTGATGTAATCATTTTCTCCTTGCTGGAGCCTAACTCGGCTTTCGTCGACTGTACACAAGAAACACACGCACATGGACATGCATGACATGCAAAAAGGACATGCATGACAAAATGATCAAAACAACATACAAGATTTACAGCAGTACATTCAGGAGCAAAATGGAAGGGAAGGTGAAGCTGCAGTAATTATTAATTAATCAAAGGGCCACGAACCACCACTCGATGGGGAACTGTGCAACGACCGTTGGATTTGCATAAACGTGTTCAACACCACATAGACATTGGGAAGCGAGGACGTTGGGGGAAAGGGAAATCGACATCTTACATATGGATTATTTTAAAGCGTTATATTTACATCAGAGCAATGGGCGTGGCTGTGTCGACCCCTCACCTGTCTAGACATTGCTTTAGCTGTAAAATAAATAAACTGGAACACTTGGTGAAGCGCATACCTCTGCCAGGCTGAACAGTTCACGCTTGGTATTCCACCGATAGGCCGAATCAGGATTCGGACCTGAAGCAACATCTAATCGGCTTGTTCTCGTCACCTAACCAACTCATCCTCCTAGTTTGGTCATAACTCGTACAGAACTTCTTCAAATAGCACGCGATACAGTATAATCATCTTTGGCCCTATCAATCAATTGTGAAGAATCACTTAAGTCGTAGTATCCGGATTTTCACAAAAATCGAATCAATGTGTCCTTGTCACACACCCAACTTGTCCACCAATTTTTTTTATTTTTATTTTTTTTGTATACTGAATCAAAGCTCGTCAAAGAGCTGACAACCGCGAGGGAAAGACAGTACAGGGGGACCGCGAGGGAAACACAGCACAGGGGGACCGCGAGGGAAAGACAGCACAGGGGGACCGCGAGGGAAAGACAGCACAGGGGGACCGCGAGGGAAAGACAGCACAGGGGGACCGCGAGGGAAAGACAGCACAGGGGGACCGCGAGGGAAAGACAGCACAGGGGGACCGCGAGGGAAAGACAGCACAGGGGGACCGCGAGGGAAAGACAGCACAGGGGGACCGCGAGGGAAAGACAGCACAGGGGGACCGCGAGGGAAAGACAGCACAGGGGGACCGCGAGGGAAAGACAGCACAGGGGGACCGCGAGGGAAAGACAGCACAGGGGGACCGCGAGGGAAAGACAGCACAGGGGGACCGCGAGGGAAAGACAGCACAGGGGGACCGCGAGGGAAAGACAGCACAGGGGGACCGCGAGGGAAAGACAGCACAGGGGGACCGCGAGGGAAAGACAGCACAGGGGGACCGCGAGGGAAAGACAGCACAGGGGGACCGCGAGGGAAAGACAGCACAGGGGGACCGCGAGGGAAAGACAGCACAGGGGGACCGCGAGGGAAAGACAGCACAGGGGGACCGCGAGGGAAAGACAGCACAGGGGGACCGCGAGGGAAAGACAGCACAGGGGGACCGCGAGGGAAACACAGCACAGGGGGACCGCGAGGGAAACACAGCACAGGGGGACCGCGAGGGAAACACAGCACAGGGGGACCGCGAGGGAAACACAGCACAGGGGGACCGCGAGGGAAACACAGCACAGGGGGACCGCGAGGGAAACACAGCACAGGGGGACCGCGAGGGAAACACAGCACAGGGGGACCGCGAGGGAAACACAGCACAGGGGGACCGCGAGGGAAACACAGCACAGGGGGACCGCGAGGGAAAGACAGCACAGGGGGACCGCGAGGGAAAGACAGCACAGGGGGACCGCGAGGGAAAGACAGCACAGGGGGACCGCGAGGGAAAGACAGCACAGGGGGACCGCGAGGGAAAGACAGCACAGGGGGACCGCGAGGGAAAGACAGCACAGGGGGACCGCGAGGGAAAGACAGCACAGGGGGACCGCGAGGGAAAGACAGCACAGGGGGACCGCGAGGGAAAGACAGCACAGGGGGACCGCGAGGGAAAGACAGCACAGGGGGACCGCGAGGGAAAGACAGCACAGGGGGACCGAGAGGGAAAGACAGCACAGGGGGACCGCGAGGGAAAGACAGCACAGGGGGACCGCGAGGGAAAGACAGCACAGGGGGACCGCGAGGGAAAGACAGCACAGGGGGACCGCGAGGGAAAGACAGCACAGGGGGACCGCGAGGGAAAGACAGCACAGGGGGACCGCGAGGGAAAGACAGCACAGGGGCACCGCGAGGGAAAGACAGCACAGGGGCACCGCGAGGGAAAGACAGCACAGGGGGACCGCGAGGGAAAGACAGCACAGGGGGACCGCGAGGGAAAGACAGCACAGGGGGACCGCGAGGGAAAGACAGCACAGGGGGACCGCGAGGGAAAGACAGCACAGGGGGACCGCGAGGGAAAGACAGCACAGGGGGACCGCGAGGGAAAGACAGCACAGGGGGACCGCGAGGGAAAGACAGCACAGGGGGACCGCGAGGGAAAGACAGCACAGGGGGACCGCGAGGGAAAGACAGCACAGGGGCACCGCGAGGGAAAGACAGCACAGGGGCACCGCGAGGGAAAGACAGCACAGGGGCACCGCGAGGGAAAGACAGCACAGGGGCACCGCGAGGGAAAGACAGCACAGGGGCACCGCGAGGGAAAGACAGCACAGGGGGGACCGCGAGGGAAAGACAGCACAGGGGGACCGCGAGGGAAAGACAGCACAGGGGGACCGCGAGGGAAAGACAGCACAGGGGGACCGCGAGGGAAAGACAGCACAGGGGGACCGCGAGGGAAAGACAGCACAGGGGGACCGCGAGGGAAAGACAGCACAGGGGGACCGCGAGGGAAAGACAGCACAGGGGGACCGCGAGGGAAAGACAGCACAGGGGGACCGCGAGGGAAAGACAGCACAGGGGGACCGCGAGGGAAAGACAGCACAGGGGGACCGCGAGGGAAAGACAGCACAGGGGGACCGCGAGGGAAAGACAGCACAGGGGGACCGCGAGGGAAAGACAGCACAGGGGGACCGCGAGGGAAAGACAGCACAGGGGGACCGCGAGGGAAAGACAGCACAGGGGGACCGCGAGGGAAAGACAGCACAGGGGGACCGCGAGGGAAAGACAGCACAGGGGGACCGCGAGGGAAAGACAGCACAGGGGGACCGCGAGGGAAAGACAGCACAGGGGGACCGCGAGGGAAAGACAGCACAGGGGGACCGCGAGGGAAAGACAGCACAGGGGGACCGCGAGGGAAAGACAGCACAGGGGGACCGCGAGGGAAAGACAGCACAGGGGGACCGCGAGGGAAAGACAGCACAGGGGGACCGCGAGGGAAAGACAGCACAGGGGGACCGCGAGGGAAAGACAGCACAGGGGGACCGCGAGGGAAAGACAGCACAGGGGGACCGCGAGGGAAAGACAGCACAGGGGGACCGCGAGGGAAAGACAGCACAGGGGGACCGCGAGGGAAAGACAGCACAGGGGGACCGCGAGGGAAAGACAGCACAGGGGGACCGCGAGGGAAAGACAGCACAGGGGGACCGTGAGGGAAAGACAGCACAGGGGGACCGCGAGGGAAAGACAGCACAGGGGGACCGCGAGGGAAAGACAGCACAGGGGGACCGTGAGGGAAAGACAGCACAGGGGGACCACGAGGGAAAGACAGCACAGGGGGACCACGAGGGAAAGACAGCACAGGGGGACCACGAGGGAAAGACAGCACAGGGGGACCACGAGGGAAAGACAGCACAAGGGGACCACGAGGGAAAGACAGTACAGGGGGACCGCGAGGGAAAGACAGCACAGGGGGACCGCGAGGGAAAGACAGTACAGGGGGACCGCGAGGGAAAATTTTGTCCCAATCCATCCATAACTTATCGAGATATCGTGCACACAAACAGATTGGGATGACAACAACCGCCGCCACCGATCTAGTGCAATTTACCATCCTCTCCGACCACCAAGGGTGTGTTCAGGTACAAAGTTTCTGGGAGAGCACTCACCAAGTGGCTTCAGCACTCAAGCAAGCACTCCATTTAAAACTGTTGATAAGGAACGGCTGGCTTAGCAAGCGCTAGCTAGCTGCTTGGTAACTGAACACACCCCTGGGCACAAGAAAGAGCAATCAGCTGTTCAAAATCCTATCACCATTGAGGACAATGTTCTCGAGTCATTGTTTGTCCTGGTATAAGGGGGTTTGGCCTCAATCACACCTGTTTCACCGTGAAAATTGCGTACGTAATAAATATAGACACGACAACGTCCGAGGTTGAGTGCAACGAGCACGTGCGATTTGCACAACTTTATCAACAGGAACTTACAAGGGTTTACATCTCGATATCGGTTCCTGACCCGGTTGTTGGCGCAACAGGCGGTGCGGTAAGGTAGTTCGCAGCTCCTCCGGCGTACGTCCTGGAACAGGCAGAGACAGAGACAGAGACAGAGACAGAGACACACACACACACACACACACACACACACACACACACACACACACACACACACTTATTCCACCTCGACGGAGACCGCCAAGCAAAGGCATATACATCGACAAATGACGTCACTAAGCGACATAGCAGCGGTGTCGTTCAGTGGTAAGATGACGTCATAGAAAAACTTTAAAATTACTTTTAAAGACTCTTATCGATCGATAACAAATCCTTAACGTCCCGATATTGTTGTTTTACCTCAACTTTCAATACCTAGAACAGGTAAACAACTACAAAGACAGATTGGGCGAGTGAGAACAAGTGTCCCTGCGGCCTAGGCAGGGTCCACGTCCTCGACTACAGTTGGTCCGGTTAAAAGTTCCGCAAGGTGGTACCGGCCCGGTACCTGAAAGGCCTGGTGCCAGGCCCCAGCTTCGTCGGTCTCGGCGAACTGGCGCTCCATGGGAAGCGAGAGGGGAAGAGGGAAGGGGAGGGTGAATCCCACGGACGAATGACGAAGGGAGCAAGAGTCGGGATTACGGGGAAGAGTGGGAGCGAAAGAGTTTTGGGAAAGGAAGGAAGGAATGAATAACGTAGGAAACGATGAAGTGAGCTTGGGATGCGGAAAAATAAAGAGATGAGGGAAAGAAGAGTCCGTAACGCAGAGAACACTCAAAGCACTTGCAGAGTGACGTAATATTTATACTTTCTACAAGATTAAAGTTTTAAACACGAACTTAAACGCCTCGAAAGTTATAAAGCGATAACTCAAATTATCAAAGTGCTATATGACTACATTTATGGCGGGAAATTGGAGGAGAGAGAGGTTATTGTCGTTTTGTGTGTGGTTTGATTGTCTTTGTAGTTTAATAAACCACAAAAGGCCGCCTGCTGCACTCCAGAGGTCCGCGATGCGTGATTACGTCACGAGGGGGCGAGGCCAATAAGCACAGGCTATTTAAATACGACGTAGGCTCCAAAATGAGTGATAAGAAAAAGCAATATTAGAAGAGGGCTTGTATTACATGGTTTAAAGTCGGGGTATTGTCATCATAATTACGTTGCAATCACTCTGAGAGTGAGTATTAAAAGGGGGTCAAATTTCTGATTTTTGGGGGTGGTTCCTAATACTAATAGTAAGTAATACGTGTAATGTCTTTGTTTATATAAAGATGCGAACACGCAGAGACCAAGCATCAAGCACCATCTTTATTCCAGGCAACGGCAACACAGGCCTCAATCGACCCCACTCACAGCGACCGAACTTGGCCCCGCCCACAGCGACCTCACTCGGCCCCGCCCACAGCGGCCTCACTCGGTCCCGTCCACAGCGACCTCACTCGGTCCGGCCCACATCGACCGAACTCGGCCCCGCCCACAGCGACCTCACTCGACTCCGCCCACAGCGACCTCACTCGGTCCCGCCCACAGCGGCCTCACTCAGCCCCGCCCACAGCGGTCTCACTCGGTCCCGCCCACAGCGACCTCACTCGGTCCCACCCACAGCGGCCTCACCCAGTCGTACACGGCACTACACTCCTCCTTAAGTCACACCCCCACTCCCAAAGTCACTCCCCCTTAAGTCACAGTCTTTCGAATATGCTAGTCGTACACACAGCGTGCGTCTAGAACGTGCACAGCGTGCGTACACAGCGTCGCACAGCGTGCGTCTAGAAGAACCATGTGGGCATTGAGCCGTGGACACAGCCAACGACGGTGAGGCATTGGACACAGATGACGGCTCCCCACCAGACACCAAACTCGGCTCCCCACCAGACACCAAACTCGGCTCAACCTAAACCAGAGGAACATCCACACGACTCTCACTGCCATGAACATCCGGATCCACAGATGGATGGGCATCTGGCGGAAACGTGTTCACGGGCACCTCAATGGATGAGGACACACCACACGGCAGAACAGAATTGGTTGTGTGTGAATGACTGGACCCGAAAGCCAACAACTGATTCACATGACGTTTCCACTTCCAGGTAAGTCCGGCCGAGGTACGAACAAGGAAGGTAGTTAGCCAGACCGAAAACTCGGACCACAACAGCCGGCACCCATTTCTGTCGGTGTACATAGTCCCGTGCCAAAACTGGCTGGTCCACCCTGAATGAACGAACATTGGTCATCGTAACAACTTCCGGTGCACCAGGTCAAAGCAAATCCAGGAGCGACCGCAACTGTTGGCCATACATGCGGAATGCAGGTGTTTCCTGTGTCGTAGATTGCACTGAATTACGATAGGTGTGAAAAATAACATCAACCCTACTCTGCACGGTTCGAACCACCAGACCTCTACGCAAGGCACGTTTCAAAGCTTTAACAAATGACTCAGCCTGGCCATTTGTAACTGGGTGGTAGGCGCCGACCTCAGGTGTTTGATACCGTTAGCGCATGAACACAGCAAACACCTCAGACACAAGATGGTAAGGTGCCGACCTCAGGTGTTTGATACCGTTAGCGCATGAACACAGCAAACACCTCAGATACAAACTGCGAATCATTATCCGAAAGTAAAATCTCCGGAACCCCCTTGTTCGCAAAAATACCCCACAGGAGCTCCACCGTATTCTCTGCCGAGTTGGACTGGGTTATAACTACTTTCGTCAGGGGGCCAGGAGCTGAGCCTGGAAAGTGGTTCCAAAGTTTTTTTCTCAGTGTTTTCATGTTATATAGGTATTGTACTCTATGAAACTGCATGATGGCATTCTCCCATCATTGAGCATTTTCATATAACAGGTTTTATACAAATGCGGCTATCAGGACGCAAAACACTGGTTTTAGGGGAGTGGGGGAAATAGAAACACCCTTATATCTTTCCAAGCGTTCAAGCTAGGGTTTTCATTTTTTGCATATGGGTGTATCTTGACCATACCTATTCGTGGGTCAAAGGGCAAAGCCATAGGTCAAGGTCAAAGGTCAAATATCTGGGTCAAACGTGTACAACTCAGCATTGTTTATACACTGTGATATATTTCTCATTATACTGAACCTGTATCCATTGTTATAACGTCTAAGGTCTTGTTATAAGGTCTCATGAGCTCAATACTGAATGAAGAAATGCTAGACTACATAATATTTATTGACTTCTTTATGATTTTATGTTCAAAGATTACATCAAATCTGGTTACGCAAATGATCTGTATATGGTGTACCTATTCATAGGTTACTAACCCACCAAAATTGTACATATTCTGTATTTGGTTTTTAAATCTTTCTTATATCATGAACATCATCAATCATCAGTGTTATTGTAATCATCACCATCTTCCCCTTCATCACTTGTTTCATCATCACTATCAGGTGATATAGTATTCACTCTGTTGTGACATACTGATGCTGCGTCCTGTTGCTGACAGGCACAGAAGACTGAGCAAGTCATTCCTGCTTTGTTGCATCCACATCGAATACTTTCACATGGTGTGTCACTGGAGCAGCCACAACTGATGATCTTTTGGATGTACTCGGGGACCAGTTGACTTCCTGCTGGAACTGTAGTTGGGCAGAGCATGTCCCCATCTTTGCTCCATCCATACTCTAACGGGTCTAACTTCTGAGGCTCAGACCTCAAGGCATTCTTCCACAAGAAAGTTTGTCGGTGTGCTCTTTTCAGATTTTCCTGGAAAGCAGCATCAGTTGGTGGGAGTGAACAGAGTTTTGGCATTGTGCTGCTCCCCTTGCCTATTCTGGTTTTCCATACCTTTGCTCTAGCCTCACACAGAGTATGGCAGCTTTTCTGACCGTAAGTAGCAACAGCGAATTGAGTTGCCTGCTTCACTACTTCAGGCCAGGGGGCCTCAACTTCTCCAAGAAAACTCAGTGAGTGTTGTTTTATAGTGTTCAACATCTTCTTCTTCCCGATGCCAAAGCATCCTGCTGCAGTATCACATCCAGATAAGGAGTGTCCTGCAAGCAGGTTTGGAATGAGGCCTGCATATTGGGCAGCGGTTGCCTTGACGTCTATGACACTTCTTCCATGTATCGGAGATTGGATTATAATTGGGATGTCAAGATTCTGCTCCAGATAGTGGTGCAACAGAAGAGCCCACACATCTGTATCATCAGCCACCACAGCTACACCGGATGCCCCCTCTGAAGCTGCCATAAATGCCTGCTGCACGATAATATTGTCAGCTTCCTCATGACTGCTATACAGATCTCGTCTTTCCATGACAATGCCCTCGCTAATCTCGATAGTTTCCTCCTGTCCTGTTATCAAAAGTGTGTGCTCCTGTGTATGGTTCTGAACAAAGTCTTCATCTCTTTGCAAGTCCTCGCATATCAGTTTGATGAGCTGCTTCTTATTGCCTGTAAGTCAATACTGCTTTCTGTGCGGGGATTGGTGTTGAGGGTGTCAACTGATACACCCTGCCAGTACCCCTGGCTAATCGTGTTGAATCTTTGGTGCTGAATTCATTGTATCTATCAAAGACTAGATAGACATCACATTTGGAGAGCTTCTCTGCTATTTTGTGCTTGAAGGCATCAATGTAAGTCTGCACATTTCCAACAGCAGGCCAACCAGGTATCCAGAGAAGGGCACACCCATCAATGGCAGTGACTTCTATTTCTTCATGGGCTACTGTTGATGACACCTCAATTTCCATATCTCTTTTCAAGATGGATTTAGATGTGGATATCCACATATCACCAGAGTCTGCAAAGAGAGCCGTTGGCAGTGGAGCCAATTCATGGGACATCAGATGGTCAATGTCTATATCACTATTACTGGCCTGCAGACATATGACACGACTGTAGATTAGGTTTGTATCAAAAACCTTCTGTGTGCCAATATTTACAGACTTCTTCGTGTCTGTCATTGAAGTTATCCTTCTTTCAATCTTGTGATGAAAGCCTCGAGGTAAAGCCTCTGTAAATTCCCCGGATTGTTTGCTCCTGATTTCAATTGATTTGAGAACATTAACTGTTGAAGATGATTGTACCCTTCAAGTAACTATGTTCACAATTGATCCCTCTGGGTGCTGCTGGTGGTCAAGTGGTGGTATGCACTGGGCCATCTTCACTTCACTTCACTTCTTCACAAGGGGAAGATGGTGATGATTACAATAACACTGATGATTGATGATGTTCATGATATAAGAAAGATTTTAAAACCAAATACAGAATATGTACAATTTTGGTGGTTTAGTAACCTATGAATAGGTACACCATATACAGATCATTTACGTAACCAGATTTGATGTAATCTTTGAACATAAAATCATAAAGAACTCAATAAATATTACGTAGTCTAGCATTTCTTCATTCAGTATTGAGCTAATGAGGCCTTATAACAAGACATTATATGTTATAACAATGGATACAGGTTCAGTATAATGAGAAATATATCACAGTGTATAAACAATGCTGCGTTGTACACGTTTGACCCAGATATTTGACCTTTGACCTTGACCTATGACTGACCTTTGACCCACGAATAGGTATGGTCAAGATACACCCATATGCAAAAAATCAAGACCCTAGCTTGAATGCTTGTAAAGATATAAGGGTGTTTCTATTTCCCCCACTCCCCTAAAACCAGTGTTTTGCATCCTGATAGCCGCATTTGTATAAAGCCTGTTATATGAAAATGCTCAATGATGGGAGAATGCCATCACGCAGTTTCATAGAGTACAATACCTATAGAACATGAAAACAGAGAAAAAAAACTTTGGACCCACTTTCCAGGTCAGGCCAAAATATGCATTTGACCCCCTGACTACTTCTGGCTACTTAGGGTAAGCGTCGATCACCACCAGAAACATGCGACCCATGACTGGCCCTGCAAAATCTACATTCTACATGAACGCGCAGCCAAGTTCTATCAGCAGGCGGCCATAACAACAACACACCTGAGGGATTATCAGCATCAATTTGACACGTATCACATGCTTTTACCATCCGCTCGATGTCTGCATCAAGCCCGGGCCAACAACAAACTCCGGGCTAAACTCTTTGTTTTGACCAAACCCAAATGACCCTCATGCAACCCATTGAGACAGCACTGATGTAAAGCAGCAGGAATGACCACCCTCATGCCCCACATTACACAACCTTGAGCTAAGGACAGCTCAGATGCCCGTGATACATAATATGGAGCATATTCTGACGTCGAGGGCAACTCGCGCCAAGAACCTGACAAAACAACGTGCGCAACACGTGGCAGCACAAGACCACGATGAATGGCAGCGGCCACTTCCACAGCGATTACCGGACCAGATTCAATCTGTTCCAACATGAACACCTCAACCTCATCCGCAGGTTCCGCATCGGCCTTTGTAGACGGCAATCGAGACAGGCCATCACAGTTAGCGTCCCGTTCGGAAGCACCAAATTTGATTTCATAGTCGTACGTACTGAGGACAAGGCACCATCTCTGTATCCGAGCAGCGGTAGTGACTGGAATGCATTTCTGAGGATTAAACAAGAAATGAAGCGGCTGATGGTCAGTTTGTAGGAGAAAATGCCGACCTATCAAGTACTGACGAAATCTCAACACACCCCATACCAAACTCAGCGCTTCACGCTCAATCTGAGCAAAGTTCTGCTCTGCGGCTCTCAGAGCACATGACGCAAAACACACCGGTCACTCAGCACCGGCACTCATTACCTGAGACAAGACGGCACCATTTCCTTACGATGAGCTGTCACACGCCAGAATGAGTGGACGTGAAGGTTCTAATGTGCGAGTACAGTGTCTGCAGTAAGGGGAACTTTGACTCGTTCAAATGCTGCTTGTTCCATCAAACTCCACCTCCAACGAACATGTCGATGCAGCCTGCGAGTCAGCGAAGCGAGCTCAGTGCTGAGGTTGCTGAGAAACCTCTGGTAATACTGAGCAAGCCCAATGAAGGAACGAAGCTGAACTTTGTCCCATGGGCTGGGCATGTCGGCTGCAGCGTCGACTTTCTGAAGGGGTTTTGACAGCTCCTATGGGGTGATGACATGCCCCAGGTACTCCACTTGCTTCTGAAAGAATAAGCATTTCTCCTTGTTCAAGTGAAGGCCATGAGCAGCTAACTTAGACATCACCTTGTCAATGTTCTCAAGATGTTGTTCAGCCGTGGCGCCCGCAATGAGGATGTCATCCAGGTAGCATTGTGCAGGTAAGTCGGTGCAAAGACAACACGTCACCTTCTGCCACATTGCCGGAGCTGAAGCGATCCCGAAACAAAGACAGGTATGCTGATACATACCCTGACATGTATTGATGGTAAGGAGGTGATGATCCTCTGGTGCGATCTCGAGATGAAAGTACACATCGCGCAAGTCCAACTTCGTGAAGTACCGACTCCCCGCCAACTTTGAATATATCTCGTCAATGGATGGCAGTGGATACTGCTCCACGCAGAGGTTGGGGTTAACAGTCCCTTTAAAATCACCACACAGGTGAATACCTCCATTCCGCTCAAGCACTGTGACCATGGGCGTTGCCCACTCAGAGTGTTCCACCGGTTCAATGACCCCAATATTTTCCAATCATCAACCTCTGGTTTGACCCAATCACGAAGGGCATATGGCACCGGTCGAGGCTTGCAGAATCGCGGAATGACACCCTCCTTCAGGTGCAGGTGACCTTGAGCACCTTTGAGCTTCCCAAGTTCAGGCCCGAATAGAAGTTGGTGTTTTTCCAAGATCCCTTCCAAGCGCGAAAGAGACGGAAATGACGTATGGACACTGTAAATGTTTGCCCAATCCAGACGAATGGTGTGCAACTAATCACGACCAAGTAAAGATGGTCCAGAACCATCAACCATATGCAGGGGCAACACCGCTTGCTGGTCCCGATAACGAACCAATACATCCATCAAGCCTAATGGCTTTATCATCTCCCCTGTGTAAGTATGAAGGGTAGTGTGTATCGAGGGTAACACCAGACAACCAAACTGATGCCAGATCCGTTTACTCATGAGACTGACTGATGCCCTGGTATCCACTGTGAAGTTGACTGGCCTACCATTCACACTGACAACCACCACAAAGGGTGATTAACAGCTGACGTCATCGGAAAAATGCTCTGTTGATCAAACTCACTACCAGCCCCGACCACATCAACCGATGACGGTGCCCGGCCCCGACAGACCCTCCGCACATGTCCCGTCTTACCACACCGGTAACAGACCACATTCCGAAATGGACAGCTCCCACGAGAATGTGAACCACCACAACCCTGCAGAGGCTGCTGTGGTTCACGCTCAATCACGGATGATTAACTAACTAACCAGATGCCACTAACTAACCAGAATTAACTGACTAACCAGATTATTAACTAACCAGAATTTTAAATAACTGTGGTCCCTGTAACGCACTGCTTGCATGTACCCGGGAAGAAGAAGAAGAAGAAGTACCATGATCCAACGACCCAGTTGGAGAATTGCAAGCACGTGACCCTCCAGCAGCTATGGCATTAACCGCAGAGTCCTCCCCAACAATGGTGCGAACATCCTTTCTAGCTTGTTCCACAACAGCCGCAGTTTCAACCGCTTTAGCAAATGTCATCTCTTCAAACGTTATCCATAAAATTGACGCGACCACCTTCTCATCTGACAATCCCACGATAAAACGATCCTTAAATCTTTGTGATCGTTCATCATCACCAAAACGACACTCCTCCGCCAGATGCTTGAGCCTGGCCACGAAATCAGCTACACTCTCATCGGGAAAAAGAACCAGGTTGTCGAACTCGTACCGCGATAACTGTGGTGACTTGCCTTGTTTAATGTGATTGTGCAGCACACAGGCCTCACTCGGCCTCACCCACAGCGGCCTCAACCACAGCGGCCTCACTCGACCGTACACGGCACTACAATATGTTATTGTACACCGCTCCTTTCCTATTCCATCTCCAGGCGCTGCATAACGTCATTGCCGAGCACTGAAGGGGGCTCGGCAATGACGCACGCTGAAAGGGAGTACTCAGTTTTCACTCTGGTTGTTTGTTTGTTTTCTTGTTTGTTTGTTTGGGTGATATCTCAGCCATCATTTGAGCTCGGAAGCTGAAATTTGGGCACAATAGTGAGTAAGTACTTTGTCAAAAACTGTATTTTTTGATTAATCAATTAATTGATTCCTTAATTATTATCGATTAATTAAGTACTTATTTATTTCTTTTCTCTTCTGGGCAATATCTCAGGCACCTTTTGAGTTAGGAAGCTGATATTTGGACATGCCAATGACCAAGTGATTTGGCTGTAAAGGATATTTTTGATTTATTGATTAATCAATTAATAGATTAATTATTGATTAATTAATCAATAAATTATTTAATTTTTTTGATTAATGACCTATTTAATTAATTTTCAAAAGGTTACAGCTTCAGATGAAGCACTGGTGGTTTAGGTATGCAATTGGCCAATTGATTAAGAAAATATTTTTGATCATTATTTATTGATTTTCATTATGCAATTAATCAATCAATAATTGTACACCTCTCCCTCCCAATACTGTCTCTTATGCACTGGCGGATGTTATTTATTTATTTGGCATGGGGGTGGTGTACTTTGAATGTATCTGTAATTGTATCAGTTATTTCTGATATTCACATTGGACTGAGAGGACATGGACATCAATCCATCGAAGGGATATTTCTTACAAGTAAAAAAGACACAGATATCACCTTCAAATGATGGATGTGATTGAGTTCCCAGACACCTGAAATCTACCTTTGTGAACAAATTCAAACTATTGTGGGAACGTGGTCAAATAGCGGTTAGCGGGTGTAAAATAGACTAGTTATCTTATTATAATAGAGCAAACGTATATGGTTATGTCGGTTTGTATGTACAGTCACATGAAAAAGTAAGTACACCCCATGTAAAGTTTTGACTTTTTCAACATATTTCAACATACAGCTATTTGATCTTCATTTCAACAATATTGACAGATAAAGGTGATATAACATAACAAATATCATGAAACATTTACATTTTGTAGTCCATTGTATAATTTAAATGAACATAAATGCAAATTTCGCATGTGGAAAAAGTAAGTACACCCCTACATTTATCACTACTTCAAATACCGAAAATTAGAATCAGGTGCACCAGCACAGGTGCAAATGATTAGAACATCGTTAGAGAGGATCTTGGAGGAACCTGTCTTCTTTAAACCTCAGACATTATCTATCAATATTGTTGAAATGAAGATCAAATAGCTGTATGTTGAAATATGTTGAAAAAGTCAAAACTTTACATGGGGTGTACTTACTTTTTCACGTGACTGTTTATATGCGACCAAAACGTCTTCTTCTTAAAAAAAAAAAAAATTAACACCCTCTTAATTACGTTGACAACTGAGACCCCTCAAACCTTTGACGACCCTTTAAGTCCCCCAAGACCCTTAAGACCATCAAGACCACAAACACACCCCAAAGACCCAAAATATCCTTGAAGGCACTGAGGCTCATAAAGACCCTGAAGACCCTTAAAGGCCCCGAGGATCCAAAACACCCCGAAGACCCAAAACACCCTGAAGACAAAGACCCTTAAAGACCCTTAAATACCCTGAAGACCCAAAATACCGAAAATACCCAGAAGACCCTGAAGGCCTAGGAGACCCAAAAGACACAGAAGAACCAAAAGACCACAAAGACCCTGAAGTCCCTAAAGACCCAAATGGCCCCAAAGATCCCAAAGACTAAAAAGACCCTGAAGACCCAAAACACCCTGAACACCACAAAGACCCTTAAAGACCATGAAGTCCCTAAAGACCGAAAATACCCTTAAGACCCTGAAGACCCAAAACACCCCAAAGGCCCAGATGATCCAAAAGACCCCAAAGACTCAAATGGCCCCGAAGACCCAAAACACCCAAAAGACCCTGAAAACCCAAATGGCCCCGAAGACCCAAAAGACCCTTAAGACCCAAAACACCCCAAAGACCCAAAACACCCCGAAGACCCAAAACACCCCGAAGACCCAAAACACCCCGAAGACCCAAAACACCCCGAAGACCCAAAACACCCCGAAGACCCAAAACACCCCGAAGACCCAAAACACCCCGAAGACCCAAAACACCCCGAAGACCCAAAACACCCCGAAGACCCAAAAGACATGGAAGACCCAAAAGACCCCGAAGACCCAAAACACCCTGAAGACAAAGACCCTTAAATACCCTGAAGACCCAAATGGCCCCAAAGACTAAAAAGACCCCGAAGACCCAAAACACCTTGAAGACCATAAAGACCCCAAAACACCCTAAAGACCCAGAGGATCCAAAAGACCCCGAAGACCCAAAACACCCAAAAGACCCTGAAATCCCAAATGACCCCGAATACCCAAAAGACCCCGAATACCCAAAAGACCCCGAAGACCCAAAACACCTTTAGACCCAAAACACCCCGAAGACCCAAAACACCTCGAAGGCCCAGAGGATCCAAAATACCCTGAAGACCCAAATGGCCCTGAAGACCCAAAACACCATGAAGACCCAAAGGACCCTGAATACCCAAAAATACCATGAAGACCCAAAACACCCTGAAGACCTAAAAGACACTGAAATGGTCAGATGCCTATCCTTCTCAAACGACGTGTGGTTAGGTGCGCGGAGTGCGCCGTCACGCTAGTACCATTAATAAACACACTCAGTGCCATGTGTATGTTTGGTTATGGCTTTTTTTATTTGAATCGATGACGTATAGGTGTGGATACTTTGCGTTGCCATGAGGGGGTGTGGCACGTGGGTGCTTTTCGTGTTGGACACGAGAGACGCCATGTTGGACAAGCATGTGCAAGCCATGGAATAAATGTCCTCTCGCGTTTCCTTAACGAAAGTTTTAGGAGTCGGTTTGTACCATTACAATACTCCCTCATGTCATCTTCAAACCATGGTTTCCCCCGACACCTGTTCCAGGCTCTTCCACAGGGTGACCAGGTCTGAGGAAAAAAATACGGGACACTGGCATTTACCCTTTAGAACCCACTACAATTACCCTTTAGAATCCACAACAATAACCCTTTAGAACCTACTACAATTACCCTTTAGAACCCACGACAATTACTCTTTCGAACCCATTACAATTACCCTTCAGAACCCACAATTACCCTTTAGAACCCACTACAATTACTCTTTCGAACCCACTACAATTACTCTTTCGAACCCACTACAATTACCCTTTAGAACCCACTACAATTACCCTTTAGAACCCACTACAATTACCCATTAGAACCCACAACAATAACCCTTTAGAACCCACTACAATTACCCTTTAGAACCCACTACAATTACTCTTTAGAACCCACGACAATTACCCTTTCGAACCCACTACAATTACCCTTTAGAACCCACTACAATTACCCTTTCTAACCCATCACAATTAACCTTCAGAATCCTTTAGAATTACCCTTTAGAACACATTACATTTACCCTTTAGGTCCCTTTAGAATTACCCTTTAGAACCCTTTAGCATTCCTGGCGGTTCAGGATGGAGAGAGTGGGAATTATCCCGTCCATTGGGTTATTTGCTCCTTTGATTAAATAGATAAGCAGCACCATATTTACATGTTAAGCGATAAAGGAGATTGAGCTTTATCGAGCGATAAAGTTATTGGAGCATGGAATGAAGGTATTGGCAAGGGAGGATAAGGAAGAAAGTGAAGATCGACGAAATGCAGTTTGGATTTATGCCAGGAAGAGGAACAACAGACGTGCTTTTTATTGTGAGGCAGTTGCAGGAGAGGTACATGGAGAAGAGGAAGAAGTTGTTTCTTGGGTTTGTTGATCTGGAGAAAGCATTCGATAGGGTTCCACGCAAAGTAGTGACATGGGCATTGAGGAAGTTAGGAGTGGAGGAATGGTTCATCAGAGTAGTGATGGCAATGTACGAGAGAGCGCGCACAGCTGTAAGGACGAAGGCCGGGAACAGTGGTGAGTTTGAGGTGAAGGTGGGAGTGCATCAGGGGTCGGTACCAAGTCCACTACTATTTGTAGCTGTGATCGAGGTGCTGGCTCGGA
The DNA here is from genome assembly GCF_964187855.1 of Myxine glutinosa. NCBI lineage: Eukaryota > Metazoa > Chordata > Myxini > Myxiniformes > Myxinidae > Myxine > Myxine glutinosa. The sequence goes on from NC_136269.1 coordinate 87,115,107, forward strand.
ACGTAAAGGAGGGTTTACCGTGGGAGTTGTTGTATGCAGATGATCTGGTGTTGATTGCGGAAAGTATGGATGGACTGAAGGAGAAGATGAACAAGTGGAAGGAATGTATGGAGACAAAAGGTTTAAAGGTGAATATCAGAAAAACGAAGGTGATGGCAAGTGGTAAAGCCTGTGGTGAGGTGGAAAGAACTGGGAAGTGGCCGTGTGCTGTGTGCAGCAAGGGTGTCAGAGTGAACTCCATTCAATGTACAATGTGCGCTGAGTGGGTTCATCAAAAATGTAGTGGTCTGAGAGGGTCATTAACCAATGTGGCAGCTACATTCAAGTGTAAGGTGTGCACAGAGGGAGCTGCAGATGGAGGAAATGTTGAGTTGGATCTTGGAGACGGCATGAAGCTGGAAGGTGTGAAAACATTTTGTTACCTTGGAGACATGCTGAATGGAGAAGGTGGATCAGACTCGGCAACGGTTGCTGGAGTGAGATGTGCATGGAAGAAGTTTCGGGAACTGAGCGGCGTGCTGACGAGGAGGGGAGTGTCGTTGAAGCTGAAGGCAAAGGTGTGTGCTGCATGTGTGAGAAGTGTTATGATTTATGGGAGCGAGACATGGGTAATGAATGTAGAGCAGCAACGAAGGCTGGAAAGGGTGGAAATGCGAATGGTTCGGTGGATGTGTGGAGTATCGTTGAGAGAGAGGAAGACAAATGATGAATTGCGTAAGATGATGGGAATAGAGCCTGTGATGGATGCTGTGAAGAGAAAACAGGTCGAGATGGTTTGGTCATGTGTTGAGGAAGGATGAAAGTGACGGGTTGAGAAGAGTGATGGAAATGAGTGAAGAAGGAAGTAGAGGACGGGGAAGACCGAGAAAGACTTGGCTAAAGATGGTGGAAGAAGAAATGCGGGCAAGGGGGTTAACAAGGAGAGATGCAGAAAATAGGGCAAAATGGAGAAGATTGTCATGGGGACCGCAAGGCTAACCCCCACTCTTGCAGGGAAAATGGCCTTGAAATGCCTGTTGTGTTGTATATTTACATGTTAAGGCAAAACGTTTTCGGTAATTCGATCTTTACTCTGAAATAACTATTTTCTGCTCAACTAATAACGTGAAAACGTGTTTCCAAATGGAAACTTGCACAAAAAGTTGGAAAAATGATGTAAGTTCATCTTATAAAGACTGATGAGAAAATGAGAATCACAACAACTTTACGTGAAAAAGTAAATAATTACCAAGCTTTCTTTGGAATGTTTATTACCCAGGTTACCTTTTCTGCTTCTGAAGTAATTTACTGTGAAGAAGGTTTTGATCCCTTGTCTGGTTGTGGCATCCATCAATTTAGAGTTGTGCGTGCTTCCTGCTGCTTGATATGGGATAAGCCGCCGTGGGAATGGAGAAACTCCACGAGCATACTGTAACCGTACAGTCAGCTCCATGACAGTTTTCAGTACCCTCCAACCAGTCATAACTGGTGGAAAGCAGCCATTAGTCACGAAAGACACACATCCTTTTTGTGGTCACCTTCCTCTTTTTCAGTGAACTTTGGCCCTTTAAGGTTACATCACTCCCAGTCCCGTGTGACAAATCCCATGACAGGATTGACAGTGTTTCGTTTCCGGCTGCTGCTTGGCCTTATTGACAGCATATTGTTGCCATGATGGAAGCGTACGCGTCAGCGCTGCATGCCGCCTTTCCTTTCCCTTTTCAAATATTGTTCGGAAGATGAAAACTAAGGGACAAATGGCGTCCCGGGAAGGTTTGAAATGGGCGCGGGACATTTGAGTAAAAAACAGGACAATCCCATATAATACGGGACACCTGGTCAGCCTGCTCCTCCACCACCACCCCAACTTTGCATCCCCCAATTACGTATCCATCGACCCATGCCCCTCCCCTACATGACTTCCTTCACTCCCCACCCCATCTCTGCTTCGCCAGTGTCCTGCTCCACCCACGCACAGCCCCTCCCATCCTCCAACCCCGTGTCACAGGCGTCCAAGCACCCTCCAGGCTGCACAGGCACCCAGCCTCTTCCACCCTCTCCATAGGTGTCTCCACACTCCCATACCCCTCCAAAATTCCTTCTCTAACTCTATGGACCTCAACTATATGACTGTGGTCTTCACTCCAATTTGACAGATCTCTCAATCCACGTGGCCACTATCAAACCTGGCATTAGTTGCCAAAGTGAAACCTTACTCCCTCCCCCACATGATGTTCCCGATTTCTCAGTCTCTCCCTGGAATTGTCGTTTCCGGTTCACCATGCCTGAAACCCATTTCGGTGGCTGAGTTGAAATCATAACCCCCAGGAGTACCCTTGGCTTCAGTTTCCCCCTCCACAACCACAGCATATTTGTCTGTATGCTGTACCGTCCTCCAAACAGGGATGACTATTTACATCTCCCTCTTTGCCAACATGGACCTTACTCTAAACACCCATCCCAACTCTCTCTTCCTTAGTTGTGATCAGGGCTGACATAAGATCAGGGCCGTCTTGAGCATTTGATACAGTCTGGCACCCTTTCCTGCTAGACAAGACGGATTTCTGAGAAATGTGAATGTTAGGTACATTTTTGGGTAAAAGTTGGGAACCTCACCTTTTAACAATTAGGGTATGCTGAATTCGATTAACCCGGTTCCCAAGCCGAATTTTGAGTTTTTGACCTTCTAATTACCATAAAAAAATGGCTGGCTAATTGCCATTTTTGGACAATTTCTTTGAACAATCATTTATTTATCATGTATATACATGCGGTTTTTTTTCTTTAACTTCACAACTTTTACCCCAAAATGCACCTAGAAGCTTATACATGGCCTTTTTTCATAAATCCGTCTAGTCTATATTATGGTTGGCGGCATATTGAAACAGACATTCAAACCGATATTGAAATTGGACACTATAAAATGGGAAATGGTTTTAATAAGACAATGTTTCATACAACCATTTATTCTAAAATTAAGTATACATGGCCATGAAGCACAAACATTCAGGAATGTCACACATGTTGTTTTGCCAAACTACATCAAATTCCTACAAGGGGTCTGATCATCACTCTGTTGCTGACAGGCACACATTGATGTGCACCCCAACTCTGAATAGCGACATTTGCAGCGTCGAGTCTTGCATTGCTTCTGGCATGCACAACAAATCATCTCGAGGCAACTTTCTGGGATTGGACTCGGTGACATCAGAATAGGCTCTCGTCCTGAATCACCACGTTTCCATCCCATTTCCACAGGTGCAGGAAGGTCGGGTATGGCACAATGAGCATTTCTCCATACCATGGCTTGATAGTGTACTCGCATCAAATGGAAATGAAGAGCATCACTTGTCGGTGACATTGCTTCTGGTTTACCAGTCTTGGAGAACAACATATGTCATGCTGAATCAACAGATGTTGTTCTGTGCACATTATATATTCTGCAGACGAACGCTTCTGCAGATTTGATCATCTTCTCTGTGAGTTCACCAATGCCCAAGTTCTTCAGCAGTTTATTCAAAAACTCAAAATTCGGCTTGGGAACCGGGTTAATCGAATTCAGCATACCCTAATTATGTTAAAAAGTGAGGTTCCCAACTTTTACCTAAAAATGCACCTAGAAGCTTATACATGGCCTTTTTCCATAAATCCATCTAGTTTATTAGGCCCTCTTTGCTTACACCACCCAAGGCCAACTCCACACATGACTCGCTGACTTACTCCACTCCCGTAATTTAGCGTGTTGCTCCGGGATCATCTCCTCGAATCGTCAAGGCTGGGATACCACAAGGCAGTTTATTAGGGCCAGTTTTTTTTTTCCTAATATTCATCAATGATCTTTCTGATTCATTGGAAAATCCTGCCTATCTCTCTGCTGATAATTCCACTGTCTGCCGTATCATTTCTCATCTTTCAGACAGGCAGGCAGCAGCCTCTTCCCTCTCTGCAGACCTTGATAGAATCAAAGTGGGTCTAACACTCGGAATAGGTCTCTCAACCTGGATAAACACACACCCTATCTTTACAAAAGGACTATCTTGCAAACCCTCCCATCTACTTCCGAAACAAACCACTTGAAAAGGTTAAGTCACTCAAACTTTTGGGCCTCACAATCAGCCATGATCTTTCTTGGGCAGATAAAATTTCCAAAATGGCCCACAAAGCCAGCCGCTGACTGGGCATCCTTCGTCATGCAAGGTCTTTCCTTGACCAGTCAACCTTTGACCATCTACAAGGCCTTCACTCGCAGCTTAATGGAGTACTGCACTCCCCTTTGGGCTGGTGGTCCTGCCTCTCACCATACCCTTCTTGTTGCCATAGAAAGCAAGGCCCACAAAATCATTGGGATCTCCCGTGATGAAGTCGAGTATCGAGGCCTGTTACTTTCACATCACAGGCAGGTTGGTGGTCTCTGTATTCTACCGCCTTATTTTTGGTCTTGCACCCTCTGCCCTCTTTTGGCTCTGTCCTTCTGAGGTTTATGCAGAGTGCAAATGGTCTGCCAGTACCCATCTTCTTCTTAAAACTCAAAATACAGGCTCAATGCTCATCTCCACTCATTTGTTCCTCTTTTTCCCACCTGTGGAATCAACTTCCTGTCTATCAGCTCCATTCTTCCCTCTAGGGCTGCATGACAGCTGTTCACTACAACCTCAGGTCACTACCCCCATCATACTCATCTCTTCTACCCCAAATACCCCCAATTTCCAAGCACTCCATTTTTCCAGATTATTGTTTTCCCCCTTCCCCATTGTTGTCATAGACTGATTGTTTTGTTCCTTTTCTGTTTCATCCCTGCTTTCCCCTTCTTACTATTTAATCAAGCTTGTTCAAAAGTGTCCTTTTCCCCCACTGTTGGTGTTTCCCCCTTTCTTTTTCTTCCAACAGCCTCAATTGTGTATACAAAAATAGAGAGGAAAAAAAGAAAGAAGTAATGACCGACATGAAAAGGGAAAAGCAACTTTAAGCAAACGAGTGAAGACCCAACACTCCAACAGCATTATGAAAAATAAGTGTTTATCTATATTGCGAGTTCACAGTATGGCAGTAGTTGAATATAACGTACCGATCATCGATAGATATCTCCTATTTGCATTAAAAAGACCCTTAAAAAGGGTCACTATAATCTATAATAGTACAAGAGATGGATACATGTAATGCCATGGGCAGCAAAGTCGAACAAGCATCTGGTTTGCTTAAGGCACGTTTGTGCGCCGGCAGGATGCCCAAGAGGTGTGCACAATCACCTCTGAACTGTCTGGTCTGGATTAGAATCTTGGCCTAGCTACAAACTCTCATCCGGGTGTCAGCAGGCAGGGCAAGGCATCAATGTGTGTGCCGTCCCTCGAATGGACGTTAAACTGGGTGTCCCTTCTTGCCAGCATTAGTTTGTTTATGTTAAAAATCCCACGTTGTCCTTGGTGAAGAGTAGGCGAACTATCGCCAGCCCCCTTTGCAAACTTCAAAATTCCGGCCCTAACCAGGAGGTACTGCATTATCGGTACAGCTACACCCTCCACAGTCAATTATGCTACGCGGAGTCATGTGCTGCATACGAAAGGCTGCAGTGGCACTTTTGTGAGCCCTGCAAACTGACCTTATAGATCAATTTATTCGGTTATGATAATAAAATAAATCCACCTAAACAGTTTTAGTGCTTTGCTTGGTAAATTGTACAGCCTGCTGATTTCAAATGTGTCAAAGTGTGGATGTCGTGCATTTTAAACAAAATGTTAATCACATTCCCATAAAACAAATTCAACAAAGATGGCACAGCCTTTATAAAGTTGTCAATAAATTATAAAGTCTCTAAAATAAAATAATAACATTTCTGAAAATTGGTTTCATAAATAACTTGAAGATTTAATTGCAACCATCCATCACCCCAAAATATTTTAGAATCTTGAAATACCTTTTCAACATCGAATCCTGTGAAATCAGATTGTCCTGCAGAAAACTGCAAGACTTTCAGATAGAGGTGCAAATCGTAAACGTAGCCCACGGAGCACCCCATTGGCAAACCACAATTATTTGGTTGCTGGGAGACGGGCGTTGCAGCTCAGCAGCAAAAGGCGTCGTCAAAATGGTGGTCTGATGAAGACAACCTAATGGTTGGACAGTGTCCCCATAAAGGAAGGCGAAGAATACAGGAATGGGGAAGATTATGGCAAAAGTCAAAGTAACTCCTGTTCTTCATCTTCAGAGCCTGAGGGACCTTGCCGGACCTCTGAGTACCACTTGTTTGTCAGCGATCTCATCTGGATGCGCCCGTTCCTCAAGTCCTGCCAAGCAAACACATACACTGCCTCTCAAAGAATGTACCATGTACATTTAGCCCAATCCCTTTTTTTTTCTTTTTTCTAACATTTCCAAAAACGTTTTAATCCAACAACCTTCTCCACTTTCAGCAATAAAATAATAGACAGAGTTTCCTAAGCTTGAGCTCCGTTTGACAAGCTGGTCACGCAATGCAAGTAGATGCATGACAAGAATGGAGAGCAAATATGATCAGTGTGTACAATGGTCTTGCCTCCTTGGTGACATGCCGAGTAAAGAGTGGCACCAAGTACTTGGCATCGAACCACAGGAAGCCTTTGAGATTTGTCTTAAGATATGTGGCCTCATATTCCTCCTCTGTCAGCTCTGATAGATGCTCAGATTCAATCGTGTTACCCTGAAAAACAAAGATTATCAAAATGCAAAAGACATCAAAATTCATGGCGATAATAAAAGTGGTAAATAAATAAATTAATATATAGTGCTTTGTCCTGCATATAGAAATATAGTGGTAAAGCACGGGGATATTTATTCCACCACAAAATCACTCAACCAATCGGTACTGTGCAGTTAGAAACATGTGACAGAATTCAAAAAGTTAAAAGAGAAACTTCTCAACAAAATCTTTATTTACCAAAGGAACAACAAAGTCATTACTTACGGTAATGAAGGAATACAGTCACGTGAAAAAGTAAGTACACCCCATGTAAAGTTTTGACTTTTTCAACATATTTCAACATACAGCTAATTGATCTTCATTTCAACAATATTGATAGATAAAGGTGATATAATATAACAAATATCATGAAACATTTACATTTTGTAGTCCATTGTATAATTTAGATAAACATAAATGCAAATTTCACATGGGGAAAAAGTAAGTACACCCCATGAAATGTTTTTAATCTTTTTAACATATGTGGACATATCAATATTTGATCTTCATTTAAACAGTATCTATAGATAAAGGTGATCTAATTGAACAAAAAACAATGAAAAATTGACTTTGCAATAATTTATTCAACAAAAAATTGTTGCACAGCATGCACATGCACAGCTCGTTTCAAATTGCCCCACAACATCTCGATGGGATTTAGATCCGGGCTTTGACTTGGCCATTCCAGAACCCTCCAGTTTTCTTTTCAGCCATTCCTTGGTGGATTTACTGCTATGTTTATGGTCATTGTCATGTTGCAAGGTCCACCTTCGGTTGAGCTTCAACTTTCCGACAGATGGCCTCACATTACCCTCAAGCACCCTCTGGTACAATGAATAATTCAGTGGATTCTATGATGGTGAGCTGCCCAGGCCCTGATCCAGCAAAACTGCCCCAAACCATAATATTTCCACCACCATGCTTTACAGTTGGTATCAGGTTCTTGTGGTCAAATGCTGTCTTTGGTTTTCGCCAAACATGTCTTCTGGTACTGTGGCCAAATAGCTCTACCTTTGACTCATCTGTCCAGAGCACATTGTTCCAGAAGTGCTGGTCTTTGCCTCGGTGTTCATTGGCAAACTTTAGTCTTGCCCTGATGTTCTTTCTGGACAGCAAAGGTTTCCTCCTGGCACACCTCCCATGTAGATCAAATTTGTGCAGCCTCTTTCTAATGGTACGCTCGTGCACTTTGACATCAACAGTGGCAAGAGCTACCTGTAGGTCCCATGATGACATTCTGGGGTTCTTAGAGACTTCTTTCAGCATCTTACGGTCTGCTCTCGGGCTGAACTTGCTGGGGCGGCCTGGCCTGAACAAGTTGGCAGTTGTTTGGAATCTTCTCCACTTGTACATGATATTCCGGACAATCGAATGATTGATTTCAAATTGTTTGGAGATCTTTTTAAATCCCTTCCCAGACTCGTAGGCATCTATAACCTTCTTATTGAAGGCCTCAGAGAACTCTTTTGATCTAGGCATGGTGACGCCGCACACTTCAACAACAAAGAGCAAACCAAACGAAATGTCTGAGGTTTAAATAAGACAGGTTCCTCCAAGATCCTCTCTGACGATGTTCTAATCATTTGCACCTGAGCTGGTGCACCTGATTCTAATTTTAGGTATTTGAAGTAGTGATAAATGTCGGGGTGTACTTACTTTTTCCACATGCTAAATTTGCATTTATGTTTATTTAAATTATACAATGGACTACAAAATGTAAATGTTTCTTGATATTTTTAATATTATATCACCTTTATCTATCAATATTTTTGAAATGAAGATCAAATAGCTGTATGTTGAAATATGTTGAAAAAGTCAAAACTTTACATGGGGTGTACTTACTTTTTCACAGGACTGTAACTGAATAATTTAAAGAACTTCCTCAAATTATTTGGGAAAATAATTTAGTGGATGGAGATGGTTTAGCAAATACAAGAGGATCGTTTGGAATTGCCAGAATACTGCAATGGACATTTACAGTATTCCAATCAATTTAAGAAACGGACAAACTTTCCATACCATCTTTTCTGTCTTGCTGAGGGTGATATCCTTGCGCCGTCGTTTCATCAGCGGCACTTCCTCTACTTCTAAGAACTTCACCAGCGGCATTGTGGCCCCACCAAGGATGATTATGGTGAACATGACGATTACAATGGTGGTTGTTCCCAGCAGCTGCCGCTTCTCCACTGGCTCGAGCTGCAAGTGCAAACTAAGTGCATATGGAATCGCTCCTCGCAAGCCTGGTTAACGAGATGAGGGGAGTCATGCATGACACACACATTGACTCGGTCTACTTGTATGATTATTCAACGTGTAAACATATTAGCACGTGTGTTTTACCGCTAAACCACATGATGAACTGCATTTTTGTGGTGATCTTGTGGTCACGGAAGTAGTTGAGCACAAAGGAAAGTGGGTAGATGTTGATGGCTCGTCCAATCAAGGTGAGTATCTGGATGGCAGGATGCATGGTATTGGCAACTGCCCTGCCAGGTGCAGTGCAAAGAACTACTCGCAAAAGTTCAGACTTGTCATTTATTTTCTTCAGTACAATGCTCACGAAATATCTTGTTCATGTATTATAGGCACAACAAGAACATTAATACTGCGTATGAATAAACAAATTATATGGGATTTTAACCTGGGATCCCAACATTATGAGTCACGAGTATGTGCTCAGATATAAACATCAAAACCAAATGAACTTCCGGTAAACAAAGATGGAAACACCCCAATTGGTCATGTGCCACCAAAGCACACCTTTGGCTCTGCACAATCAGAGAAAAAGCAAACTGGATACTGGATGGTCTAAGAGCAGGTTAACACAGGCCATTTTCATAATCCACATCAAAATCCAATATGTGGATTCCGGCCCTAACCAAGATGTTTCCGGCCAAAATCGCACATCGTTTAGGCCCCTTCGCATAAATTTACCTCTGTCCTGCATGGTTGGGTACAAGACCATTGCATCCTTCTGGATGTGATGGATGCCATAATAATTATTTACCGCTGCATTTTGACAAAATAGACAAAGAAAAAATGACATCCTCTAATGTGAGGATGGGTGTCCTCAAAAACACATGTTGATGCTGATGTAACGATGATCCCTTTGGACACAGTTAGAAATATAAGATGTGATCAAGAAAGCTCATCCTTAGCGACAATCCCCTCTACCCTGCTTTTGGTGTTTCCATCTCGGCCGCACCCCCTCCCCTCTCTACTGTTCATTTCATTCCTTTACATCCTGATCCATTCTGTGTTCTAGCTCCTCCACAAGTCTAGTCTCTGTATACAAAAAACAAGGTCTTAAACTGCATTCCATCTACTAAACTCCCCTTCCCCCATCCACACACCCTGCAATCCCTCCTCGTGCCACATGTGGTTCTCATCCAATCTGCAAATTTCCCATCCTGGATTTCTACTCCTGGTACATCCTCTTCCTGTACCTAATAATACTAACTTTCCATCCAATCTCTCTCGTTTGGAGCTGCACAAGAGCAATGTTTGACTTACAATGCACCAGATGACAAAGGATGCTTCAAACTTGTGTGGAAAGCTGAATATCACAAGTCCCAGGTAAGCAAACACGCAGGTCTCTGCACAAACAAAACGTATCAACATCAGCATTTCAGGGTCCTTTTGTTTTGGGGAAGAAACTAAACAGTTTCCATATTTTCAGATTTATTGTATATTTATTGAAAGCCATGATTATTGATTTTATTATTAGAAAACACTTTTTTTGTACACATAAATTGAGGTTTGTGGAAGAGCTAGAGTGAAATGGAAGGAAACAAAATAGAATGGGACTAAATAGCCAAGAAGTCGGTTCTACAGGAGAGATTAAAGAGGACCAATGAGTGGAAGTGAGCAGTGAGCCTGGATTTTGAGTGTTTAACAAGAGGGTTACTGGCAGACAGTTTGCCATGCAGAAACCTGGATGGGACAGAGCGAAGAAGGCAGAGAGTGCAAGACAAAAAGGAGGCGGTAGAATACAGAGGCTACCAACCTGTTTGCGAAGCAAGAGTAGCAGACCCAGACACACTCGGCTTCGTCACAGGAGATACAGGGCCTTGCTTTCCACGGCATCAAGAAGGGCAAAGTGTGAAGCAGGATCGCCAGCCCAAACGGGAGACCAATACTACATCAAGCAGCGAATGAAGGCCTTGTGAAGTTAAGAATGAACTGTCAAGTCTTGTGTCACAATTAGAGGGTCATTGAGATGGAGGAAATCTAGGAGACCAACTTGATATGGTTTATTGCATCAATCTGAAGAATGCTTAAAACATAGCCTTTCAGCATAACAATTTGGCAGCTCCATGCTGGTGCATCTGAATTCTATGCTGGTGCATCTGACAACACACAGTTTCAGCCATAAAGAAGCGCGTGATCAATCACGTAATAAAAATATAAAATAACCACCTTTAGAGGCCATTTTTCCCCGCAAAGCGGGGGTTGGCCTTTTTCGGGAACCGTGGTTGTTGTTGTTTTTCGGTCCCCTTTTTGAAGCAATGTTTTACGGCCGGATGCCCTTCCTGATGCCAAACCGTTTTGCCGCCTTTAACGACAAACAGGGAATTACCAGTGAACTGGTACTCAATTAGCCGACCTCGGAAGGATGACAGGCTGAGTCAACCCCCCTGGCGTTAATTCAGTGATCGACCGGGATTCGAACCCAGGATCCTTGGATCCTAAGCCGGCACCCTAGCCGCTAGCCCAACACCAGGGCTTGGTAAATTGTACAGCCTGCTGATTTCAAATGTGTCAAAGTGTGGATGTCGTGCATTTTAAACAAAATGTTAATCACATTCCCATAAAACAAATTCAACAAAGATGGCACAGCCTTTATAAAGTTGTCAATAAATTATAAAGTCTCTAAAATAAAATAATAACATTTCTGAAAATTGGTTTCATAAATAACTTGAAGATTTAATTGCAACCATCCATCACCCCAAAATATTTTAGAATCTTGAAATACCTTTTCAACATCGAATCCTGTGAAATCAGATTGTCCTGCAGAAAACTGCAAGACTTTCAGATAGAGGTGCAAATCGTAAACGTAGCCCACGGAGCACCCCATTGGCAAACCACAATTATTTGGTTGCTGGGAGACGGGCGTTGCAGCTCAGCAGCAAAAGGCGTCGTCAAAATGGTGGTCTGATATTATTAGATAGTAGATATTATTAGATAGTATTATTAGTATGTAGATATAGTATTATTATTATTAGATAATTAGATTATTATTAATTAGATAATTAGATAATTAGATTAGATAATTAGTACAATTAGATTAGATAATTAATTATTAGATTAGATAATTATTATTATTATTAGATAGTATTAGTACTATTAGATAGTATTATTAGATAGTAGATATATGGTGGTCTGATAGTAGATACTATTAGACAATGCTGGCATGAGTTTAATTTGGTCTGGCATTTGTGCATTATGTGATGACGAGGACACGTCTGGTCAAGCTGATGCGATTTAGCGACATTCTATGAATGGGCTTTCTCATCCGCACTGCAATGGGAGCACCACAAAACGAAAGCGAAGTTGATGATGCGCAATCGCAAGTCCCCCCCCCCCCCCCCCACCCCACTTCCCACCTAAAGATGGCAAAAAGTTCCACCAGGAATGACCCAATATTAGATTTTGAATTAAAAAAAAAAAATTCCATTTTGACCCTGGACCCTAAGTCCCGACTCCCAAGGACAAAAGCCCAAAAAGTAAAATCGTTACATATTTCCAAAAATACAAAAGTAAATCCAAAAAATAAAATAGTTAGTGTTTTGTGTCACATATTTCACATAACACATAAAATCCAAAAAATCGTTACATATTTCATACATCCCCCAATGCTGATTGCATATACAGTGTTTCATTTAAAAATGTGCCCCCAAATTTATTTATTTTTTTGGTATTTGACCTTTCGACCCTATCCCAGTGGGCGGTGCTAAAAGTGGTACTGCTCTTGCACATTCTTGCCATGGGGTGATCATAACGACCAAGTTTGGTGAATTTCTGCACAACAGTTTAGGCCAAGTAAAAGAAATTATTTAGTTTCTCGTCCAGACTTTTCAAAAAGGAGGCCTTGCTATTTTATATTTTCCAGATTCGTGAATGACTTGGTTAAAACGGCAAATGGCAAACGATGAACCAACAAATTCCACATTCCTGTGCCACCTTCAGTAGAACGTCAGGCATTTACAGCACATTTTCTATATTTTCATTCCAAACAGCATCATTCATCATTCCAATCTCAAATTAATACAATATTACTACATTATCAAAATAAAATGATAAATCATGATTGTATCGATATATCAAACCAGTGAACAGTCATCTGTTCACTTCCAGATTCAGGAGCAACGTCTGGGTCGATCACATTTCAAAATCATAATTGTATAAAGGAATTTTTGAAACCTCATACCTACCACCTTACGACACCTACTGGGACTCCAAAACATTCCACAGGAGGTTATTTTATTTCCTTTCAGCAAAAGATGCAACTGTCATGGTTATTAAACACGCCCCCTGTCATGTGACCAGATCCTCAGCTCTGATTTTGTTGTTTTTTTGAATACAAGATCGAGGCTTGTGCAAGAGCTAACTGATCACAAAAAGATAAACTGACACATAAAACATATGATAAAAGGAGTGGGAGACACGATGGGGGGGGGAGAGAGGGAAGCACACAAGTACAACATTTGAAGAGCAGGGGCATCGGGAGATCTGTGGGAGGGAGAGGGCTTGGGGGGAGGAGGCAACATGGACACTGCTTGGACTTCCAGAAAAGAAGTCGGAATTTCAAAAAAGTGGATCTGGGGTGAATTAATGTGGGTAGAAAAGATCAAGGTTTTGGGTGGGGGTAGATAAGAGATGGTGGTGAACAGCTGTTTTAAAGACATGGAGGGAGGAGTGGGATTTTTTTTTTTTTTTGATTTTTTTTTTTGTATACTGAATCGAGGCTCGTGAAAGAGCTAACATTTATTTCACAAACAAATTAACCAGACAAACAACCAGGATTGAAAAGAGTGAGGGAGTTTGTTCCAGAGGCAGGAGAAAAAAGGAATGAAAGAGTGGAGGTGAATAGAGAGTCATGATTTTGGCAGTTTAACCATAAGAGGGTTGCAGGCAGATCTTGTGCGACCTGCAGGAATATTTGGGGGACAGAGCACAGACAGAGCTGGGGGAGCAAGGCTGGAGAGGAGTCGGTAGAAGACAGAAAGACCACCAACCTGCCTGCCGTGACTGAGTGAGTGAGTGAGTGAGTGAGTGATTGAGTGAGTGTGAGTGGCCATCGGGGTTAGCTTCATCGCGGGAGATTCCAATGATTCTGAAAGCTTTGGTTTCAAGAGCGTGAAGCCGAGCTAGGTGTGAAGCAGAAGCACCGACCCAGAGGGGAGAACAGTATTCCATTGAGCTGCGGATGAAAGCCTTGTATGTGGTGAGGAGCTCAGGTGTGCCAAGGAAGGACTTCAAACGACGGAGGATGCCCAGTCGGTGACTGACTTTGGAGGCCAGCTTGGAAACGTGGTTTTCCCAGGAAAGATCATGGCAGATGGTGAGACACAAAAACTTGAGTGACAGAACTTCTTAGAGAGGATTGTTGAGAAAGTAGATGGGAGGGTTTTCCAGACGGTCTTTTCGGAGAGACGTAGTGAGAGTGTGAGATTTGTCAGGATTGAAAGACATGTTCCACTTGTTTGACCAGTCTGTGATTTTGTCCAGGTCTACAGAGAGTGAGGAGGCTGCAGACTGCCGATCTGAGGGATGAGGTATGGTGCTGCAGAGAGTCGAGTCATCAGCAAAGAGATAGAGGATTTTCCAGAGTCGGAGAGATCATTGATGAAGACCAGAAAAAGCACAGGGCCCATAACACTGCCTTGGGGAACTCCAGACTGAACAGGAAGGGGAGATTAGAGACATCCATTCAGGGCCACACATTGACTATAACCAGAGAGGAAGTCCGCAAGCCATGCGTGGAGATTTCCATGGCTACCAAAGGAGGAGTGTTTGGTGAGCAGAGCGGGGTGCCAGGCAGTATCGAAGGCACGTGATATGTCAAGGGAGACAGCTCTGTTTTCCTGTTTGGCATTAAGGACCTCCATTCATTGGTGAGACAGCAGATGCAGTATGTCTAGAGTAGAATGCCATGGTCTGAATCCAAATTGACGATTCAAGATCAAGCCATTGGAGAAGAGGAATGATTTGATGTCAGAAGCAATGACTGATTACACGACCTTGCTGATTATTGGGAGCAGGCTGATTGGTCTGTAGATGCAAGGATCTGTTTTTGCACCTTTTTTGTGTAAAGCGGTAATGTTGGCCGATTTCCAAGCAGATGGCAGATGACCTTGACCAAAAGAGAGGGTTAAGAGAACAGAGAGAGGGTGAGACAGAGCGGCAGAGCAGGATTTTTGGACCCCTGGGCTGATGCCGTCTGGTCCAGCTGCAGAATCAGAGTCGAGGTTTGACAAAAACTTATCCACCTTGTCAGGAGAGAATGACACAAAGTCCAGGAGCAGCTGGGTTCGACTGAGTAAGGTAGGTACAGAGAGATGTGGGTTTGGGACACAATGTTTTGAGGCAAACACAGAGTTGAGGCATTCGGCTTTTTTCACGTGTGGTGTCAGCTGTGTAGCCGTTTGACGTAAGGGAGGGGATGGAAGGGGAACAAACACCAGAAACAGATTTGACCAGACACCACCAGGATTTGGAGGAGGGAGACAGGTTTGAGTTCAGTCTTGAGAGTGGAGAGATATTGTTTCCTGGCTCTCTTGAGGGTGGACACACTTGTTCCGAGCTTTGTGAAAGGAACGGAGATTACCTTCAGTTGGATTAGTCTTCCATGAGATGAAGGCAAGTTGCTTCATGGCAACTGCCTCACCACAAGCTTCAGTGTACCATGGACGGGAGAAAGGGTATGACAACTGAAGATGAGATGGGATAAATCTGTGCATGAGAGAGAGCACTTTACTTTGGAAGAATTCCAAGGAAGAGTTGATGTCAGAGGCAGTGGAGATGGGAGACCAGTCCAGATGATTTATGGCTGCTTGAAGACCGTGTCAGTCAGCCTGAGTGAAATGCCAGTCTTGTCGGTGCTGAGGTGGCTCTCTGAGAATGGCCAAAGAGATGTCCACTTCAACAAGCAAATGATCAGAAGAATCGATTGGAGCAGAAGAAGAGCATTTGCAGGGAAGTTAGTCATAACCAAGTCAAGAAGAGAAGATACTCCATTGACTGAGATCCGGGTCAGGAAATTGACAGATTGTGTCAGTCCCAATGAGTCGCAGAAGTCCTTTGCTGAGGTTCCATGGCTGGTGAGAGAGGAACCCACACCCAGCCAGCTGGCATGATGACAGTTGAAGTCACCACATATGAGGAAGAGAGAGTTGGGATGAGTGGATACAAGTTGGTCCATGTTGTCAGACAGCAAAATGTAAATGGAATCATCACTGTTTGGAGGATGGTACAGAACACATATGAACAAGAGGTGGGAGCGGAGAGGAAGCCATAGCCAGAGGTACTCCTGGGGATGGAGTGGAGAGGGCAGTGCAAGGAGAGTGAGGAAGAGAGTTTTTGATAAAGATAGCAACCCCACCACCAGGACGAAACTCAGGTCTGTCATGTCAGAGGAGGGAGTAACCAGGTAGGGATATTAAGGAATCAGAGACATCTTGAAGGAGGAAAGTTTCTGTGAAGCAGATTACGTCTGGTTTGTCAGAAGCAACCTGTATGGAGAGATCAATCAGGTTTGAGCGAAGGCCCCAGATGTTTGAGGTCCATACCGTTAAGGAAGAGGGAGGGGGAGCATCGGGTACAGGAGAGGGGAAGGAGAGGGGAAGGAGGGTAAGATGAGGGGTGAGAGGGGGTGGTAGGGAGAGCTGTTGATAGTGTGTGAGAGATTGCAGAAGAGTTAGGAGAAAGGGAAGCATGAGGAGAACAAAATGTTTGATGGTGATGGGATGAGCAACAGTGAGGTGTTATTTGAGGGGAGGCAGAGCAAAGTCGAAAGTTGGAGGAGGTGGAGTGGAACATTAATAAAAAAACGAACATTTATTACAAACTGGGTTTGTTGTGATTTTCAAGTCGGAGATCCGTTTGAAAACGATATAGGAGGGTTGAATGCAGGTGAGTTTAGAGAATGTAGAAAGGAATGACTGTCAGAAATTGAATTTTTTTTTGAAATGGAATGATTTGATGAGGAAATTGAAAAAGCCTTTTAAATAGGAAGAAAAACAGCGTGTTGTAAAAAACCACCGAATAAAACACTGCAGGGGAAAGTTTAAACATATTTAAACAAAACCGTGAAAAACAATCTGGGAAAAGTCCCTGAAGTGAGGGCGTGGATCAGAGAAAGGAGAAAGGGCTAAATGAGATGGAGGAAACAAGAATTGGAAAGGCGAGTTTCGGCTGGAGATGGAAGAAAGAGGTGGAAAAAAAGGAGATAAAGGGGGCAGGGTGAGCCAACACGTGCCCACGGGGAGAAAAGGGGAAAAAAAAAAAATGTATTTAAAACGTTAGACAAAGGGTAGATGTTCAGGGAAGTTAAGTGGAGAAGAGAAAATCTAAGAAATAAGCAATACAGCGAAGGAAAGAACTTAAAATTCACAAAACACCGACAGGGGGAGGGAAGCCAAGAGAGACCAGGCCGTGCATGCGGTGCGCACAGAAAACGATTAATTATGCACAAGTTTGCACGAATTGCAAACTAACACCAACAAGAAAAACACAGTAAAATATACACAATAAAATAGAGTGGAAATTTGACAAAGACACGAATGGGAAAATACTTAAACTTTGATGCCGTGCAGATGTCGAAGTTGCTTCCTTGCTCGACGGACCAGAAGCTCCAATTGGTCTACGATTGTGTGGACATACGGACAGACAAATGCTGTTCTAGCCGGCATTGCCCTATGGGCTACACTGTGAAAAAAAAAAACCCCAAAACCTTCACTGATAAAAGTGTAATGAAGCAAAGATAGAAAGTATAAAAATAAAGTTAGAAAACGAGCAAGAGTTCAAGAGTGAATAAAAGCAGAAAAAAATAACACTCCCTCAGGGTCCTTACCTTTTTGTCTTTTACCCAAAGGGGAAAAATAATCATAAGATCAGTTTTGTGAGGGGAAAAATCAAATAAAATGCACTTTACAGCCCTTGCATATGCATAAGTACAATGACTGAATTCACCACTCCCAAGGAAGCGGTATAAGTGCACTTAGAGGTAAGGAAGAAGTAAAATGACCCAATGTACCACAGAGGAAGGACACGGTACGTAGGGTCTGTTGCACGTTGATCTGTGTGATAGGTGAAAGGTTATGGTGGCTGTAGTGGGACATTACGATGCCAGCGAACAGGATTGCCATGATCCCTGTGGGAATTAAGATCATCAACCTTTCGGGAAATAAAAATCACCATTAATTCCGAAAGACAATTCAAAATGCACAAAAGGTAAAATGCAAAGTAAATGTGGAAGCAATTTACATACAGTAAATACAGTTTAATTACCAAAACATCAATTTAAAAAACCGACTGTCCAGGGGTCATCGAGATTTCGAGTGCAATCATTTGGAGTTGGTCCCTGCCTTTTGTGTACAGGAAATTTGATAGTCATGTGGTTCACAGGCCCAAACTTCAGAACTTCAGGCAATTTTCACATTACATGTGCCACCTATTAAATTTAATGAAATTCAGCATGCCGTGTTCTTCAAAAGGTACAGATCGATTTACTTTTTACATTTGACTTGCAAGTTAATATTTTTCCATAATTATGAGCTTACCTTGCTATACTCTTACATTTTCGATACGAGACTCGAAATGATGCATTCTACCTCAGAATGATCAGTGTGTATGTGCAGAAGAAACCCCAGGAAACTGCTGAGTTTGGGGTAAAATAAAAGATATTCTGTGTCTGGGAAAAGGATTGTTACTTGAAATGGCTCACAACGCTTCTAAATAAAGCTAAAAATACTTGGAAAGGCACCTGAGAGCAAGGGCTATGCCTCTGCACAATGAAAGACTTGGAGAACTTTCTCAGCTAGCCGAACGGGCAGTTGCTCGTACTGCAAACTCCTGACCATGTGGGCCGGTGCAGACTGGAGTGGACGGGTGTGTGCTACACAAACCACCGGTGGGTCACATCCAGTGCATGGACCGTTTATATGGATTCGGTGCTTCTGAACACTGATGGGAAAGGACATATCTAGGGCTTGTGCATATACAGGGTAAGTTTAAAATGATGATATTTACTATGAATCATGTTGTAAGGAGGTGGAAGGAGAGTGGGGTCTACAGGAGTCGTGAGGGCTGGTATAAATATATTGTCTGTTTGGTTCCAGGGCCACAACATAAATTTTACTAGATTTTTGCATCTATTGCTAAAAGTGGAAACGTGTGTGTGCGTATGTGTCTTATATATATACGGAGGACAAGCTTGTAATAACACGAAATGGTATGAACTCGACATCTCTCATCCATAGATATTTCTTGTATTTTCCATGAGTCTGATTTGCATTCAGGAACAGAACAGTTATGGTTAACCATTTTGAAATTGCCACTCTTCCTTCCAAATGCTGAAAATTATGTTAAAAACACGATTTGAATTACAGATTTCGGGCTAGCAACTGCAGGTTAAAAGTGCCCGGCGAGCAGAACCAAATCACAGTAAACACACAAACACAGCGCATGCATGAAAGGCCTCGTTTGGCATTCATACGCCATTTTGAAAGTCACGTATTGAACAAAAGTGTATTTGAGAGTTGTGCAAAGGCACAATTTGTTAATGCCAGTCTCTTATCAAGGCTTAAACTGGGTGGTTTGCCATTGCCTTCCCTGCAGTCATGACAGGAACTTGGAATTTGTTGAGGCTGCTGCACGAAGCTTGTCGACTCTTCGCAAAATACTGAAAACTAACGTCCACTAATGACCAGTGCTGAAAGACGCATCCTCTGGCTTAACGTCCTTCCTAAGGACGCCACACACATTGATGTATCGCCCTGGCTGCGAAACACCAAGATGACAGCTCATAGCTGGACATTCTTACCCCAAGGCTAGACCTCTCATGGTGACTGCACTTACATTACACTGGCAGCCTACCGATGACAAACGTGGCTTGTATGTAAATGGTATCCCAAATTCACATTTCGTCATAATCTTAACCTTTTACGAGCACTATAGATTTTGAGACATGTTTATTCTTCCTCAATAAATATTCACATTAATGAGCTCAGTCATCATGCTGCATGAAAACATCTTTGCATGATGCACCGGCTATTTACACACATCTACAGCTCCAGCAATTTGGAGACACTGCTCAATTTGATCTTCTTATCCCTTCAAATGTACTTTAGAACATTTATTGTTGGTTTTAAAAATAGGTGCGCTATTGCCAGTTTTGCCAAGGGAATGAGGGGAAGAGTTTTGGTTGGTTCTAGGATGTCGGAGGAGTTCAGTGTGAACATCGGTTTGTAGCAGGGAAGTGCTCTCAGCCCACTCATGTTAATCATGGTGATTGAGCTGGTAAGCAGGAAGTTAAACATGAAAGGTATTCTGGGGAGGATATTGCATGCGGACGATCTGTCTGTTGTGGTGGAGAGTGGGTGGGAGATGCAGGAAGTACTGGAGGAGTGGAAAAAGCCATTTGAGAAGCATGAGCTGAAGATGAGCATAGAGAAGACTGAGGTGATGTGGGTTGGGCAGCAGAGAAAAGAAATGAGTATCAGATTAGAGGGAAATGAGATCACACAAGGAAATAGCTTTGAGTATCTGAGAGGAACAGTGACCAGGGATGGTAAATCAGAGGCAGAAGTGTGGAGGAGGATTCAGGTGGGTGCAAATGCGTGGAGGTGGGTGGAGGGATTAATGGCAGACAAAGATTTCAAGGAAGGTTCTGATTTCTTGTGTAATGCGGGCCTACCTTTATGGTCTGGAAATGGTGGCACTGACAGAGAGACAACAGAGGCTAAAGGTTTGCAAGAACACCTGGGTCAGGAGGATTTCTGGGGTGAATAGGGTGGATATAAGGAGAATGGATGAACTGAGGGAGAAGACTGGTGTGCAGATGAGCTTAGTGAAATGCCGGCTGAGATGGGCTAGACATTTAGTGCAGATAGGTGAAGAGAGAATGACAAAGAGAGCAGATAGGCTGAGGGAACATGCTACGAGGAAAAGAGGTAGACCGTGGTTGAAATGGGAAGATTGTGTGAGGAGCGTTATCAGCAAGGTGTGGGTGGTTGGAGAGTGGAGAGAGTTGGCCGAGGACAGAGGGGAGTGGAGGAGTATCGTAGTCAAGGCAGGGCAGAAGCTTGCTACTGTTGGTCCTCACCCCTAATAAAGGGAAGAGGAGGAAAAGAAGATTGCAAGCACCCTGGCTAAATTGAAAATTCCTCTGACAAATGTGGGCACGACACTGGCACAGGTACAATTAAGTAACGATGCAATCAGCGGGAAGAATTTGGAACAGAATTCCAGTCCAATATGCATTTGCCTTCAGATTGGTTTCTATAAATCATATCCGCTTTAAAACACGTATTATTGTTTGCCATAAGAACCTTAAAAGCCATAATCTTCATATAGCCAGTTATATGATATGATACCAGATGATTAAGAACAAATTATGAGCAAACTCATTTTAAATTTGCCACAACACAATTGTTTTTTTGTTTTTTTTTGTATACTGAATCGAGGCTCGTGAAAGACCTGACATTTACTTCACAAACAAATCAACCAGACAAACAAAATATATAAAAAGAGGGAGCGGAAGACAAGAGAAGGGGAAGCACACAAACATTGACAAACATTGGTGTTGACAAATTAAAAATAGAGATTGCTTGCAATTTTACAATTTTTGGTTAATCGTTTTTTAATTTGCCAAAACAAAATTGTATTAAAGAGAAAGAGTGGAAGGGTAGAGGGGCTGGAAGCTTCCGAACAGCAAACAGATCGAGTCGTCACATGTTAAACCCAACCACAAACAACCAAACACCAGAGAACACTTGTTGAGGAAGACAGTGGGGGAAGAGGGATTGGAAAGCCAAATTTAGTTGAAATTTTCACTTTTATGGCACTTTTCAAAACATGGCCTGTGCCTATCTCTAAAGTGAGAGAACATTCGCTGTAAAAAATGATAAACAAATATCATATTGTATGAAATAATATTTGCTATCAATTGTGTTCCGAAACATTTTGCTACCTAGGAGACATGCTGAATGGAGAAGGTGGATCAGACTCGACAACGGTTGCGAGAGAGATGTGCATGGAAGAAGTTTCAGGAACTGAGTGGCGTGCTGATGATGAGGGGAGTGTCGTTGAAGCTGAAGGGAAAGGTGTATGCTGCATATGTGAGAAGTGTTATGATTTGTGGGAGCGAGACATGGGTAATGAACGAAGAGCAGCAACGAAGGCTGGAAAGGGTGGAATTGCGAATGGTTCGGTGGATGTGTGGATTATCGTTGAGAGAGAGGAAGACAAATGATGAATTGCGAAAGATGATGGGAATAGAGCCTGTGATGGATGCTGTGAAGAGAAACAGGTTGAGATGGTTTGGTCACATGTTGAGGAAGGATGAAAGTGACTGGTTGAGAAGAGTGATAGAAATGAATGCAGAAGGAAATGGAGGATGGGGAAGACCGAGAAAGACTTGGCTAAAGGTGGTGGAAGAAGAAATGCGGGCAAGGGGATTAACAAGGGGGAATGCAGAAAATAGGGCAAATAGGAGAAGATTGTCATGGGGACCACAAGGCTAACCCCCACTCTAGCAGGGAAAATGGCCTTAAAATGCATGTTGTTTGTTTGTGTTGTTGTGTTCCGAACGGTAAAAGGCAATCTAAGTACGATGTTATGTGACGTTGTCAGTGTTTTGATGCTTTATGGATGTCATCAAGAATCACATTTACCACCATGATGATCATCAGTATAAAAAAGGCAACTTTGATATGATCAAGGTAAATGCACATACATTTGCTGATGATTTAGAGATTATAATTTAGGTGCAACAGGTATTTAAGTAACTAGTATAGTGTGACAGGACTGGACCATACCTGACAACTTCAAACCCTCAGCCAAACAATATGGTAGGTAGGCAAATATTATCATAATTCCAAACTCGAGAGAGGGAGTACTACGGAGGTCCAGGAACTTCAGGACGTGCAGCAGGCAGGATCAAGGGTCAAGAATGGTAACAATATGGATATATTTTGTGTGGGGAACAAAAAGAAGTTTTATAAAATGGACATGCAAGTCAATAAATAGCAGAGCTCTGGTGCACAAAACCAAGGATATGAGAGCAGAGACCATTGCCACAGCAGTGCCCAGCACTGCAGAGCCAAAGAACATCTTCAAAAAGTTTGAGAAGGCATGCAATGCCATTGCCCCAGCATCGTTGCTTGGTGAATCTTGTGTGCTCAGCTCCTCTGCCGTACTGGCGCAGGGAAGAAAGACATACTTGATGATTTTATTTAATTTATGTATAGCAGAAGGATGAGGAGGAAGGAGGTGGAGTGGAATGGCAGAAGGTGCACTCAAAATGGAGAGAGGTGGAGGGGCAAAGGGGACAGGAAGCCAATTGGGTGAGGACAGGCACAGGAACAGAAAGCACACAGGAGGGAAGAAGGGAGGTAATGGGCGGGAGGGTGGGGGCAGGCAGACAGGATAAGTCACATGGGAGGGGGGAGAAGGTGAGTTGGGTCGAATGGCAGAAAGAGTTGGGGGTGGGGTGAAGATGATGGAATGGTGAATAAGCGAGAACCAACTTTGTGAGAACGATGGCGACTGCATCATTAAGGATGCTCTCTCCAAACACCAACATATTTAGTACTGGATCCACATTCAGAGCATTAAATATTGCAATGGTGGCCACTGGATCTACAGCAGAGATCAAAGAACCAAAGGCAAAGCTGTTGGGTTGTAAAGGGAGGAAGTGGAGCAGCACAAATAAAGGCCTGAGGTTAATATGGGGGTAGCAGCAAGTAGAGCATTGTTTACTTTAACTGATGATTAAAAGAATACATCTTTCATAGCAACAGATCATATTACGCTTCCAGAACTGCACACAAATATGACAACGTGAGAAACTATGATTGGCTGTTTTTTTATTTTTTGAAAGAACAATAAAGGAGTGAAACAACATTCCATTGCTAAAAATCTAACTGGCATCATGCAATTCTGCATCAGTTTGTAGCTACTTATGGACTTCCTGAAAACAGGACATGTTGACAAGTGAAAATGAGAGAATTTGGTTAATTAATTAGACACATAAGCTACATTTTGGAGAGTGGAGATAAATTGGAAAAAAGGAGGAGGAAGGAAGGATAACAGAAGAAGAGGAGGGGTAGGGGAGTTTGGGAAGAGATGCAGTAATGGAAAGGGAGATACATGTATGCTTGTATGGGGTGTATGGAGATGGTGGGGACAGGGTGTCAAAAGATGCATGTACACATTCCTTAAGTCCGGCAATAACTTTAAAACCAATTTAATTGGTGGATGCAAATAAGCTTTTAAAAAATCAATTCAATCAATTATTTTTGTTCAAGTGCAATTCCAAGTTTAGAACCATGAAAATACAATTTTTGTTGCCTCCACCTTTTTGACATTTCAACAAAAAGAACATTATATTTGAAGCATTTTGTACGAAACAGCACTGATGGTCACTTCTCCATTCAGTCACAGTACCCAGATCATTTAAACTCACCTGTCAGTCACGGTTAGTTTATAGACGACGTCAGCCTGAGCAGAGACAAAGTGAGCAGAGTGAGCCCAAATTATAAGACCACAAAAAAGTCATCTTTAAAAAGTGGAGAAATAAGAAACCTGTGTAGATTTTGTGTTCTATTTATACAACAAAATGTTAAAGCACCAAATCCACCACGAACTGTTCCCGTTTAATAGCTACCTGGCCCAGCATGTAGATTCCACCACCGAAGACTGCAGCAGAAATCGCAGTACCGAATACAGCAAACACTGTAATGGAGCCAATGTTCTGGAAGAAGTTTCCCTGTTAAAAGCACCATCACACAGTTTTACATTTTGCATGAGAACATCACAACAATAAGGCCATGTGTCTGTAATGGCGTGGTATATTTTCAGCTTCATTATGAACCTATTTTCATGTCCCTTTTAGCCCCATGATTATTATTTTTCTTCTTGAGAAAACATGAAGCTGGTGGTTTGAGAATCGTGGGTTAGTTAACAAAGGGAAAAAAAAAATGCACATTACAGTGATTAATGAAGAAGAAAGGGGGAACTCAAAACCCATGAAATATAGATATATGGGGAGACAGACAAATAGAAAGATAGAATATATATATATATATATATATATATATATATATATATATATATATGAAATAAAGTGAGGAAAGTAAGCGCACGTGCACACACAGTTCATGGACCATGTGTTACGGATCCGTCACTTCCGCCTTTGTTGTTATTATATTATACTTGTAGGATTTTTTAGTTTCAGGTAATATTGTTGTTAAGACTTCTGTGTGAAATGGAGATGACTTTAGTAAAAGGTAAAAATAAATGTTTGTGAAGGAAAAAGGAAAAACACGGCAAAGAAACCAGAAGAGAGAAGAGAGAAGAGGGACAGGAGGTGATCAGCAGGGAGAGGAGTAGACAGCCGTGAAAGGCTGCAAGCGGACTTTTTTGATATTGGTCCCGAATGAGTTGAGGCTTCCCGGTAAACAGTTAAAGGGATTGCCCGCAACATCGTCACAGATTGTGATTGCAATTAAACCTGCGTCTCAAGTTTTATCACCAAGTGTGAGCTATTGTTGGAGGGAAAGCAAGCCACTCCATTACAGGCCGAAACGCCATTTAGTCCTTGTTGTGAAAATCAACCAAATCCACAACTCGTCCCATAGATAGGTTTAATCTCAATAATATCTTTACATCATCCTGTAAAATACACCATGCAATATATATATATATATATATGTCAGGATCAAGGCATCATATGAGAAAGATTGGATATATCAGTCAATGCAAGCAAGCCTAGAGTATAAGTGGGTACGTACCATTCAATTCTACATGTCATTGTATAAAGTCGCAGGAGTGGCCTCGAGTCGCGGACGTCCGAGGTCTTATAGACACCGCCCAGCGGTTTAAGTGAGCATCACACCTGGGTTCAACTTTGGTACATTTTCACCACATTCTCCCGCCGTTAGAACTATGCTGCCACTAGGCAGGAAGCGAGCGCGCGTCAGCATTAATGGGTAGAGGAAGTCATTATATCATTATTGGGGTGTCAAAGAAATATTCCTATTGATTCTTGTCTTTGCGCAATTGTTTTATGTTTCGCACTCTGTCAAAGCGTCTTCAGGGCTTCCTGGAAAGCGCTGTATGAAATAAATCCATTATCATTATTACAGGTAAGTCGGTCCATCCGTAGCGGTCAGTGTGGCGAATTACCCTGCCAGCACAGGTTCGGAAACTACCGGGTACGACGTCCCCTAACCCGGAGTCCCCTGCTTCGGAGTAGCCGCTGGAGGCAGGTGTCAGAGGGGCACCTCAGTGCCCTCACCAGTGCCCTCACCGCTTCAGGCAGGGGTGTATCAGGCGAAGGGAGGGACGGCAGATGTTCCCGAGGCGCACTCATAGCCTGGTTAGCAAACATGTCCGATACCGGCAGACGATGAGCCTGTGGGTCACAATAGTCTAGTCTCACAGGCCTATGTGCTGGATAAGGTGTACCTTGGGTGTGCTCGCTGTCAAGGTGTACCTTGTCGATATGCAACTCATTACATAAGGTGTACCTTGCATGTGAGGTGTACCTTGTCGAAGAGCGAATGTCCATTCGTCGCAATGCAACTCATTACAGGCAGATGTGTCGATGTGGAAGATGTGTAAATCAGTAAGCCATGTCCATTCGTCACAATGCAACACATTACAGGAAGATGTGTCGATGTGGAAGATGTGTAAATCAGTAAGCTTCTTTACAGTAAGCTGTAACAGTAAGTAAGATTACATGACAGGAGGCCATTACAGTGTAAGTCCATTACAGTAAGTCTGTACCGGCCTAGGAGCTGTAACAGTAAGTAAGATTACATGACAGGAGGCCATTACAGTAAGTCCATTACAGTAAGTCTGTACCTGCCATGGCTCCCAAGGGTACATGGTCGATCCACGTTAGATCCATGTCATGGAATTGCCGAGGGAGAGAACCGACGAGAGCCATAACGAGAGTTACTCGATACCCCGGAGTCCCCCTTTTGAAATCACGAGACTCGAGCGCCCTCTGACGGCAGCGCGTACGAATTACAAGCTCCGGCAAATTTCTACAAGCAAAACGTTTGCCACGAGTGCCCTCCGAAGGCTGCCCGGACGACCGGCATGGCAGATTACGACGACGCACAAAACGACCGAAATGCGCCTTCCCAGCGAAGCGCGCAGAATCTCCGCAATCCCGTCCTGCAGCACAGCGCTCAGAGGATCGGAGAAGACCGGCTACACCGGCTACCGAGAGAACGTCCCGGATGGATTGTATCCATGGCCCGTCCTATTGACTACCGTCCCGGAGGGATTGTCCCGGATGGATTGAGAAAACGTCGAGATCGAGAAATGGAAAACGTCCCGGATGGATTGCCATCCATGGCCCGTCCTATCGACATACCGAGAGGATATACCGAGAGGATGGCCCGGATGGATGGATCGACATACCGAGAGGATATACCGAGAGGATGTTCCGGATGGATTGGCCATCCATGGCCCGTCCTATCGACATACCGAGAGGATATACCGAGAGGATGTCCCGGATGGATTGGCCATCCATGGCCCGTCCTATTGACATACCGAGAGGATATACCGAGAGGATGTCCCGGATGGATGGACCATCATCTCACCCCCTCACTCATCAATCCCCCCCCCCCCCCCCGTTGTCAATTTTGAGATAGCAGCCGCGCACCACGTACCGAAGTCGAGCGACCTTCACAGTCTGGGTCAGAGGGAACGCAAACAGGCAGCGGCCGGGCGAAGCATCTCGCAGTCTCGAAATGTGTCGTGGAGGCGAGCCAAGAGACCTGTCCTAGAAGCAACAAGCCCAGAGTCAAGGGCGATCCGGCGGGCCGGTGCCCACGTGGCTTGCTCAGGAGACGAGGGAGTCGGGCGCAACGCTCAATGTTACCGTCTCACGGGGTCACCGTGCACTCCCACATGCCCCGTGCCTTATCGATTAACGGCATAAGTCCTCGATGTTGGCTAGTCGCCCTCGAAGGCCGCCACGTTATGACACGCACTCTTGGGCAGGGGCGTTCAGATTGAGTATTTCTGCTATCTGTAGAGGTACCCAGGTAGACGAACTCAGGTAGACGTCTCTGTTGACGCAAGCGCGGGAAGCAGTTAATGGCGCTGTAGAGCAAACGCGTGATTTAGTCGATGACGTCATCAATTGGTTCGGGCGCGTGCGGGCGGGTTTGACGGCGAGTTCCAGCTGAGCGGTATCCCCAGACGGAGTAAAGTAGCACACCGAAATCTATAGTCTCGCGTCCATTGGGCTCCAGCATTCGAGCGGGCTCGAGATTGGTGTCCGAAATACGAACCCGGCCGACGAGTGAAATGTATTATCTAGGGCGCACTGCGTACGAGGGAAACCGAAAGTCGAGCTCGGCCCGTTGAACCAGTGCGGCTCGCCGAGTCGAGTGGGCGAGCACGCCGAGTCGAGTGGGCGAGCACGCCAAGTCGAGAGGGCGAGCACGCCGAGTCGAGTGGGCGAGCACGCCGAGTCGAGTGGGCGAGCACGCCGAGTCGAGTGGGCGAGCATGCTTGGCAGCGATAAACTGCACAACCTGAAGTAGCGTCTCGTTTGATAGCTTTCGGGTCAAAGGATCGAATACATATCACGCCCTGAAGTAGCGTCTCGTTTGATAGCTTTTGGGTCAAAGGATCGAATACATATCACGCCCTGAAGTAGCGTCTCGTTTGTTAGCTTTCGGGCCGTGTTTTGTCCGGAGTTTTAGACATAGTTAGTCATATAGAATACATATGGTATACGATCATCTATCATAAGCATAAGCCCGAGTGCCGTGAAAGGCTATGAAGGTCCCGCTCGCCGTCCTTAGAAACTCATCCGTGCTGCGGCGAGTCCTCGAATGGTGCCAAGCGAGCCTCCATTGAGGCGATTCCGGGCAGCGGAGTTCACCGGCCTCGTTGAGTAGCCACATGTAGGTGGGATTCCGGCGAGCCGCGATCAGAATCGCCGGCCTCGCAGAGTGGTGCCCACGAAGGGCGCAGTGCGCGATTTGCGCGTAGGAGGTGATTCCACCGAGCAGCGATTGGAATCGCCGGCCTCGCAGAGTGGTGCCCGCGATGGGCGCAGCGTGCGGCTTCGCGTAGGAGGTGATTCCACCGAGCAGCGTTTGGTCGGGTTGTGCCCGCGATGGGGCAGCGCGCGATTCGCGCGTAGGAGGTGATTCCGACGAGCAGCGATTGGAATCGCCGGCCTCGCAGAGTGTGCCCGCGATGGGTGCATCGTGTGGCGTCGCGTAGGAGGAGGTGATTCCGAGCAGCGATCGGAATCGTAGGCCTCACGGAGTAGTGCACGCGACGGGTGCCGCACGCGCGATTCGCACGTGGAGGTGCTTCCGAGCAGCGATCGGTCGGGTAGGCCGGCCGAGTGCGGCATGACAGTCAAAGGAGTCGTGAACACTCGCGTGGACATCGCATCTCGGGCCGAGGCACGCAAATCAGTTGGTCGGGTAGGCCGTCGGCTCCAAGCGGGTCCGTCGTTCCGACGGGGTTTCGGCCGCAGGACGTTGCCCAGTAGCATCGTTCTCCAGGCGTCTTGCCGGAGTCCGTCACGCCTGCTCCGGCGTTCGGGCCTCAGGAGAGCAGTTCGCGCTTTGACGACGCGGTCCCGCAAAAGGCTTGCGAGGTCCCATCGCATCCGGTCCTTTCGAGGCAGGCCGGCAGCAAGAGTATTCGGAGCTCCGTAGCTGGAGCTAGCTCGACGGGTCCTCCGCCGGTCATTCTTCTCCGAGGTGGGCCTCGCAGGAGCGCGGAGAATGTCGGGAAACGCTCATCTGAGATCTGCGTTCATCCGGCCATCGCCAGACTCGTGTCCCGCCATTTCCGAAGATATTATTGAGATCAAGTGTTGTGAAAATCAACCAAATCCACAACTCGTCCCATTGATAGGTTTAATCTCAATAATATCTTTACATCATCCTGTAAAATACACCATGCAATATATATATATGTCAGGATCAAGGCATCATATGAGAAAGATTGGATACATCAGTCAATGCAAGCAAGCCTAGAGTATAAGTGGGTACGTACCATTCAATTCTACATGTCATTGTATAAAGTCGCAGGAGTGGCCTCGAGTCGCGGACGTCCGAGGTCTTATAGACACCGCCCAGCGGTTTAAGTGAGCATCACACCTGGGTTCAACTTTGGTACATTTTCACCACAGTCCTCAAAGAGGCTATCCGATTGGTGCATCTTGTTTTGTCGTTGGGATTTCCATATCGACCTCATCGTGTTGATTGCCGTTGGTTTTCATATCGGCTCAATTCCCATATCAACCTCTCACCTCGTAACTCCTCGTCCACCACCGTGCCTGTTTTTTTTGCCGTTCTGCACGACTTCGACATTCACCCCGCGTTGGGATTTGTGCACGGACTTTGGGGGTTTCGCGTATCGTGAGTTTGTTGCTTTGAGAGCATCGGGGAATGATGGTACCATCATATGTATTGTTCATTTGATGCAAGTGATATTTTCATGGTACTTTCTTTAATAGTGTTATTGTTGTGTATGTGAGAGTTCCTAATACAATTACTTGTTTTGTTCTACACAATTGCATTGGTGTGATTTTACCATGCTTTATTAGAACACTCAATATAACAAATCTTTCTGCCGCGTTCCCTCTCGAGACTCTGAGCCCTGAGGGGTACCATAACCGGGGTTTGGGGAGGTAAAACGTAAGACATGTTACCCTGTGCAGTGTTCAAGTATATATTTCAATTTAAATAAAATAAAGATTGTAAAAGTCGTACAAATAAATTAAATACAGGTTTTATCGCCATTGAAACAATGGCTATTACACTGCCCTATCTAACACGTTACATTCGTTATTCGTGCTCGTGGTATGTGCCCTTTGTGCCGTCCTTAAAATAGTATGTTTCCTGCTTGAAATGATTTTTAATCTTGTTTGAGTGCCAGGCAGGCAGACAGAGTAGAAACCTTATCTCACCCCTCGCTGTGCATGTGTGATCCGGACGAATTTAGAGTATTGCTAAACTGCAGGTTTGTTTTCCGATTCATGTTCCGATTTGTGTTCAAAAATAACATTCAATTTAAATAAGTTGTTCCACGATCATAAACTGGCGTTTGTAGATAGACCGATGGATGGACGGATATTCATCAATTGCTTAACCCCGTCTTTCGCTTCACGTGCATGGTGCAAACCTGGTGAGAGGCACACAAGAGATATGAAATGGAAAAAGGCATCAACATATAGTGAGAACCAGGTTATGAAGTTGGAGGGGGTAAGGATATGAAAAAGAGGAAAAACTAGCAAAAGTACAAACACTAAATTTAAAGCTAAAAGTGAATTAGCAAATCCATCTAAAGAGGGAGAAGGGGAGGGATAGGGAGAGAGCGAGAGCGAGGAGAGAAAAAGAGACACGCATGCACATGTTGCTTGCATTGTTCTTGCCTTATGCAGCGAATAGCCAGACTCAAAGATGATGGGAGGAAGGAGAACAAGGAAGAACATATTTGGTCTGAACATCTCTTCCTCCTATATTAAAAAAAAACAGCAAAGTGTTCAGGCCAATCATGTCAGTACAACACGAAACACCACAAAGCATCTTTGCAACTAAAAAAAACTTGGATGAATAACTAAATTTTTTAGTTCTCATACCTTCCAACTCGCCATTTTGTACTTCTCAGCCAGCCGAATGAACCCACCAACCACGATTCCTGCAAGGCCACAAAGAAGAGGGGCAGACATATCTAGAGTTTGTTTGCTCACACATTACTACTTTCATTCTGCTCTCAATTATCATTTATTTCACCCCCAATCTGCTTCAATTTGACACAGTTACCCTGCTATTTTGGCGTCAACCCCATCAGACAAGTTCAGATTTGTCGCCATGTTGCAAGTCGAGATGTGTTGATGTGACATTAATTGGCGAATCTTGGTGTTACTTTAGCAATAGCCAAACTCTTGAGTTAGACTGGTATTGAAGTCAGGTCAATTCAGCACGTACCCACAACACGCGTAAGTGTGGGGTTGGATGGGTTTTATTGCAAGGCAAACAGATATTTCTTGATCTGGTTTACTTGATCGCATTTTGCATAAAGATATGCCGATCGCATTTGTCTCCTGAATTCTGTGGAATCAGTTTTTCAGCGTTTCCTCCTGTACTAGTCTCCCGTGCCTTAATTTGCTTGATGCTTTTACCAATATTGGGTCTACCTTGCTCTTCCACAAGCTTAGCTCCTGTAAAGAAAACTAAAAAGTAAATGGCACTCAGTAGAGTGCATACCTCCACCAGACTGACCAATTTATGTTTTGTATCCCACTGATAGGCCCGGATTTGCATCTGGACCTTAACTAAAATCGAAGCGGCTTGTTCTCGTCACCTACTCAACTTATCCACCTAGTTTTGTCACAACTCGTCTATAACGTTTTTAGATATCATGCTATGTATCGTTTTTGGCCCTTGTCTCAATGTTGAAGAATCACTTAAAAACTAGATATCTACGATCACAAAGCGATAGCAAGAGCAAGACTCCTCCAGCCGGGGGAGGCTTACCCTTGGGGATTGATGCCTATAATTGTTTTAAAAAACCGTTAAAATGTCGATAATTGGTTAATGACCTTAAAATTAGGTCAAGATCAAAGAAAATTTAAGTCAACCCCACATACTTTCTATTCACATTATTGATGAAAAATTTCATTCTGAAAGTCCTCGGACAATGGACAAAAAAATAAAAAAGGAAAAACAAATGGTGGCCTAATAAGTAGTTTGAGGTGTATAAGACCTCGACCTTTGACCGAAAGGGGTATGATTAAAAAGATGCTTAAATGCGACTTGCTCTGCGCTATTTACAGAGGGCAATTTCTTTCCGATCGGACAAACCTTAGTCGAGGTATGGTGAAAAATGTTAAAATGTCTATAATTAGGTCATGACCTTAAACATTAGGTCAAGGTCAAAAAGAATTGTCAACCCCGCAACCCACATACGTTCTAGCCACATTATTGATGCGGAATTTCATTCTGAAACTTCCAACCGACTCCGAGATACAGCTCAGAAACTGATGCAGCCTGGAAATTAGGCGAGCAGGAAGAAAACCAAACAAAGAAAAAAACCTAATTGGTGGTTTAGTTAAAATTTGGGATAATTTGGGACATTAAAATTGGGGATACTCATTGTAGAAACAAACCTCCACAGTTATAAGCCTCCCCTATCGTACATAGGGAGGCTTAAATGAAAATAATTCTCGCATCCAGATCTGGATCCTCACCAAAATCAAATCAATTTGTCCTTGTCACACACCCAACCTGTCCACCATGTTTTGCCCAAACCCGTCCAGAACCTTTTCGTATATCCTGCTCATAGACAGACAAACAGAGGTGAAAACACAATGTCAGTCCACCTTCAGTGGCTGACGTAAAAACCAGCTTGTGGGTGTGCAGATAAATGGAGATTCAAAGAAGAAAAGATTACCCCTCCAACTGCTTGCTTGTTCCAGATACCACAGCACCCAAGACCAAGTACGTTCACAAACGATCATCGTTATGCAAGGTGTTACCGATCATATTACAAACTGACATCTGGAGCTGGGACCGTCCATTATCAATTTATTACGTGGGCAAGAATGACAGAATGTTCGACCTCCCCTGTGAATCACATACGATTCCCTTTCCCTTACTCCCATTTTCTGAACTTCCCCTCCTGTTCTTAAGTTTTACCTTCCCCATTAGTTCTTGTACACCTACCTCCCCAAACCCCCTTTCTACTCGTGTATCCAATAAATCTGACCCCTTTACTTGTGGTGGATTAGAATGTCTTTGTTGCAAGTCTTACCGAGAGCGACCACAGCGATGCTCTCTGGCAGGATATGAAACTTGAATCGGATGATCAAATGAACCAACACAATACACAGAGCTAGAAGGGTTTTTGGAAGGGATGGAGGGAGGGTGCAAGGCATCAAAAATAGTTGGGAAGCATTTAATATCTGCAATCAGTAATGGGAGCATAACAACAAGATTCCAGCAGATAAGATCCAATAATATTTGGGTGCCAGGTCGTTCCATTGAGCTTGAACAAAAATTTCCAGGACTAAAAGTAAACCAGTGTGATTAAAGTTTGGGAATAGTTGAGTTACAGTGGCCAAAAATTATGTTCACATTGTTTGGAAGGCTCACCAACGTAATCATCACATTTTTGGCTTCATGACTTGCCATGACATTGCCAAAAGCAACTACCGTAGTAGTTTTTGGTATTTGAAAACTAGCACATACGAAGATCAATTAATCAAACATCCTTCACCCAATTCCCTTCAAACCAAGGATGAGCAGGATGAAGAAGATTGTCATTCCAATGGATTGTTCCTCTCGCTGCGCTTGTTCCCCCGTCTCCATGGGGAGAATTGGCTGTTCCTTCTCCTCCATCTTAGGTATTTTTTCCACAAGTATGGGAGTTGTCCCATTATTCTTTGCTGATATTGTACCATTGGCCAGATCAGCACTGCATGCACAACAGGACCAAGTATTAGTGTTAGTAAAACAGTGTTAGTCAAATGGAGATGCGAATGTCAGTTGTTGCAACATTCAAATCATGCAATCTCTGGATAAGACGATCATCACCATCATCGTCGTTTAACTGACGTTTCCATGCTTGCATGTGTAAATGCTTGCCTGAAGTTTCTGAAAACTGAGCTATGCTCACCATTAAATGGTATGTTCTGGATTGTTTGATTACTCATAATGTGATTAGGATGTGTAAGGATATTGAAAATAGGGACCGCATAAAGCAATGGGCAGTGTGCGACACGGAAGGAACAAATTATAAATCAACCGAGGTCATGATAACACTACACATTCATTTATTGAAGTCTCATCTAGAATAGTGTTCAGTTTTGGTCACCACATTCGAGCTGAGGAAGGACAAAGCTGCCACAGCGAGGGTTTCGCGAAGGGTTACTGGATTGATCCCAGGGATAGCGAGATAAAATTATGAGGAGCGGCCGAAAGAGACAGGGCTTTATACTTTAGAAAAGAGGCGATCTGATAGAGATGTTCAACATAATGATCGATAGGCAAAATAAGTAAAGAGGTATTTTTTAGCAGAGTGGTGAGCGACAGGAGGTGGAACAGGCCGAGTAAAGAAGAGGAGTTACGATGGTAATAATGCAGGGGTCTTTCACTCTGTGCAGTTAATGCACAGAACGGTCTCCCTTGAAAGGTGGATCGGTTTAAATTGGAATTGGATAGGTATCTATAAGTATTGGAGTTATCGTGCGGGGTACATTGGTAGGACTGGCAAATTGGTTATGGATAGGTGATTGTATGCATGTGTGGTGATGTCTGTGAGATTGTCTTGTGAAAAAGTCAATGGGCTGCCAGTATTTGTTTGTTCATTGTCGTCTTCTTCTTCTTCTTCTTCTTTCAGAAAGTAGCATCATTGGCTGAGGGTGTGGTTGTGCTGCTGATGCAGTGCCCCTATTACAGTACACTGGAACTCATATCGCTGACAGGCTGAGTCAATCCCACCTGGTGTTAATTCAACGGCCAACCAGGATTCAAACTCAGGACCCTAGAATCCCAACCCAGCCACCCTAATCGTTAAGCCAACACCAGACTGTTTGTTTGTCGTTCACCCCCTAACTCCTCTCATCCTCAACAAAAAGAATGAAAACAACAAAATAACCCTCTACTCTGGTGATGTCCTTGTTCCCCCCTCTTCAGATGAAATGGAGTAGATGAACTGAAATAATTAATTAATCTGGTGTTGAAAGAGCACAGGTAAGATGGGCCAAATGACCCCCTCTGCGTGTAAAGTCTTAGCTCCTTTTCCCTGAAAATTGTCGAAAAAAAGCCCAGAAGGCTCACTAACGATCTTCAGGGCAGGGTATTCTACCTCCCCAGTCTGATCCGATCTGACATACGTGATACTAAACTGCACATACCATGGACACCGATGAAAAGACAGCTCCAGTGCCACACAAAATCACAAGTTAGAGTTACTGAACCAGTTTGACAACAAACTATAATCAACTAGAACGGCACTCAGTAGAGAGCATACCTCCGCCAGGTGAACAGTTTACGCTTTGTATCACAGGGTAGACCAGAAAATCACAACACAGAATCACGTTTAATCAAAATAATCCGTCCACAACTTTTTGACATATCCTGCTTTGTTGTATCGTTTTTGGCCCTATCTCCTCCTAAAGGTGAAGAATCACTTTTTTAAATTATACTACCCGGATCCGGATCTTCACCAAAATGGAATCCATTCTTCCTCGTCACACGCACAACCTGTCCACCAAGTTTCGGCCAAATCCGTCATAACTTTTTGAGATATCCTGCTATGTATCGTTTTGGCCCCATCTCCCAATGGTGAAGAACAACTTTAAAAATTCTAGTAGCCGGATCCGGATCTTCACCAAAGTCGAATCATTTCGTCCGTGTCACACACACTACCGTTCTGCCAAATTTCGTCTGAATCAGTCCACAACTTTCTGACATATCTTGTTCACAAACGGACAGACAGAGGTGAAAACATAACCTGCACCTTTGGTGGCGGAGGTAACAAAGTACAGTAAAAACAGACCTGGGGCCAACAAGGGTTACATTGTGTACACGACCATTTTGATCGACTCCAAGTTTAGCCTAACCACAGCTAACTTTGTACAAACACCCAAACAACTTAACCACAACTTGATAAAAATCCAGAACAAACGAGCATATGCAACCAACACAAGACCGTCAATGAACACTTGTTTAACGAAGCGGAGCTCCCCGTGCCCACTGGACTTGCACTGCAGTCGGTCCGGTTTCAGGCTCCGACGAAGACTTGGCCGCTCCTCCAATCACTCCAGCTTTGTCCTCTGCCGCATGTGGGATGAGTGAATCGACATTCGGCTCTTCGGAGATCACCGAGACCACGAAGAGAGCCGACAGTAGTAGCGCACGTGCGATGGCACGCATATCGGGTCTGAGGACAGAGATCATCATCATCATCATGACTTTTATCATTCATAACCACCGGAAGCCAAGTTGCCATCTTTAAAAATCCAAATGAACAAATCGTTCTCCCCGCCTCTGAAGACCCACCAGATTGACAGACGAACGAAGTTCGACAGTACGCTCGTCCTCGCATACAAAACAAATCACTAACAGCTGTAAGATGAGGTAGTTAGGCGTGGAAAAGATAAAGTCATCGCGATGAATGAAGCCCAGACGACTCCATGACGATGCGATCTTTAACTGAGGGAATCGATTCCAAAAAAAGAAAAGTACTTATACACCAAACCAGTCAAGGCACGAGAGTCGGCATCCAACGTCACGAATATATTTACAATCTTGATTCTTCACGTCCTTACTTCCGGGAATATTTCATTAATTCTTTCTTGAAGTAGGGTTCTCGTGGGAGTTCAATTTTAATTTTTATAATAACCACACAAACATGTCATTACCATAAATGGTTATATTTAAATATCACAAGATATGCAAACAATATTTAGAATTAAAAAAAAACCTGGAAACAACAACGCTTTTATACACCGCCAAAACTATTCGGTATTGGCAATGCGAAACAATAGAAGTGTTATCAATAAGTAGAACATTTATTAGTACCACAAACAAAGTAGTTTCAAGAAAGAAAATAATCAAGGTATTAAAGCGCGGTGTTACGCGCGCTGTTTGTAAACAAGGAGGAAGCGGACAACGCGGTAATTTGTAAGAGTCTTTATTCAAGAGCTCACTGTAACACTGAACTCTCACTCTCTCAGGGCTGCGCACCCCGTGTATATCGTGAGGCCACGCCTCTCTCCCGGGCGTGGCCCACCCCCACTTGGTGTGCGGGGTGATGTCACCACGTCAGTGCTTTCGTGTCCGCCACACGCCCCCCCCCCCAGAATCCCCGCGCACCTGAAGGGCCAGTTTGCGGGGCAAATGGATGACCCGGCCGAAGCGCCCCCTGGCGACTGGCGGCGTCTGGGATGCAGGGATGCCATCTGGGATGCCTCCGGCTGCCCCTGGGATGGGTGCAGGACCGGGGGGCGGCGTGGCGGCGGGGCTGGGCGGTGCCGGGGTCCGCCCGCAGGGGGGCGGCCCCGACGCGGGGGTCGGGCCACTGGCGGTGGATGGTCCACGTCGAGGTGGGCCGGCTTGAGGCGGTCCACAGAAACGCGGTCAGGAGTACCGCCGATGTCCAGGGTGAAGTGCTTCACCCCGGTCTCCAGCACGCGGAAAGGCCCGTCGTACGGGGGCCGCAGTGGTGTCCGGTGTGCATCGTGGCGGACGAAGATGTACTCCGCCGTGCGAAGCTCCGGGGCGACGTGCGTCGGTGGGTGCCCGTGGCGTG
Source organism: Myxine glutinosa (assembly GCF_964187855.1). Taxonomy (NCBI): domain Eukaryota; kingdom Metazoa; phylum Chordata; class Myxini; order Myxiniformes; family Myxinidae; genus Myxine; species Myxine glutinosa. The sequence continues at coordinate 87,153,334 of NC_136269.1, forward strand.
CCGTTGGCACCGGGGCGAACCTCTGGGCGGTCTCCTGCAGAGCGGAGCGCTGCTGGACAGGACCATGGTGCCGTGGAGTCGTGGAGGAACTCACCCGGCACCCGCAGCGGTTGCCCGAAGACCAACTCCGCCGCGGATGCGCGCAGGTCCTCCTTGGGCGCCGTCCGGAGGCCCAGCAGGATCCAGGGGAGCCTGTCGACCCAGCCGCCGTCGCGGAGGGTGGCCCGGAGCGCGGCCTTCAATGAGCGGTGAAATCGCTCACACAGGCCGTTACGTTAGCCTGGGGGTGGTAGGCCGTGGTTCGGTGCAGCCGGACCCCGAGCCCCTGCGCGACCGCCCCCCAGAGCTCCGAGGTGAACTGGGGGCCGCGGTCGGACGAGATCACGTCGGGGTCACCAGTAAAGCGTGGTGTTACGCGCGCTGTTTGTAAACAAGGAGGAAGCGGACAACGCGGTAATTTGTAAGAGTCTTTATTCAAGAGCTCACTGTAACACTGAACTCTCAGGGCTGCGCACCCCGTGTATATCGTGAGGCCACGCCTCTCTCCCGGGCGTGGCCCACCCCCACTTGGTGTGCGGGGTGATGTCACCACGTCAGTGCTTTCGTGTCCGCCACAGTATTTCAATTCAGATTACTTCGTAAGTTCACCGTTCACTTAAAACACCTGACAGGATATCAGTTCGATTCCCGACCCAAGAACAAACTCCGAGGCTGTTAATCGGCATGATGATTCATGGTGGTGGTTCGTATGCTGGCTGCTTGGCTACCTCATTTTTTGGAGGCTTGACTGTGCCGCTGATGCAGTGCCCCATGCTGCTAGTATGCTAGTAACCACTCCTTTTTGCACCGTGATGATGCATTGGGATGCACGAAACAGTGCACGCATTGCACATCATGTGCAGCAAATTTTCCCTCTGCTGCGCAGTTTTTTTATTGTTATTAAAAAAAAAACGTTCCTGTACACCGCCTTTGAGGCTCGCTTTGCAAGTCACCGTCTACAATTCCAATGGAAGAGACATAATTACTCTTTTATGGAAAATGTTTTTCGAATTTGTTTTATCCTCAAAATAGACCGTAGTGAACGCACATTCGTGTTAAAAGATCGGCCTTTAAAACCTACCCTCATGAAGGGGGACAGACATCTGTACAAACACACAAACTGACACTGTGTTTCATATGGTAGATGAATCTGTCACCATGACTTCTTCTTGTGCATATGCGCTTGGTCCTGTTGTATCAATTTTAAGCTTTAAGCCCAGCCAGTACATTGTCGGCGTTGTCGCTGACCCAACATTGGCAAAGGTTGGAACGGTCGCAAGCGGATTTCCGACATCGGTCCAACGTCAGTCACGTGGCGTAAAAGCGAGTTGGGGCAATTGACAAAATTACTTAAGACCCAACAGTATTGGTACATTGGGCCAACTATAATTCAAAGCCTGCCATATGTTCACTGGTTGTAATTATTTAGGCCTCAGGCCTTGGCGAAACTGCGCGCTCATTTGTTTTAGGCCTTGCAAATGTTTTCTTTTCTCTTTCCTTTGCTTTCTCCCATCACATTCCTTCTTCATCATCCTCCCTTTTATGACTTAAAACTTCTCAAAAACAATTCTGGTTAATGTATAAACTTCCCTACAAATCCCCACTCTTATTATTTCATCTTCCTTCTTCCTTTGCTCATTCTTCATCACCCTTCTTCCATTTACTTACTACTCAGAATTACTTCTAAATGCCAATTTAAAATGTTTAATATCCCATGATTGTTTTTCCCAAACACATCCCTCGCCTACAGCTTTATCGTCATCCTTGTGGTGCTGCGCACACACGACTCGGTTGCCAGAGAGGTAGGCCACAACGCGTTGGTATAACAAAGAGTCTTTATTCAAAGCTCGTACTTCAGCACTGGGCGGGCTCGAGCTTAGAGCCCGCATATATGTCCCGAGGCCACGCCTAGTACCTGGGCGTGGCCGATCGGTCGAAGGGCGGGGCATGTGCTTTCGTTCCCCACCTGGACGCTCGCGCCACCCACTGGTGCACGGAATTATTGCCCCTTGTGCCCGCCACACGCGCCCCCCCAGAATTCCCGCGCACCTGAAGGGTGAGTTTGCGGGGAAGCCGGATGACCCGGCCGAAACGCCCCCTGGCGATGGGTGCAGGGCTGGGGGGTAGCGGGACGGCGGGGCTGGGGGGTGCCGGGGGTCCGACCGCCGGGGGGCGGCCTCGACGCGGAGGCAGAGCTGCTTGCGGGGGGTGGTCCGGATTGAGGTGGGCCGGCTTGAGGCGGTCCACGGAGATGCGATCCGGGGCACCGCCGATGTCGATGGTGAAAAATTTGTCCCCGGTCTCCAGCACGTGGAAGGGCCCGTCGTACGGGGGCCGTAGCGGTGCCCGGTGGGCGTCGTGCCGGACAAAGACGTACTTCGCCGTGCGAAGCTCTGGGGCGACGTGGGAAGGCGGGCAGCCGTGGTGTGCCGTCGGCACCGGGGTGAACCTCTGGGCGGTCTCCTGAAGGGCGGAGCGCTGTTGCGCCGCGGACCAAGGAGCCGTGGAGTCGGGGATAAATTCACCCGGTACCCGCAGTGGTTGCCCGAAGACCAACTCCGCCGAGGACATGCGCAGGTCGTCCTTGGGCGCCGTCCTGAGGCCCAGCAGGACCCAGGGGAGTCTGTCGACCCAGCCGCCATCGCAGAGGCTGGCCCGGAGCGCGGCCTTCATTGAGCGATGAAAGCGCTCACACAGGCCATTGGCCTGGGGGTGGTAGGCCGTGGTGCGGTGTAGTTTCACCCCGAGCCCTTGCGCCACCACTGCCCAGAGCTCCGAGGTGAACTGGGGGCCGCGGTCGGACGAGATGTCCGAGGGGGCACCGAACCGGGCAACCCAAGTGGCGAAGAAGGCTTGCGCCACATCAGCCGCAGACGTCGCCGCCAATCGTACGGCTTCCGGCCACCGTGTGGTCCGGTCCACCATGGTGAGGAGGTGGGTGAACCCCCACGAGGGGGGCAGAGGCCCTACCAAGTCGACGTGCACGTGGTCGAACCGACGCTCGGGCACCGCAAACGGGGCCAACGGGGCCTGGCTGTGGCAGTGGACCTTTGCGTGCTGGCACGCGAGGCACATCCTGGCCCAGTCACGGACGTCCTTCCGGAGGCCATGCCAGACGAACTTCGCCGCGACGAGCTTCTGGGACGCCTTCATGCCCGGGTGGGACAGGCCGTGGATGGCGTCGAAAACTGGGCCCCGCCAGCCAGCGGGCACGATGGGGCGAGGCCGGCCGAGGGAGACGTCGCACAGGAGGGCCGCGCCCGCGGCGTCGAATGGCACCTTGGTGACGCGGAGGCCCATGACGGCGGTCCCGCCTGGCAGGGGGGGGGGGGGGGTGGGGTTGGGGGGGGGGGGGGGGGACGCCGGGGTCGGCGGTCTGGTCCTCCGCCATCCGGGTATAATCGACCCCAAGGTGGACCGCGTGCACGACGGACCGGGAAAGGCAATCCGCCACCGGGTTGTCTTTACCCGCCACGTGACGGATGTCCGTTGTGTACTCGGACACGGCAGAGAGGTGACGCTGCTGCCATGCCGACCATGGCTCGGCGACCTTGGCCATCGTGAACACAAGGGGCTTGTGGTCGACGAAAGCCGTGAACGGGCGGCCCTCCAGCAGATGGCGGAAGTGTCGGACCGCCAGGTGGAGCCCGAGCAGCGCGCGGTCGAAAGTGCTACAGCGGCGTTCATGCGGGCGAAGCTGCTGGCTAAAAAACGCCAGCGGATGCCAAGCACCACGCACCCACTGCTTGTGCACCGCAGTGGTGAGGGCGATCGGTGCATCGGGCGACGGGTGCCCCAGCATGGTGGCGTCGGCCAGGGCCAGCTTTGCGCCCGCAAACGCCGCGGCCATCGGCTCCGACCAGGCGATGTCACCTTTGCCCGGCTTGCCCCGGAGCGCCTCGTGCAAGGGGCGGAGGAGCTGGGCGACGTGGGGCACGAAGCAGTGGTAAAAATTTACCATGCCCAGGAACTCCTGGAGCCCCTTGATCGCGTGGGGCCACGGGAAATCCCTGACCGCCTCCACCTTGGCCGGTAAAGGGACGGCCCCATGCCTGGTGATGCGGTGCCCCAAGAAGTCGATGGTGGCGACGCCGAAACGGCACTTGGCGGGGTTGATGATTAGGCCATGCTGGCCCAGGCGTTCGAAAAGCGTGCGGAGGTGGAGCAGGTGCTCCTCACGGGACGCGCTCGCGACTCGGATGTCGTCCAGGTAGACAAAGAGGAAGGGTAAGTCGTGCAAGACGCTGTCCATAAGCCGTTGGAACGCCTGGGCCGCATTCTTCAACCCGAAAGGCATTCTCAGGAACTCGAAGAGGCCGAAAGGGGTGATGACCGCCGTCTTCGGGACGTCCTCCGGCCTGACGGGGACCTGATGGTAGCCCCGGATGAGGTCCACCTTGGAAAACACGGTCGTGTTTGCCAACCGGGCGGAAAAGTCCTGGATATGCGGGACCGGGTAGCGGTCGGGGGTGGTGGCATCATTGAGCCGGCGGTAGTCCCCGCACGGCCGCCATCCTCCGCCGGGCTTCGGCACAATGTGCAGAGGAGAAGCCCAAGCGCTGTTGGAGCACCGTACGATCCCCAGCCGCTCCAGCGTGGCGAACTCCGCTTTCGCCATGGCGAGCTTCGTGGGTTCGAGTCGGCGTGCCCGGGCATAGACCGGTGGCCCGACCGTGGGTATATGGTGCTCCACCCCATGTTTAACGGCCACCGCTGAGAAGGTGGGCCGTGTGAGGGCCGGGAAACTGGCGAGGAGGCAGGTAAAGTCGTCCGCTGCCGGAAGCATGCAAACTAAACTCGCCGGGACGGAACCTTCCAGCAAGCCGCTTGGCAAGCCGCTCAGTGAGCCGCTCAACGAGCCGCTCAGCGAACAAGCGAGCGAGCTGAAGGTTTCGGCCTGGACGAGCCATCTGCACTTCACGTCGACCAACAGCCCATTCGCACATAGGAAGTCCGCACCGAGTAGTGCCATTGGCACGCTGGCGGTCACGAACGACCATTGAAAGCGCTGCCCTCCGAACCGCAGGGAGAGGCAACACTTCCTGAATGTGCGGATGGGTGTACCGTTGGCGCCAAGCAAAGCGGGGCCCCGGCCCGCGGTTTGCTTGTCGGACGTGGAGGCGGGGAGGACGCTTACCTGCGCTCCTGTGTCGCAAAGAAAATGGTGCCCGGACAAGGTGTCCGTGATGAACAGGAGGCTGCCGGAATGGCCGACGCTCATGGCCGCAAGTGAGCGCCGGTCGTTTCCCGACCCGTCAAAAGAGCATGGCGGGCGACACGTTTTAGCCTGGCGGCCGAACCTGGCATGGTAGTAGCACCAGGTTTGCGGCGGTAACGGCCGCGGCAGCCATGCCGGCGGCGGTGGTGGTGGCGGCGGCGGTAGTGGACGGGGCGTAGCAGCAGCCACGAGGGAAACCGGGGGCGCTGGAGCCTCCGCACCGGGATCCACTACGGCAGCACCGTACACCGACTGTGTGTCGCAGGCCGCGAAATACTTGTCGGCCTCTATAGCCAGGGCGCGGGGTTCCTTTATTTTGGAACCGGCCAGCGCGAGGCATACCTGTGCAGGTAGCTGGCGTAGGAAAGCGCCCGGAATAAGAAATCCGGGGGCTGGTCTCCAAGCAGGGACAGCTTGGAATCCATCCGGATGGATGGTCGTGTGTCGCCGAGGGCGGGAAGGTCCAGGAGGCGGTCGGCCCGTTCGATCTCCGTGAGCTCGAACGTGGTGGTGAGGAGACGTTTGAGCGCCTCGTACTTGTTGTCGCCCGGCGGGCGCCGAAGGATGGACACGACTCGGGTGGCAGTGCCGGGCCCGAGGGCGGCGACCACGTGGTAGTACCGGGTCTCGTCCACCCTTATGCCTCGGAGTTGGAATTGAGCTTCGGCCTGCAAAAACCAAACGTCGGCTTGCGCTTCCCAAAACTCCGGGAGTTTGACTGCGACGGCGTTGGTGGCCATGGCGCGTTCGGTGGTCAGCAACGGCTGCACCAATCGGGGTCACCAGTGTGGTGCTGCGCACACACGACTCGATTGCCAGAGAGGTAGGCCGCAACGCGTTGGTATAACAAAGAGTCTTTATTCAAAGCTCGTACTTCAGCACTGGGTGGGCTCGAGCTTAGAGCCCGCATATATGTCCCGAGGCTACGCCTAGTCCCCGGGCGTGGCCGATCGGTCGAAGGGCGGGGCATGTGCTTTCGTTCCCCGCCTGGACGCTCGCGCCACCCACTGGTGCGTGGAATTATTGCCCCTTGTGCCCGCCACATCCTCCTCTTTTTCTCTACTTCTTCTCTTCTGTCATTCCCTTCCGTTTCCTTCCTCGATTGCTCACAAACCCATGCCCCCTATTCCAGCGCATTCTTTCTTGGGTAAATCTGAACTTCTCTCAATCTACAAGGTCTTAATTTGTCCGTTGCTCAACAGAATGGTGCTATCCCCTTGTTTGCTGGTGCCCCCAGCTTCTCACCTCTCTCCCAGATATGTTGAAGATTCCATAGTTCTCAACATAGGGATTTTCCTCAAAGAAGATGAAATACAAGGCCAGCCTGCTGCTTTCCGTTCGCAAACAGTTAGGTCGCCTCTAATTTTTTTTACCATCTCTATCCCAATCTGCTTTTCAATTCCCAAACGATTCCCAGTTTCTCAAGGATGCACACATTCTTCCCCCTCCTTATTAAACTCTCAAAATCCAGACTGTTTGTTCATCTCCACTCTTCTCCCACTTGTAGAACCTGCAACCCTGTTATCCCTCCAGGGCTTCAAGGTGGCATTACACCACCATCTCAAGTCATCCTCCATCTCCACCAGACATTTATTATGCCCATTATCACTCTCACGCACAAGGTTATCCACAGGTGGCAGCCTGTGGGGTCCACGTTTTCTTATTTACAGTTTACCGTGCTCCTCTCCCATCATCTCATCTTTAATCATTCATTCACTCATTCCCTTGTTTGTTACACCCACTGTTTGTCCCACCATCTCTACATTGCTTTTCTTCCCCCATCACATTACCTTACTGATCTTCCATGAGCGTAAACTTTGTATCCAAAACAATGAATCTTTTGTCAAAAAATCAAAAAAATTTGACAAAAGTTTGCACACTGCCCAGAAATATGAACATTGCAGGGACTTTTGTGCATCGTGTGCAGATATCCAGTCAGCACTTGAGAATATTGGATCACAGCGCTTTCTAATCTCGACTAATGCGCGGAAATTTTGTATAAGTGCTGTTAATTAATGTAGATTTTCATTTATACCACCGTGAGTTTTAGAAACCCTCTGGGATGAGTGTCTGTGGATGAGCTTGCGAAACATTATACCACGTCGCTTCTATATTATTTTAAAGTGCCAAGAATAACCCACTTATTTGTACAGCTTACATTTTTCCTTGTGCCGATGATTTTTATATCATTCATCATCTATATATATATATATATATATATATATATATATATATATATATATATATATATATATATATATATATATATATATATATATATATATATATATATATATATATACATATATATATATATATATACATATAATTAGATTCCTCACTGGCTTGATTTATATACCGGCCCTGAAAAAAAAATTTCGCTTAAGACTCGTATACACGGTGGGTATGCAACAAATGTATATTGGGAGTTGTGTACTTTTTGAAAGTTGCAGTGTTCTTTTTCTGCAACTTTTCTGACCTACTTATAGCCTCCGTCATTCAGCTCACTGGGTGATAGCACCTAGCTGATGAAGTAATCTCACAACGCTAAGAAGTTGCTTAATATATGCATGAAATTGCATAACTAAATGTCGCTCAAAAGTTGTGCATTTTTGGGGGGGAAAAAAGTTGCAGAAAAGCTGCATATTGTATGTGGGCCTTAAGAAAGAGACTCAAGGGGCTGCTGACATGATAGCTCAGAGGTAGCATGCTAAAGTTTTGAGTTTGATTCGTGGCACGACTATAAACCGTTATCCCGGGTGGTATATTAAGCTGGCTGTTCCTTTTGCTAGCATTTGATGGTGGCCATTGTGTGTTGGTTTGGTGCACTGTTCCATTGAAAATTATCATTGTGAAAATGACTCCTAGGGGGTTTATAAATGCTTAATATAGTGCAGTTATTTCCTTAATGAGTGTTTAGAATAAGCAGAGAAGTAATTAAATGTGATATTAGAGATGTCGCTATTATCTTTAGACAGGCGACACCCACCTCCCCTATTGTCTATGTCTAAAAACCGCCATGCCATCTTACGTTTTATTTGATGTGTAATCCTTTGTAATCAGTCTTAAATGTTTCTTTTTAATGCTCGCCAGGCAGCGGAGCGTAAGTTTAGGTGGGAAAATAGCGACCGGGGTCGCTTGGCAGAAGAGCCGGAGGGGGCGCTCAGGTGACGAGCCGGAGGGGGCGTCCCTCACTCATTAAATGGAGCACCGGCCAATAGCGGCCAAGCAGGGAGGGGCTAAGATGTGCGTCAAGGCTGCCGGTGAAAGCCGAAGCTATAAAAGGGCATGCCATGAACACGGGGGAGCAGATGCCGGGACCAATCACTGAATCAGGGTGCAACGCTGCAGAACTGCTGTGGGACATCATGCCTCCACACTGCGAGGTATGCCTCCTCCCTCAAGTCCAGCATCCTGCTCGCACATCATGCCGCTGAGCTGCACCAGATGTATCTGCCGTGGTGTCACCTTGCATCAGTTCCTGCTGTGTCCCGCCGGGCACAGCCGGGATTTTTCTATCCTGTCAGCCTCTGTGTTTATATCCTGTGGTGTGATTAATTGGGCCCTAAGGACATAGGATAATTAACGATCTTCTGTTTGTTCATTGATTTGTGGGAGCATATGTCTGATAGTGGGTAAAGGGGTTATTGTTTTAGTATTGATTGTTATTTGTGATTGCATCCTTCTGTTACCTCCCTGTGCCAATGTGCCATCATTGTTTTTAAATACACTTGGTCTCGGGTGAATTCTGGTTGTCTGACGGTTTCATTTGGAAGTTTTAAATAAATCCCCTTAAGGGTTGATGGATTGTGGCTTACACTGCTCAATAAGATCGCCCCACTTGACTTAGTTTCGCTCGGCCTCATTAGATCGGTCATGTGATCAACAATTGGCAAGACACTCGCCCGATTTGGGGACTCCAATCTATACGGTAACCCGGCTTTGGACACGAGGATCCAGCAGGGGTTTTTCGAAACGGGTGACTGTCGCGGTCGCTCTGACGCAACCTTCCGGACTTGAACTGGGAAACCGGAATGGACCAGCGGCCGTAACAGTATCAATGGACCATAGCTTGTTGAACATATATTGGCTGTTATAGCTAGCAGTATGGCCCAGGGGTACATACACTCGCCTAGAAACTGTCTAGCATGGGTTTGAATCCTGAACCAGCTATAAACTGTCATCCCGGTATTTCACATGAATTTCAGTGTGATGCGTCAGTGCATTGCATGGACGTTAAACCGGCATCCCATCTGCCGGAATTAGTTGGTGGATGTTAAAGACCCCATGGCGTCCTTCGTGAAGAGTAGGCGAGCTATTGCCGGCACCATGGTCAAATTCCAAATTCCTGCCCTAACTACTGCTGGGAAGGCAATGGCAAACCACCCAGTATAATCCTTGCTCAGGAAGCTGTTTCAACAGCACTGCCGCTCTGTAAAGGGTATGGTACATCAGAGAGAGAGAGGGAGAGAGGGAGAAAGAGAGATGATGGCTGTCAGGAGGCAAACATGCAGTTGTGAAAACTCCTCATCTGACTAATAGTTATGAATTAAATATTTAAAACCTCCGTGTTGGTCATCATTCGATCACTTTTTGAATTTGGACATGAATGATTATTAACATTCATTGCACCTGAGTAAATGATGTCTTCCAAGCTATTGAGCAACCTAAATGTATTTGTGCCTCCAGTAAAACTACCTAAAAATGCTGGAAGTAATGCCAGAATTTATTGCGTCATTACCTAACCCTTCTATTCCGCCAATTTATTTTTACCCTTGCCCCAATCTCATTAATTTGTCCAACAGTTACACTCTGCTTCATTCCTCCTACCCATCTCCAACTCACCCATCCCCCACCCCTCTACCCCCTTCATGCCACCCTCACCTTCCACCAAAACCCCCCATACCCACGACCCACCCATTGCGAAAACAAAACACATTGTCCCCAAAATACGAGGAACTTACACGAATGTCCCACAGATGGCAGTAAAATGTCATTGCTTCGAATTCGCCATCTTAAACAAGCCAACAGGATATGATACTGCAGGGTTACCTGCCTTGTTGGTGGAATAATCCCGAATCTCTTATTCGGGGCAAGTATTAACTTGTTGGGAAACTTCGTAACCATTTTAATTGTCCTCGAAAATAAAGTTCCAAGGAGAACACATCACATAATCATTGTGTTGATCGCTTGTAAAACCTAGGGCAGCACTCGGTATAGAGAGCATACCTCCCCAGGTGAACGGTTTACGTTTTGTATCCCACTGATCGATCGGATCTGGATTCGGACCTTGTTACCAAAATTTAATCGGCTACCCAACTCATCCACCAAGTTTTGTCATAATCCGTCCAAAACGTTTTAAATATCATGCCCCCATCTCTCAATTATGAGGGATTGCTTTTAAAATAAAATGAATTATATAGTATTAAAGCGCGGCGTTACGCGCGCTGCTTGTGAGCAAGGAGGAAGCGGACAAGCGGTAACATATAAACGTCTTTATTGTAAGACTACACTGTAACACTAAACTCCTCCGGGCTGGTCGCCCGGGGTATATCATGAGGCCACGCCTACCCCTCGGGCGTGGCCACCGCCCACTCGGTGCGTGGAATGATGTCACCACGCCAGTGGGCTTTTGTGTCCGCCACACGCGCCCCCCCAGAATTCCCGCGCACCTGGAGGGCCAGTTTGCGGGGCAGACGAATGACCCGGCCGAAGCGCCCCCTGGCGATCGGCGGCGTCCGGGGTGCAGGGATACCAGGTGGGATGCCCCTGGCTGCCCCTGGGATGGGTGCAGGACCGGGGGGCGCCGTGGCGGCGGGGCTGGGCGGTGCCGGGGGTCCGCCCGCAGGAGGGCGGCCCCGACGTGGAGGTCGGGCCACTGGCGGTGGATGGTCCACATCGAGGTGGGCCGGCTTGAGGCGGTCTACCGAAACGCGGTCAGGAGTACCGCCGATGTCCAAGGTGAAGTGCTTCGCCCCGGTCTCCAGCACGCGGAAAGGCCCGTCGTACGGGGGCCGCAGTGGTGTCTGATGGGCATCGTGGCGGACGAAGACGTACTCCGCCGTGCGAAGCTCCGGGGCGACGTGCGTCGGTGGGTGCCCGTGGCATGCCGTTGGCACCGGGGCGAACCTCTGGGCGGTCTCTTGCAGAGCGGAGCGCTGCTGTGCCGCGGACCATGGTGCCGTGGAGTCGGGGAGGAACTCGCCCGGCACCCGCAGCGGTTGCCCGAAGACCAACTCCGCCGCGGATGCGCGCAGGTCCTCCTTGGGCGCCGTCCGGATGCCCAGCAGGACCCAGGGGAGCCTGTCGACCCAGCCGCCGTCGCGGAGGGTGGCCCGGAGCGCGGCCTTCAATGAGCGGTGAAATCGCTCACACAGGCCATTAGCCTGGGGGTGGTAGGCCGTGGTTCGGTGCAGCCGGACCCCGAGCCCCTGCGCAACCGCCCCCCAGAGCTCCGAGGTGAACTGGGGGCCGCGGTCGGATGAGCATCTGAGGGGGCGCCGAACCGGGCGACCCAGGTGGCGATGAAAGCCTGCGCGACATCGGCCGCCGTTGTCGACGACAAGGGCACGGCCTCCGGCCACCGGGTGGTGCGGTCCACCATGGTGAGGACGTGGGTGAAACCCCGCGAGGGTCGCAGAGGTCCCACCAGGTCCACGTGGACGTGGTCAAACCGGCGTTCCGGCACCGTGAACGGGGCCAACGGGGCCTGGGTGTGCCGGTGCACCTTGGCGCGCTGGCACGCGAGGCACGTCCTGGCCCAGCCGCGGACGGCCTTCCGGAGGCCATGCCAGACGAACTTGTCGGCGATCAGCCTTTGGGAGGCCCTCGCGCCCGGGTGGGACAGGCCGTGGATGGCGTCAAACACCTGGCGCTGCCAGCCCGCGGGCACAATGGGGCGAGGACGCCCGAGGGAGACGTCGCACAAGAGAGCCGCGCCCGCGCCGTCGAACGGCACCTCGGTGACGCGGAGGCCCGTGACGGCGGTCCGCAAGGCCTGGACGTCGGGGTCAGCGGCCTGGTCCGCTGCCATCCGGGCATAGTCAATGCCGAGGTGGACTGCGTGGGCGACGGCCCGGGAAAGGCAATCCGCCACCGGGTTGTCCTTCCCCGCGACGTGCTGGATGTCCGTCGTGTACTCGGACACGGCCGAGAGGTGACGCTGCTGCCGGGCCGACCACGGCTCGGTGACCTTGCCCATCGCGAAGATCAGCGGCTTGTGGTCGACGAAGGCAGTGAACGCCCGGCCCTCGAGCAGATGGCGGAAGTGCCTGACCGCCAAGTGAAGTCCGAGCAACTCGCGGTCGAAGGTACTGTAACGGCGTTCGGGCGGGCGAAACTGCCGGCTAAAGAACGCCAGCGGTTGCCAAGCTCCACGCACCCATTGCTCGTGCACCGCGCCCACCGCGTAGTCCGAGGCATCGGTGGTGAGGGCGATCGGTGCATCGGGCGCCGGGTGCGCGAGCATGGTGGCGTTAGCCAAGGCGAGCTTCGCGCCCGTGAACGCCGTGTCCATCTGCTCGGTCCAGGTAATGTCGCCTTTGCCCGGCTTACCTCGGAGAGCTTTGTGCAGGGGGCGCAGGAGCTGGGCGATACGGGGCAGGAACCGATGGTAAAAGTCCACCATGCCCAGGAACTCCTGCAGCCCTCTGATCGTGCGGGGGAGCGGAAACCCCTTCACCGCCTCCACCTTGGCCGGCAGGGGGACGGCGCCGTGCCTGGTGACACGGTGCCCCAGAAAATCGATTGTGGCGGCGCCGAACCGGCACTTTGCGGGGTTCACAATCAGGCCATGCTGGCCCAGGCGTTCGAAGAGCGTGCGGAGGTGGCGTAGGTGCTCTTCGCGGGACGCGCTGGCGACGAGGATATCGTCCAGGTAGACGTAGACAAAATCCAAGTCGCGCAGGACGCTGTCCATCAGTCGCTGGAACGCCTGAGCCGCATTCTTCAGACCGAAGGGCATGCGCAGGAACTCGAAGAGTCCGAATGGCGTGATGACCGCCGTCTTCGGGACGTCCTCCGGCCTGACGGGGACCTGATGGTAGCCGCGTATGAGGTCCACCTTCGAGAAGAAGGACCTGCCCGCCAAACGGGCGGAAAAGTCCTGAATGTGGGGGACGGGGTAGCGGTCGGGAGTCGTGGCGTCATTGAGACGGCGATAGTCCCCGCACGGTCGCCATCCCCCGCCGGGCTTCGGCACGATGTGCAGCGGCGACGCCCAAGCGCTCTCTGAGCGCCGAACGATGCCGAGTCGCTCCAGGGTAGCGAACGCCGCTTTTGCCACCGCCAGCTTCGTCGGCTCGAGGCGGCGTGCCCGGGCGTAGACCGGTGGCCCGACGGTGGGGATGTGATGGGCCACCCCGTGCTTGACGGCCCCCGCCGAGAAGGTGGGCCGCGTGAGGGCCGGGAAGCCGGCGAGGAGGCGGGTGAATGCGTCCGCTGCCGGAAGCGTACAGACCAACGTGGCCGGAACCGAATCGTTCGGCAAGCCGCTTGGCAAGCCGCTCGTTGAGCTGGGCAACGCACATGCGAGCGAGCTGAACGTCTCGGCCTGGACAAGCCGTCTGCACTTGACGTCGACCAGGAGCCCATTAGCGCACAGGAAGTCCGCGCCAAGCAGTGCCATGGGCACGTCGGCGGTGACGAACGTCCATCGGAAAACCTGCCCTCCAAACCGCAGAGAGAGGCAGCGTTTTCCGTACGTACGGATGGGCGTCCCGTTCGCGGCAAGCAGCGCGGGGCCCCCACCCGCGGCGTGCTTGTCTGACGTGCCGGCGGGAATGACACTCACCTGTGCTCCCGTGTCGCACAGGTAACGGCGCCCGGAGAAGGTGTCCGTTATGAACAGCAGGCTGCTCGAACGGCCGGCGCTCATCGCCACAATTGAGCACCGGCCCGGGCGTTTCCCGACCCGTTGAAGGAGCACGGCGGATGACACCGCCGAGCTTCGTGGCCGAACTTGGCGTGGAACCAGCACCAGGTGGTGGAGCTGGAGGAGTGCGGCTGGCTCCGCCAGGCCGGTGGAGTCGACGGGTTTCCCCGCGGTGGCGGTTTTCGCCGCGGCGGTGGGCGGGGCGTGGCGGCGTTCACGAGGTGCGTATCAGCATGCTGCTGAACCACAGCGTGCTGTAGAAGATGATGCTGTGGAACATCAGCGTGCTGTAGAAGATGATGCTGTGGAACATCAGCGTGCTGTAGAAGATGATGCTGTGGAACATCAGCGTGCTGTAGAAGATGATGCTGTGGAACATCAGCGTCGAAGGCCGTGACGGCCACGCCAACGCTCGCCCGCGTGTCCGAAGCGGCGAAGTACTTGTCCGCCTCGGCCGCCAATGCTCGGGGTTCCGTTAGCCCGGTCCCGGCCAACGCGAGGCGAACCTGCGCTGGAAGTTGGCGACGGAAAAGCGCCCGGAATAGCGAACCGGGGGCTTCGTCGCCCAACAGTGACAGCATATGGTCCATTCGGTTCGGACCGACGGGCGCGTCTCACCGAGCTCGGGGAGATCCAGGAGGCGGTCGGCCCGTGCGTCGTCCGTGAGGCTGAACGTGGCTAGGAGTAGCCGCTTGAGTGCCTCGTACTTGTGGCCGTCCGGTGGGTGGCGAAGGACGGACACAACTCGAGCGGCCGTGCCGGGCCCGAGGGAGGCGACGACGTGGCAGTAGCGCGTGTCATCGCCGGTGAGGTGCCGAAGCTGAAATTGGGCTTCGGCCTGGACGAACCAGACTTCGGCCTGAGCCTCCCAAAATTCCGGAAGTTTGACGAAGGCGGCCATGGTGATGGCGTCGCGTGTGGAAGGATCGCTCCGGCAGATCCAACGTCGAGGGTCACCAGTAAAGCGCGGCGTTACGCGCGCTGCTTGTGAGCAAGGAGGAAGCGGACAAGCGGTAACATATAAACGTCTTTATTGTAAGACTACACTGTAACACTAAACTCCTCCGGGCTGGTCGCCCGGGGTATATCATGAGGCCACGCCTACCCCTCGGGCGTGGCCACCGCCCACTCGGTGCGTGGAATGATGTCACCACGCCAGTGGGCTTTTGTGTCCGCCACAGTATTCAGATTCTGGCTAACCCCGCTCTGGCAGGGAAAATGGCCTTAAAATGCCTGTTGTGTGTTGTGTGTCGTATCCAGATTCGAATCTTCACCAAAATCGAATCAATTCTTCCTTGTCACATGCGAGACCTGTCCACCAAGTTTCATCCCAATCCGTCCATAACTTTTTTAGATATCCTGCTCACATCAGACAAACACGCAGACAGGGGTGAAACATAACCTCCGTGCACCTTCGATGGCGGATGTAACATGTGGTCAGGTGGAGGTGGTGGTGGTCGTGATGGCCCTCGTCCCAACTCGCTCCTGTGTAATATACCAACATTGTTTGTCCTTTTCGACATTTTGCCTTGAACCTCCCACTGTCCTCCCACTATTTGATTCTCGTGCAATTTTTAGACCCATAAAGTGTGTAAAAATCATTCAACACACCATTGAAGTGGTGAGCACACTTTGAAACTTTTCACCTGTAAAAAGGTTAACTGGTCTATCGAATAAAGCATAAAATAATGAGTGAGACAATGCTGATAGTGTGTTCAGTTATGTCTTCAATTTTGTATGGAATTCAGAATCAGACTTTTCACTTGTACATAATATTATTATAATTTATAAGCTTTCTTATTTAATAGACTCATTTAAAATTACTTTAATTATTAAATAAATTAAGTAAATATTAAATATTTTAATTATTTTCTTCTTTTTTTTATTATTATTAAATAAATTAATTAAATATTAAATATTTTAATTATTTAATTTTTTTATATTTATTATTAAATAAATTAATTAAATATTAAATATTTTAATTATTTAATTTTTTTTAAATAAAACATTCTTTTAATAAAATGTATTTATTTATTTATTATATTATAAGCTTTCTCTTTCTCTAATGACAATCTCAACCTTGAACTCTGCAATTATGTTTTGAGTTGAGAATGTATTTTAATTTGGCATTCTGAATTAATTACTTTTTGTGTATTTGTTGAGATAATAATTTAATTGACACTGCAGGAATTAGATATTACTACCTATACTCTGGAAATTACTCCGGAAACCCAAAAGCACTCTTCTTTACAATAAACAAACTCCTCAGCCCCCTGAACACCACCACCCAGTCATTCACAGTAGACAACTGCATCTCCTTCCTTTCATTCTTCCAAAGCAAAATTGACAACATCTACAACAGCTTAACCACCACCGCACCCGCTCCCCCTCAAACCACCTCCCCCCCCCCCCCCCCCTTATCCTGCCAACCCCTGTCTCAGTTCTCGCCAGTCTCCCCAAAATTGCACCTGAACTGAACCTCTCTGAACTCCTCATAGGAATGAAAACTGCCACCTGCACTCTTGACCCCATCCCCTCCAGCTTTGTCAAGGCCTCCCTTCCTGCTCTCTCTCCACTTATCACTGCAACAATAAACTCCTCCCTGTCCACAGGCATCGTCCCACCATCCCTCAAAATTGTTGCTGTTACCCCCATTCTGAAAAAACCTGGACTCAACCCTGACACCCTAAACAACTTCAGACCCATCTCCAACCTACCCTTTCTGTCAAAAGTTTTGGAACGTGCTGTAGCCACTCAAATTAAACATCACCTCTCTGCCAATAACCTGTATGAAACATTCCAATCCGGATTCCGCTCCAACCACAGTACTGAAGCTGCTCTCCTCAAAATCACCAACGACCTTCTCCTCTCCTCTGACGCTGGCAACCTCAACATTCTCATCCTCCTCGACCTCAGCGCCGCCTTTGACACCATCAATCACACCATCCTCCTCACCCGACTTGAAACCACCTTTAACATTACCGACACTGCCCTCTCTTGGATCAAATCATACCTCTCTGACAGATGCCAGTTCATCTCCATCAATAACTGCATCAATAACTCCGCTGCCCGTCTACTCACCCATTCCCGGACCCGTGACCCAATCACCCCCGTCCTTTATAAGCTTCACTGGCTCCCCATCCCCCAGAGAATCCAGTACAAAATCCTCTTCTTGACCTACAAAGCCCTCCATAACCTTGCCCCATCCTACCTGACTGACCTCCTCTCCAGACACACTTCCACCCGCAACCTCCGCTCTGCTGGTACCAACCTCCTGACCACCCCCCCCCCCCATCCGGACCAAATTCAGATCCTGGGGGGACAGGGCCTTCTCCATCGCTGCTCCCACCCTCTGGAACTCACTACCTCACACCATCAGAGACTCCTCCTCACTCACCACATTCAAAACATCACTCAAGACCCACCTGTTCAACATTGCATTCAACATTTAACCCACAGCATTTAACCCCTGACTATCTCTTCTCCTTCTCCTTCCTTTTGCTTTGATTATAATTTACCTATTGATTTTTGTCTTTTTGCACTTGTTTTTTGTACTCTGTCAAAGCGCCTTTGGGCTTCTTGAAAAGCGCTATATAAAATAAATGTATTATTATTATTATTATTATACCTGCAGCAACTTCACACAGTATCAAATGCCATGTATTTTCAGCTGAAGCTCTTTTACCTTTGAGTACTTTGTGAGGTCAAAGGGTGGGTGATGCTGCAACGTGTACTAATAGGGTGTACTAATAGCAAAAAGAAATTTCAGGAGTAGAACAAAGACAATCATGCATGTATGAAGGTTATATACCTTTTGAGTTCCACCTGATTTCAAGACCTTGACTTTGGAAGGATTGTTTGATTGAAATACCAAATTGATATCATCAATGTCAGTGGTTATCTGCACTTACTGCAAAAAAATCCTCAAATTTATCCAAAAAATTGTAATGAGTAAAATTAGTAGGGAAGTGAATGAGAATGAGGTGGGAGAGAAATGAGCATGGGTGAGATGCCGGGTCAAGACAGGTACAAATGATCCAAGATTGTAGACATGGGAGTTGCAGGAGAGAGGTGAGGTTGTTTGAGGGAGAGGAGTTGCAACAGAGAGTTGAGGTTGTTGATTGAAGAGATACATGCCGCAATTTGCCACGAGAGAATATGTGCTATCTTTTAACAAGTTGATTAATTGTATTTCATGCCACAGGGAGCAGACTTTCCTCTCCGATTTATTAAATATACTTTATTGTTTTTACAAAAAAACCGATGCCTCTCAAGAATCATTAATATTTAATTGAATAAGGAAAGGTCTATAATTAGTGGAATAGTAATATGGGTCGAATTAAAGTTGTTGAAGAAGTGTGATTGTTGCCATGGAGCCATGGCCAAGAGCTGCAAAACCATGAACGGTTCAGGGCACAAGTTTTAAAAGAAAACAACCACAGTTGGTTCAAATGAAGTTAGACACACTTTATGGCCAAATGCAAATGAATGGCTATTTGGATTAATTGCAATTCGTACACAATCAAGATGGATGTACACATTGAAATTTCAACATTTTCTGTGTAGATGCCCGACAGATGGCCGATCATGTGCAACACCTCAACCTCTAATTACCCCCGCTACCAAAGGTGGATGGAGATTAAGTTTCCACCCCTGTCTGTCCATTTATCTGTCTGTCTGTCCGTTTGTGAACAAAATATCTCAAGAAGTTGTGGACCGATTTGGACGAAATTTGGCAGAGATGTAGCGTATGTGACAATTCTTCACCACCGACGAAATGATTAGATTTTGGTGAAGATCCGGATTCGGATTCCGCAACTAGAATTTTAAAAGTGATTCTTCACCATTGGGAGATAGGGCCAAAAATGATACATAGCGGGATATCTCAAAAATTTGTGGACGGATCTCAAACTGTTCACCTGGTGGAGGTATTCTCTCTACTGAGTGCCGTTCTAGTTTATCTATTGTAGGCATCCTGCAATTTCCCACTAAAGTTTGATTTCCATGACATTGTACCCTTGATTAACATCTATCTCACCCTATCGATGCGAAATTTTACAAATATCTAACCGCACTGTTGCATATAGTTTGAAAATGATGATGTAGATACGTGGTTTGGCAGCCATCTTGGATAGAAGAGCAAACCTTATCCGATCAATGCGAAACTTCACAAACTTGATCCCCTACCCATACATATGCAGAGTGATGGCATCTACCCATTGTGGGACTATGCGGAGGCATATTGGCGACACGGTCGCATTGTTCTAGTTATTCATATTTTCGTCCGATATGTTTTTGTTGTCTGCGTTAAGCGTTGTGCTTTTCTGGCAGTAACAATGTTTTTGCCAAACTTTCCGTGTTAAATCTTACCTTGTTGTGCTGTATTGTCAAATTTGTTTTTGTGTTGTTGAAGGCCTACTCCTTAGATACCCGCTGTGAAAAAATTGTTGTCTCTTTGGATAGGTTTCTTGTTTTGCTTCTTCCTTCCCAAATAGCGTAAACCTCCTCAACCGTTATCCTATTTCATCCTCCTCACTTAAAAACAACATTATTTTTCACTCCAAAACGATATCATTCTGCCACAATTTTCTTCTGCCTGTACTTCCTGGACCTCATTCTTTATCTCTCAGTTTTTTCAATTTCTCAAAACAGAATCTCCATTTAATCTTCATTGAATGTAAATGCTTCTTCCTTCCTTTCAAAGCATTTAAAAACATTTTACAATGTTTCACTTTCCTTATTTCTCAGTTAGGAGTACCCCATGTGTTCTTCCTCTTCACTATGATCTATTACTCCTCTTCTTTTCTTCCTCACAAAGATTATTTTCCAAAACTGTCTGTCAATTAAGCGCTTGGTCCACCATCCCTTCGTTCATCTGAACAATTTTGGAACAACACCACCTTTTTCCATGCCTTCAACAAAAATTCTCACCACCCATTGCATGATCTTTATCTTCGTATGTCCAATCTGGGAATCTTGGTGTCAAATCGTTCTTGGTGTGGGAATCCTTCACGTCCTTTAACGGTGTCGGTGCCCTCCCTCACATCTCCGATAAGCCTAAGCCTTTCCAATTCCACCTCTTATCCTCAGCATCCCTCCACTTCATGTCCACTCTTTCTGCATATCTCTTTCCCCACACTCTAAAAGCTTCCCCCTTACCCCCACCACCTCAAAGCCTCCCTCTCATCCTGCCTCCTCAAAGCCTCCCTCTCATCCTGCCTCCTCAAAGCCTCCCTCTCATCCTGCCTCCTCAAAGCCTCCCTCCCCATCCTGCCCCCTCAAAGCCTCCCTTCCCATCCTGTACCTTCCCAACGCCTCCTCCCTTGTCTCTAACTGTGTAGACCTTAAATATCCAAGGCCTCTGCTCCAACCTGATGGATCTCTCAATCCCGGCCACATCATATATTTAACAGAATCATTACTCTCACAGGATGTCCCTGACTCCTTAGTCTTAATGTCATTTCCAGACTATTGTCTCCTCCGATTAGATAGGTGTGAACCCTGTCATGGTGGTGGAGATGCACTTTTCATGAATAACTCAATTTCTTACTCCTTGTACTGATCTTACACCTCCCAACCCCCATAGTCCGGCACCCAAACTGGGATTTTTGGCCCAAACTTGTAGTGGAGTACCTACAAAATGTTTTTTCAGATTATGCATGTATGGACCCTCCATATCAAGATTCCGAGTGATATCAAGCTGGCATCATTGAGCATTTTGAGAAAATGGCCCGTTTCCATGGCAACCATTACTAAAATCGAAAAATACAAAAACTCAAATGTCTCAGGATGTAGATGAGCGATTTTCACAATTTTGGTGTCTAAACATATATTTGAGAGGATGGTCTATCGATTGGGGTCATGACCTTGATGTTTCAAGGTCAAGGTCATTGCGAAAATCCAAGGTCAAACTAAAGCGCCGCCCCCCACCCCGCGATCGTAACACATATATTGTTAATGCCATAAATTATGATATTGGCATATGTCTAACGCTCTGTCTCTCTTTTCTTTTCAGATGTGAATCATGGAGGAATGTGTCTTTTCCAAGGTGAATTCTTGCGGAAATCCGAGGAAGCCATTGTCTGATGCGACACCCCAGAGAATTGCTTCTATCGTCGATGCTAGTAGGATCAGGGATGATGGACTATATTGTCTTGTCACGTGGAAGGAGAACTGGCTACAGATCCGAACTTCAGCGTGAAGTTCCATAGAGACTGTGTATCAACATATACATCAAAACATCACCTCGAGAGATTGCGGAAGAGGGCTGTTTCTGCACACTCATCCAGTCATGACGCAAAAAGGCTGAGGCGATTTGAACTTCTTCCGTTTGACTTTCTCCGCCATTGTATATTTTGTGGTAAAGTTTGTGAACTTGAAAAGGAAAATAAAAATCCCTCTCGCTGGAGACGTGTTGTGCTGTGTCGAACAGCAGAACGTGGTGCACAAAATACGTTCAAAGACATTACCTTAGATACCTGTGATTCACGCGGAGATAGGTTAGCTGGTGAGGTCCATTTGCGAGTAGAGGGAGCTGTCAGTGACTTGCATGCAGCCGATGGACGTTTCCATTTTGATTGCAGAACAACATTTATGGCTCCAAGGGCCGCCCAGTTTGCCGCTTCAAGTAGAAGTGAAGCCCAGGAACCCGACAGCAATGACGAAGCATTCTATAAGGTTGTAAATGCCATAAATGAGGACAAAATGCAAATCAGAAATTCCATCGATACTTACGAACGATACAAACATTTTGGGGGGAAAGTTCTTTCCAGAAGGACGCTGATAGTCAGGTTCACTATGTTAACAAATATAATTTCTTTCAAAATTTTGGGATTAGCAAACCTGTACATTTTTGGAATCTTCAGAGCATGGAGAATCCGAAAATCAATGTGGGCATTTGCACAGACACCTGCATGGCCGCCATTTTGGATTTTGAAAATGGCCGCCATAAAATACATATTTTGCGCGATCTCGGCTTCTAGTCAACCCAGAGACTTAATTAAATATGCTAATCCTATGTTTTCTGGGTCAAGGAATCCAATAAAGGCCTCAAAATAGTGCTCAGGATTATAGAAAAGCAACAAACAAAGGTGATTGAAAACCATTGTCTTTATATTTGTGATATAACTGTATTACATAATACATGATATTGCAAGTCCTTTGAAGTTATAGGTTGTTATAGGAAGTTATAGGTAGTATCAGATTGAACTATAAGTCCTATACACAGGATCTACGAGGTCTATACCGTTCAGGAATATGCTTTTACAGATCTTCATCACTGTCCTGAGTGTCATTTTCGCAAAGGTGTCTATGCAAATGCCAACATTAAGTTTTGGATTCCTCATGCTCTGAGTATTCCAAAAATGTATAGTTTTGCTAATCTACCAAAAATTTGAACGAAAAAACATAGTGAACCACTCTATGATCTCTGACTTGTCAAACCGGCGACGGCGACGAGCTTCTTGTTCTCAGAGCAGCAGGCTTTGCAAGTACTAGGGCATGCCCGTACTATATATAAGCTAGGACGTGCCCGTACGTGGGTGCCCGTTCCTTGTCAAAAAAAAAAAAAAAAAAAATTTGTGTAGGGGTGTGTGTGTGTAAACATCCTAGGGCGTGCCCGTACGTGGGTGCAAAAAAACATGCGTGCAAACAACAACAACAAAAAAAAACTTTGAAACCACGTGGCAGTAACGACCACAGAACCCCCCCCCCCCCTCTATTTACATGAATGGTTTGGTCCATTCACAACGACCACAGAACCCCCCCCCTCTATTTACATGCAATGGTTTGGTCCATTCGCAACGCCAAAGCGAACGGCGAACGGCTAAATCGCCATAGCTCGGTAAGTACTTGTCCGATTAATTTCAAACCTTGAAAAGGCACATCCTCGGGTCCCCAGCAATATACCTGGCAAGTTGCAAGTATATCGGACCCGTGGTTGTCGAGAAACAGCGGTCACAGACAAACAAACAAACGTACAAACGTACAAACGTACAAACGTACAAACAAACACACAGAGATTACTGGAATTATAGATAGATTCTAGCGTTTCGTAGTAGAGCTCAAGAAGTCTTCCAAGTGGTAGCTAGTGAGGATGAGGGTGATATTGAACTTTCTATCGGTAGGCTTGCAAAGCATGTACAACAAGAACTGAAATCACTTCCCTTAAACAAGGATAGCTATCAGTGCAGGATGATTGCGGACATAGCCGAAGAATATGTAAGCGACACACTGCTTGACTTCTTCAGCACACTGCTGCCAGGCGTAAAAGACAGAAAACTTCCGCTTCTAATGCTGTGCAACATGATCACTGGCCTGTATACGAAATTCCCAACGCCGCTGCAGGTTGCCCTTGGCACTCTTATCAATGAGAAGGAACTAATCCTGGGATTAAACCGATTTGGAGTGGTATGTACCTATGATGAGGTTCTAAGATTTCGTAGATCGGCTGCTCATGCATCGAAACGACTGACCAACAGAGGGTTAACTCCCACTGCGAGACCAGACGCAGGAATGGTTCAAGTGATTGCAGACAATTTTGACGCGAACATATCCAGTCAGAATGGTTTGCAGTCAACACATACCCTTGCTATGATGCTCACACAGCCGGGAAACAAAGATTATAGTGTTCAACATGCCGAGACCATACGCCGCATAAAGAAGGAAGAAATGGTCAAGCAAGTAGAAGACGATGTAAAGGTCCTCAGATTTACGGGACCAAAGAAACCAGATATGCCCCAGGAGAGAGCAAGGAAGTCGGTTTTATCGCTGAAGATCTTGGTGACACAGGTCTTGGCCGAAAGAAGAGCTCGAGCAAAGGACTTCGCCTTCTTTGAAGAAGTTAGAGGCGAGAACCCGGGTCCAGAGTGGAATGGCTTCAACAGTCGAATGGCCAGAGAAGAAGGTCATTAAATGAGCCCTCCGTACTTAAGAGTCTATACACCGCTTATCGACATGACGCCATCGGATCCTGATACCATGCTGACTGCCATGGTAGAAGCGGAAAGACTAACAAAACAGGTGGGGCAGGATATCGCAGTGTTTACTTGTGACCAACAGCTGTATAAGGTAGCCGTCAATATTTCCTGGGCACAACCCAGGCTATGTCCGCATCCACCCTGCACTGATAGCTATCCTTGTTTAAGGGAAGTGATTTCAGTTCTTGTTGTACATGCTTTGCAAGCCTACCGATAGAAAGTTCAATATCACCCTCACCCTCACTAGCTACCACTTGGAAGACTTCTTGAGCTCTACTACGAAACGCTAGAATACTTGCACAGCCTGCTGCTCTGAGAACAAGAGGCTCGGCGCCAAAGTGGTTTGACAAGTCAGAGATCAGCGTCCTTCTGGAAAGAACTTTCCCCCCAAAATGTTTGTATCGTTCGTAAGTATCGATGGAATTTCTGATTTGCATTTTGTCCTCATTTATGGCATTTACAACCTTATAGAATGCTTCGTCATTGCTGTCGGGTTCCTGGGCTTCACTTCTACTTGAAGCGGCAAACTGGGCGGCCCTTGGAGCCATAAATGTTGTTCTGCAATCAAAATGGTAACGTCCATCGGCTGCATGCAAGTCACTAACAGCTCCCTCTACTCGCAAATGGACCTCACCAGCTAACCTATCTCCGCGTGAATCACAGGTATCTAAGGTAATGTCTTTGAACGTTTTTTGTGCACCACGTTCTGCTGTTCGACACAGCACAACACGTCTCCGGCGAGAGGGATTTTTATTGTCCTTTTCAAGTTCACAAACTTTACCACGAAAGATACAATGGCGGAGAAAGTCAAACGGAAGAAGTTCAGATCGCCTCAGCATTTTTGCGTCATGACTGGATGAGTGTGCAGAAACAGCCCTCTTCCGCAATCTCTCGAGGTGATGTTTTGATGTATATGTTGATACACAGTCTCTATGGAACTTCACGCTGAAGTTCGGATCTGTAGCCAGTTCTCCTTCCAGGTGACAAGATAGTCCATCATCCCTGATCCTACTAGCATTGACGATAGAAGCAATTCTCCGGGGTGTCGCATCAGACAATGGCTTTTTTTTTTTTTTTTTGTATACAAGATCGAGGCTCGTGAAAGAGCGAACATTAATCACACAGAAAGACAAACCGACACATAAAACATATAACATCGGGAGCGGTAGACAAGATGGGGAGAGAGGGGGAAGGACACAAACACAACATTTGAGAGCAGGGACCGAGAGACATGGAGACATCGAGAGATCTGTGGGAGGGAGAGGGCTTTGGGGGGGAGGCATGTGAAGGGGGGGGGGGGGGTGGGAGAGGTATAAACAGATTAGTTCCTCTTCCGAAAGATTAAGATTACTTTATTACTTTAAGTTACTTTATTTTATTTTTTTATTACTTTACTTACTATTACTATTAGTTACTTACTATTACTATTAATATATTACTATATATTATTTATTACTTTATTACTTTATTACTTTACTTTAAGTAAAAGATTACTTTATTACCTTTAAGATTACTTTAAGATTAAGATTAAGATAAGATTACTTCCGAAACAAACTTCCTCGGATTTCCGCAAGAATTCACCTTGGAAAAGACACATTCCTCCATGATTCACATCTGAAAAGAAAAGAGAGACAGAGCGTTAGACATTTGCCAATATCATAATTTATGGCATTAACAATATATGTGCTACGATCGCGGGGTGGGGGGCGGCGCTTTAGTTTGACCTTGGATTTTCGCAATGACCTTGACCTTGAAACATCAAGGTCATGACCCCAATCGATAGACCATCCTCTCAAATATATGTTTAGACACCAAAATTGTGAAAATCGCTCATCTACATCCTGAGACATTTGAGTTTTTGCATTTTTCGATTTTTGTAATGGTTGCCATGGAAACGGGCCATTTTCTCAAAATGCTCAATGATGCCAGCTTGATATCACTCGGAATCTTGATATGGAGGGTCCATACATGCATAATCTGAAAAAACATTTTGTAGGTACTCCAGTGCAAGGTTCACCCCCCGGGCTGCCAGACTACCAGGAGTACCTTTGGCTGTGACTTCCCCTCCAGCCCCACTGCTTCTTACCGTGGCCTGTGTGTTGTACTATCATCCAAACATTGATGACTCCTTCTACATCTCTCTCTTAGACAACATGGGACCAACTTTTAACCGCTCATCCCAACTCTTCCTCACAAGTGGCAATTTCAATTGTCATCATGCAAATTGGCTAGTTCGTGGTACCACTCTCACCAACTATGATACTTCAGCAAATGACTTGTGTGATTCTATGGGAGTGATTCAATGTGTGAACTTTCTGACCTGGATTTCTTTTTTCTTCTATTCCTCCTCTTCCCTTTATAAGGGGTGAGTTCTAATGGCACCAAGCTTCTGTCCTCCCCTGACCACGATACTTCTCCACTTCCCGCTGTCCTCAGCCAACGTTCCCCACTCTCCAACCACCCCACCTTACTGAATATCCCTTCTCACACAATCATGCCATCTCCACTGCAGTCTACCTCTTTTCCTCAATTGCTCCCTCAACCTATCTGCTCTCTTCGCCATTCTCTCTTCCTCCATTCGCACCAAGTGTCCAGCCCACGTCAGCTGGCTTTTTACCAATCTCCCCGTCAAGCTCGTCTGCACACCAATCTCATCCCACAGTCCATCCATCCTCCTTCTATCCACCCTCTTAATTTCTGCAATCCTCCTGACCCAGTTGTTCTCACAGACCTGAAACCTCTGTTGATGTCTCTCTGTCAGTGCC
The DNA here is from genome assembly GCF_964187855.1 of Myxine glutinosa. Classification (NCBI taxonomy): domain Eukaryota; kingdom Metazoa; phylum Chordata; class Myxini; order Myxiniformes; family Myxinidae; genus Myxine; species Myxine glutinosa. Next base: position 87,180,205 of record NC_136269.1, read on the forward strand.
ACAATTTAGAGACCGTAAATGTCGGCCATATCACGCAAGTCACCAAAAATTTTCCCTTTCAATTTTCTTGATATTTTTGGTCTGCCATTACTCCCTCCAATCTCCTCCATGCATTTACACCCACCTAAATCCTCCTCCGCACCTCTGCCTCCGACTTACCATCCCTGGTCACTGTTCCTCCCAGATACTCAAACCTATTTTCCTGTCTGATCTCCTTCCCCTTTAAGCTGATATTCATTTCCTTTCTCTGCTGCCCGACCCACATCCCCTCATTATTCTGCATACTCATCCTCAGTCCTTGCTTCCGAAATGCGTCCTTCCACTCCCCCAGTACTTTATTCACCTCCCTCTTACTCTCTGCCACAACAGCCAGATCGTTTGCATGCAATATCCTCCCCAGAATACCTATCACATTTACCTGCCTGCTTACTCGCTCCATCATCATGATAAACATGAGTTGGCTGAGAGCATTTCCCTGTCTCAAACCAATATTCACACTGAACTCCTCCGACATCTCAGCCATCAAGCCTTTTCACCTTCTGCATCAACACTCTCCTGGTTAAACTCCCAAATTGCAGGATGACTGTTCCCCTTTTTCCCCACCTGTGGAACCAACTTCCACATCCTCTTCAATCTCACTCCCATCGTCAGGCCTTCAAGACAGCAGTTCATCACCATCTCAGATAAATCCTTCATCGAGAACCATGATCTTTTCTATTTCTGTTAACCCCACCTGCCCCCCACTGCCAAGCCCACATTGATTCAAAATTTCCAGTTTTCCCCTCCAAAGAGTTTGCTTCTGTTTCAATCTTGTCCACTCCGTGCACCCTCCCCTCCCCCGTCCTTCATTCCTCCCCATTTTTTCTGCTGCATCTTGATCCATTCTGTTCTCGCTCTTCCATGAACCTTGACCTTGTTTAATCCTCCCACCTCTCCTCCACAAAAAAGGACATGTGCATGAAAGATTACCTATGATGGCCAGAAGTTTTCATTGACTGGAGTTATTAAGAATTCTATATCCCTGCACTACCTCTGTACTCAGCCAAAATAATTATACACTGAAGGCACATAAAAGATTCCTCCTCGATTGGATACGTTTTTGTCCGCCGAGATCACATTTGGAGCACCCTCGTGAAATGAAATACCAATATAAACCTTGCGAATATTCGTCTCTGTGATGCATAATTAACGAGAAAGCATCTGAACATGCAAAGCCCGTCCTTATCTATTTGTATTAACATGTCTTCTTTTCATTCCTTTCTTATGCTAAAAATGACAAACGGTTGAAAAACATACGGTATGAAAATTGACGATTTTATGCAGCCTTTACCTTTGAGCTTTTGATCGAAAAAAAAATCAGCTTATAGCTTTTGATTGGTGAACCAATTCTGTGACCCAATATGCGAATTCTTAAAATTTCAGGTTAATTGGACAAAAACTGACGATTTTACGCAACCTTGACCTTTGACCTTTTGATCTAAACAAAACAAAACAATCGGCTTCTAGCTTTTGATTGGTGAACCAATTCTGTGACCCAATATGCGAATTCTTAAAATTTCAGGTTAATTGGACAAAAACTGACGATTTTACGCAACCTTGACCTTTGACCTTTTGATCTAAACAAAACAAAACAATCGGCTTCTAGCTTTTGATTGGTGAGCCAATTCAGTGTCCCATTATGCAAATTATTAAAATTTCAGGTCAATTGGATGAAAAATGACGATTTCACGTGACGCTGACCTTTGACCTTTTGACCTTTGAAACAAATTATTAATTTTCCTTCTCAATATTCTCATAATAAAGCTTTGTTGAAAATTTGATAACAAAAATCAAATGATAAATTGAAATTTCAGGTCAATTGGACAAAAACTGACGATTTTACGCAACCTTGACCTTTGACCTTTTGATCTAAACAAAACAAAACAATCGGCTTCTAGCTTTTGATTGGTGAGCCAATTCAGTGTCCCATTATGCAAATTATTAAAATTTCAGGTCAATTGGATGAAAAATGACGATTTCACGTGACGCTGACCTTTGACCTTTTGACCTTTGAAACAAATTATTAATTTTCCTTCTCAATATTCTCATAATAAAGCTTTGTTGAAAATTTGATAACAAAAATCAAATGATAAATTGAAATTTCAGGTCAATTGAAAGAAATTGATAAATATAGACGATACTGACCTTTGACCTTTTGACAAAATTATTAATTTGTCTTCTCCGTATCTTATTATAATAGAGCAAACGTATATGGTTATGTCGTTATGTTTATATACTATGAAAACGTCTTCTTCTTCTTCAAATAAAATTAACACCCTTTTAATTAACCCTCTTAATAACGTTTAGACTGCTGAGACTCCTCAGACCTTTGACGACCCTTTAATTCCCCCATGACCCTTAAGACCACCAAGACCCCTGAATATCCAAAATACCCTTAAAGACCCAAAAGACCCTGAAGACCCCAAAGACCACAAAGACCCAAAACACCCTGAAGACCCAAAATACCCTTGAAGGCCCTGGGGCTCAAAATTACGCGGAAGACCCAAAACACCCCAAAGACCCAAAACACCCAAAAGACCCCGAAGACCCAAACACCCCGAAGCCCCAAAACACCCTGAAGACCCAAAACACACCGAAGACCCCAAAAACCCCAAAGACTCAAAAGACCCCAAAGACCCAAAACACCCTGAAGACCCAAAAGACCTGGAAGACCCAATATACCCCGAAGACCCAAAATACCCAAAAGACCCTGAAGACCCAAAGCCCCGAAGACCCAAAACACTTTTAAGACCCAAAACACCCTGAAGCCCCCAAAACCCCTTAAATACCCTTTAGACGCAGAATATCCTTAAATACCCGAATAACCAAAATACCCCAAAGACTCTTAAAGACCCAGAGGAAACAAAAAAACCCTTAAGACCCAAAAGCCCATGAAGACCCAAAACACCCCAAAGACCCAAAATACCCTTAAAGGCCAGAGGATCCAAAGGACCCTGAAGACCCAAATGGCCCTGAAGACCCAAAATACCATGAAGACACAAAATACCCAAAAGACACCAAAATGGTCAAAGATGCCTATCCCTCTGAAACGACGTGTGGTGAGGCGCGCGGAGTGCGCCGAGTCACGCTAGTTATCATAATAAAGCTCTGTTGAAAATTTGATGACAATAGCTCAAATGGTAAAGTTATGGCCCAGACAGAAACATTGACACACATAAGTGATTGCAAAAACGCTGAGCGTGGGACGGCAAACGAGAGTTCATAGAATATATTACCCCACGCAGTGTTTAAGTCTATAATTCAATTTTAATAAAATAAAGATAGTAAAGGTCGTATAAAAACAAATAATTCCAGAAGTTTATCAACATTTACCGCCGTTGAAGCAGTAGCTATTACACCACCCTATCGAAGACGCGACATTAGTTATTTGTGCCTGTTGTTTGTGTCCTTTATAATGTCCTTAAAAACAGTAAGTTTCCTGTTTGGAATAATTTTCAATTACGTTTGTCTGCCAGACAGGCAGACAGAGTAAAACAATGATCACACTCCTCTCTGAGGATGTGAGATTGGGACCATTTCAGAGACAAAGTAGTGTTAAATGGCAGGTTTGTTTTCCGATTCATGCTCTGATTTGTGTTCAAAATATAACATTCAATTTAAATAGGTTGCAATTCGATCATAAACCGATATTTCTGGACAGACGGACGGAGAGAATTGATGGACTACGACATGAACCAATTGCTCTAACCCAGCTTATGACTTCGCGTGCTCGGGGTAACTAGCAAAGCCAAAGGTGAACGGGGTCAGGAAGAGGAGATAGATGGAAAAATGAACATTTTAAAGGCCACACAACCGCATTTCAGCCAAGTAGTACACAATACAATGATATTGTTAGCTCACCTGGACTTCAGTCCGGTGAGCTTATGCGATCGAGCAAGCAGAGTCTGTAGGTAAATAAGTCAGTCAGTCAGTAAGCACATCAGTCATTTATCGCTTCGACCAAACACACGATGTTGATGAGCTTCATATCTGATGCCTAACAAAGGTGTATTGACCGCATCAAAATCTGCGCTCATTAACGGGTTTGAAATCAACCGAAAACCCGAAACAATTTCCTGTCCTAACCTACAAGAGGCGTTGCATCAGCAGCACAGCCACGCCCTGAACAAAAACACGATCTGTAACCTGGAAAAACATTACCTGTAAACATGCATCGATGTAATCATCGAGAGGGCTTCCATTCAACCAATCGCGTGACCAGATTCTGGCATTAACAGAATTTCGATATTTTATGACGTCATTGACTGTTGCTGCTGATCCAGATGAGCTTCAGTACCCGTATTTTTACACTTGAACTGACGTCACACGTCAACATTTGGCAATGCTTGATGGGCGTTTGGCAAATGGAGGTGAAATGTGGAAAAAGGTACTTCGTTGCTCATGGTGAAGAACATTCAGTTCTGCAGAAATTCAATATACACAGAACCATGCCATAATTGAGCATCATTCTTTGAGAGGGTTTCTTTATAATGACAAGAAAAAGTTATGTACTGCTTGAGAAGCACATTAAATCGATCCGCTCACAAACATTCCCTTACTATTGTTTCTCAAAGTGTTAAATTTGAGACACATTTAGCAGCACCGTAATGGAATCTGTCACACTCCATAAATAGCATCCTAGTGGCTCTCTGGGATGCAATGAAGATCCTACCATTGATGCTTAGCCTTCATACAGTAACGAGACCGTAAACCAGCTAGCCCATTACAGTTCACTGCGAGATGAAGGCCACTCTGTACTCATGTTGAGGGATGCACGAGTGTACGACATACCCATTACCCACCACCCTTGAGAGTCAACAACCCATGGGAATTGGACCCACATTAGCCAGTGGAGAAAGAATTAACAATTCATCATTATTTGTATATGTATGTGTATGTGTGTATATGTGTATGTGTGTGTGTGTGTGTGTGTGTGTGTGTGTGTGTGTGTGTGTGTGTGGATATATATATATATATTATATATATATATATATATATATATATATATATATATATATATATATATATATTGTTGCGAATATGGAATTTGGCCTCCATATCCGCTTGTAAATATTCCCCCATTTCCCCAATACTCCCCAACTATCCCCAATCCCCCATTCCCTAGTCCCATTGTCTGTAAACAACACTCTGTAGAACCGACCTTCCCCTTTTTCCCCCATTAAATGTCGTGCCCAGGTCCACCGCATCTCACGTAGACAACTTTCGGACATCTTGCTAGTTATTCTTAGTCTATGTCAGTTAAGGACTCCTTTCCATTAATTCTGACTCTTCGTTGCACCAGAATGTGATTATATGGCACCAGTAGTGAGTTTAGGACCTTCCCATACCTCCTTCCATCTTCTTCCCCAAACAACAACAACAACAACAACTATAGCTACAACAACAACTACAACCACGGCGCGCGGGGGGAGTGTGCGTCCTCCCACCAGCTCGGTTAGCCGCCATGACCATGCGCTCCACGGGGTTACCACGAAGGGGCTCCCTGTCAGCCCCTCGTCAAGGGCGGAGCCGGTAACCCCCCCCGCATGCACCCAATGAGAAGCAACGAGCCGATTCCATCTGGGGCGGAGCTAACGAGCCGAGGGCGTGTCACTCCCCGCCGGATATACGCAGCGACTTACCGGATGTGAGGTCAGATGCGCCCCCAGCTTGAGACGACAAGACGCCACCTCGAGCGCTGTGACCTCCCTGCATCTCTGGACCGGACCGAGTCGATCCTGTCCCTGAGCACAAGGTGCACCTTGTGCTGGCCATCGAATACCCGCTTTCCTTGCCATCAATCCCCGTGTGAGTCAGTTTTGTCCTGTTTATCTGTGGTCTGTCGGGTTAATATAAGATTGTGTCTAAGTGCCTATCTTCCTTTGCTGTCCCTCTTGTAGTTGTAATCTAACCTTCCGAACGAATATAATCTCCTCCGGAGGTCTTGAGAACCGTATCCCTGGTGTTGTGTCATTTTAATCCCAGCCGTGTGTCTTTTCCTTCATTGATCTAGCGTAGCGCGATTAGTCAACGTTCGGGTATAATCGGGTAACTTGTGCAGACGTGGTCATACCAAACCGCTCGGTAAATAACATCTAAGCCGCGTCTGTAACAATTGGTGTCGAGGAGTGGAATTCGAACCCGGGACTAAATTTATTAGGCCCAAATTTGTAGTAGAATCAATTCGGAGCGCGTTTCCCGCGCGAAATTATAACGGCGAAATTTGATTTTGTTATACGGAAATAAAAACCCGAATTTTGAAAGTCGCGCTATGGCAGACCAAGACAGCTGGGGTCCGGTAGTGGAGAGTGAGGCAGGGTCGGTCCAGGACCAAATTGAGGGACGCGAGGAGAGCGAAGCAGCGAGGGTAGCAAACGCACAAAATGGCGCCTCGCTGGTCACCGCGCCCGCGACCGTGGCAGCACCCCCGGTGGATTTGAACTTGTTTTTTATGCAAATGAAGGCCCTTATGGACAAGAATAATGAAGGAATGGAAAGCAGAATAATGATGGGAATGAGGGCTGATAGTGAGCGGTTGGGAAACCAAATGGGGGTAATGGGAAACGAAATGGGGATAATGAGGGACGAAGCGAGGGGTACTGGTGAGGGATTAGACAATAATTTTAAGGGATTAGACGAGAAATTTGGGAAATTAGACAATAGATTAAGGGAAATACAGGAGGGGTTAATGGGGGTAGAAAACAGAATGGCCGCTCAAGAGAATCAAATGGAAGGGATGCAAAAAGGGTTAGAGGGGTTAGAAAACACCATGGAAGGCAAATTGAGGGACATGAGGGACCAAGCGGAAAGGGAAGTTAACCAAATGGGGCAGCAGATAGAGGGGGTCAGAATGGGGGTAGAAGCCAAACTGGATGCTCACAGGGAGGAAATGGAGCAGATGAGGGTGGCATCTGGGCAGGAGATGCAAGTGATGGGAGAGGAGATCAGAAGAGGAGTGAGTGAGGAGGTCGGAGGAGTGCGCGAGGAGGTGAGGCACTGTAAGGAGCACATGGAGAAGGAGGTGAGAAAGGGGACTGTAAAGTTACAAGGGGGCATAGAGGACCTGACGCAGGAGGTGGAGCAGCTGACGGTGGGACAGACGGAGTTAGTGGAGCAGGTTCAAAGGAACACTGCAGTACTCGGAGGGTTAAAAGCGACACAAAATGACCTAAAAAATGACTTGGTAGCGACGAAGAGGGAATGTCAGATGGTACGTGAGGGACTGACAACGAGGTTGGACGAGGTGATAGAGGTAATGGAGACGAAGGACCGGCAGGTGAGGACGCACATGGAAACGGTCAAGGTAGCCTTGGAGGACGAGCTTGAGGAGACGTACCAGGGAATAAAGGAGGTGAAGCAGAAATTAGAAGAAGTGGAAGAAGGGATGAGCGAAATTAAGAAGCGACGGAGAGGGGATAAGAAAGAAATAAAAGAGGAGATAAAAGAATTGGTCCAAAGTCTGTGTTTGGATCGTGATGATGTGCTCATTAACCGGATGAGGGATTCGCAGGTGATGGAGGAGAAGCGAAGAGGAAGAGGACCCGGTGTAAGTGGTGACCAATATGGTCGTGCGTATGATGCGCCAGGGGATTTAAGAAGCTTGGGGGTCGAGATGGACCCGGGTGTTCGTGAGAGGCCGTTGGTGAAGTGTGCGACAGGTCTGGTGTGCGAAAAAGGAGGTGTGCGAGGAAGTCCGACTCTGGGGTGTGTGAGGAAAAAGTGCGTGCCAAGGAGTGAGGGTGCTGGCGAGAGTGAGTCGGTCGTAGCGTGTGTGCGAGGGAGCACATGTAAGCGCGGTGTGGTAAGTGTTACAGAGGGTGTGACGGGAGAGTGTGCGCGAGAAAGGTGTGTGACGGACAGGTGCATGGGGAAAGAGTGCGCTGTCAAAAGTAAGGAAGAATGCACACCTGTGGTGAGTGTTACAGAGGGTGTAACGGGAGAGTGTGCGCGAGAAAGGTGTGTAACGGGCAGGTGCATGGGGAAAGAGTGCGCTGTCAAGAGTAAGGGTGAGTGCGTTGTCAAGAGTGGTGGTGAGAGTAGTAAGAGTGACACGGAGCGTGAGTTGGTTGTGACAGGTGAGCGAGGATGTACACCTGGGATGGAAGGATGCACACCTGGAATGGTAGAGCGTGAGTGGGAATGCACGCTGGAGTTGGTGGTGAGGCACGTGGTTGGGTGTGCAAAAGAGAGCACACCTGTGATTGTCACAGAGGAGGTGACCGAGGAGGGGGCGCGAAGAGGTGTATTGGTGAGGTGTGCGAGCGACGAATGTGTGCCAAGGTGTTCGGTGGTCAGGTGTGTGACCAAGGCTGTGAGTGGAATGGGTGTACCTGGGTGTGTAAGGAAAGGTACGAGGAGCATGGACACGGCTGGATGTGTGAGCAAGGAACGGGCTGCGGGGTGTAAGCGTCCAGGTGAAGCATCGACGTTGGACGGGGTAGAGTTTAGAACGACTTATAGCCGAATCGGGCCCTCGGTGCGTGCCGGGCTTCGCGTGCCGCGAGAACCAGCGGGGATCCGAGCCACGGCGGGTTCGAAAGGACCGCCGTGCGCGATCCACGCTGGGCCTCGCTTTGAACGGCCGCGTCTGTGCTCCAATAGGCGGAGCGGGCGGCTGGATAGAAAGGGTCGTCATGGCGACCACTTTTTGTTGAGGCAGTCCGGCAGGTCGAGATCGGGACATTGGGTGGCTCCACGCCGAGATGGTGCGTGGGATCTCGGCCCGGGTAAGCCCCCGTCCCTGCACCGAGTGCCGGACGTGTCCAGCCGCTGGCACCAAACAACCCGCATCCATGGCTTGGCTTTACGAAGCCGGGCTTTGGACAGGGATTGGCGCACCGAGAGGCATTAGTGAGTAGACTGGGTGATGAGGTTAGTGTTTTGGACCCAAAATTGGAGAAAAACAAAATTTGATGATTGGCAAGGGATTGGCAGTAGTGATTGGCAGATGATGAGTAGGATTGGCAAATTTTTGATTTGTTGAAATTTGATGTGCAAACTTTATAGTGAGAGACCCCCGATGTGGTGGGATGGCAAATCCACCATCCCTCACAGGTGGGGCAAAGGAGCAATAGATTATGGGGTGTATGGCAGTGAAAACTAGCCCGGGTGGGTTAGGTTATATTGTAGGGATCTAGAAGAGATTGACATTAGGTAACGTTAAGGTTAGTTAGTGACTGATACCTGTAGTGGGGACGCAGGTAGATTAGTGTGGATTATAATGACGTGGGAGCGCAATAGTTTAAAGGGACGACTGGGAAGCGCAAGTTTCAGAGGGGAGTAGTTAGATGAGATGATGCTGTGTGAGAATTGAACAGGTGTGATTGCACAGGTGTGCAACTGGACAGGTGTGAGGAGCAGTGTATGAGTAGTGAGTGTGTGGATCAGCGCGACTGCGCTTGGGGAGAGAAGGGTGCAGGTGGCACCAGGTGTGAGAGCACAGGTGTGCAAGTACAGGTGTGTGGAGAGAGTTGGAGTAAGTGGTACGGAGTGGTGTGCATGGTGCGAAGGTGTGGATGGGGGAAGAGTGGACCCCTTTCACGGATACCCGGGGCGGGTAGTGTAAGTGTTAGGTAGAGGGTATAGGTAAATTGTGGTTGGATATTGGCATTTGTGGTGCGGTTGCAGAATGGTGTTGTGAATGGGTGCATTAGTGTTGTGGAAATGGCTGGGCGTGTAGCCTGTTAGTGTGTGTAGTTGGTTGGGCACTCCACCACTGTGAGGATGTCGGCCAGGTGAGGCCGCAGGTGGGCTCTGGGAGCCGGTAGTTGTGAGTGGGTGCCTGAGGATCCCGGGTGTGGATCGGGTAGCCCAGTGCCAGAGAGGGCACCGAGTGGGGAGAGCGCCAGAGGGCCTTCCCCAGGTAGTTAGGTTAGGGTAAGGAGCAGGTAAGCTCGGAGGCAACTGCAGTGGTGGAGGTGTGCAGGTGGGTAGACCCGCTGGGAGAGGTACACGTCGCGGCCCAGAAATTGTGCGAGGGCACCGGGAGATGAATCGGGGGAGTGAGACCCCAAATTGAAAAGCACCACAGTTTGGCCAATGGGAATTGGTTTTGAGAACCCATAGTGTAAGAGGGCCGATGGTTTGGCCGGAGGAAGACCCCGGGTAGTGTAAAGTTGTAAAGTCACTTAGGAAATAGTTAGGATTGATGAACCTGTCGCACCATGTGCAGCCACTTACCTGTGGTGATGATGATGACTCCACACCTGTGTTTTCTTTGTTTGTGTTGCAGAAGTAAGGATTGCTGTGAGGATTTGTGAGACGCATCACGACGTGGATGAGACATTGGGGTGATTCCATCTCTCCCTCCTTAGGAGGGACTGATGATGAATTGGTGATGGCAAATTATGATGTTGAGTTGGAGATGGCAAATTTTGAGGAAAGTTGGAAATAGCAAATTTGATTGGTTAGGAGGGAGAGAAGACGAATTTGGTTTATGGGAGGAACGGGGAAGACAGTAGGGATGTTTGTTGATTTGTAAAGTAGATGTTTATGGGTAGTGTTGTGTTTTGTGGATACAGTAAGGGGTAAGGGAGGGGCCATGTAGGTTACCTGGTGGGGGGGGGGCGGGGCGTACGGTAGGAACGTACCTGTCTCACCTGGTTCCCATGTGCCCCCAGTGTGCATTACCTTACATTGCGTGCACTTTTGCGCCCTTACCACCTTACTCACTTGTCTGCTTCTTTTGTCTCCCACCTCCGAGGATCTGGCTTTGGGGTAGAGAGGGAGGAGAGAGAGGTGCTGGCTACGCAGTTGTGGGCCTGCACTTTCGCTGCTTGCTGCCTGGATCGATACACCATATGGACCGCAATGTTTGTGGCCACCCACCATGGACCGCAGTTCTTATGCGGCCAAGCACCACCCGTGGATGGACCTATGGGTCAACGTGGCACCGATGCCATACAAGGTGAACCACTAACAGTTGGCCCCCTGACGGCCACAATAGAGAAATGGACGCGGTTGGCGCCTTTCTTTATTTTTGAAAGAAGTAAGAAGGCCAAGTGCACCACACGAAGGCAAGACCAGCGGCAGAACATCGGCCGGCTGCGACACCACACAATGATTCATAAACACTTTATTGGTGCACCGGATGGTGCTCACTGTGTGATGGGGTGGTGCTTGGTGCTGGGAAGGGGTGCTCTACACATTATTAAAGGCCGTAGGCCACAGAGCACTCGTGGGTTGGTGTATCGATGCTGGCATGCGTGCTCTCTCTATGCATAACATCTGCATGTGTTCCTCCAAAAACAGGTCCTGGATCGTAGTGTAAATATCAGCGTAGTCTTGTAAATAATGCTCCCTACCGGCTGTATCTTTAGTTTGAGGATTCTTTCCGGATTCGGTTATCCTGTGGGTGTGTTTCTGTGAGGAGAAGGGTGCAACGTCGCAGGGGGACATATTTACTCATTTGTGAATATCTGTAAAACTGTCGCACTCAGGGTAGAGTTAATAGTAGAGGGAACTACATTGCGTGCCACACTAAAGTAGGTAAAAATTTATCGGGTCGGGACGCCCCGAGGGTAGAGAAGGGTGCAATGTTGCGAATATGGAATTTGGCCTCCATATCCGCTTGTAAATATTCCCCTATTTCCCCAATACTCCCCAACTATCCCCAATCCCCCATTCCCTAGTCCCATTGTCTGTAAACAACACTCTGTAGAACCGACCTTCCCCTTTTTCCCCCATTAAATGTCGTGCCCAGGTCCACCGCATCTCACGTAGACAACTTTCGGACATCTTGCTAGTTATTCTTAGTCTATGTCAGTTAAGGACTCCTTTCCATTAATTCTGACTCTTCGTTGCACCAGAATGTGATTATATGGCACCAGTAGTGAGTTTAGGACCTTCCCATACCTCCTTCCATCTTCTTCCCCAAACAACAACAACAACAACAACTATAGCTACAACAACAACTACAACCACGGCGCGCGGGGGGAGTGTGCGTCCTCCCACCAGCTCGGTTAGCCGCCATGACCATGCGCTCCACGGGGTTACCACGAAGGGGCTCCCTGTCAGCCCCTCGTCAAGGGCGGAGCCGGTAACCCCCCCGCATGCACCCAATGAGAAGCAACGAGCCGATTCCATCTGGGGCGGAGCTAACGAGCCGAGGGCGTGTCACTCCCCGCCGGATATACGCAGCGACTTACCGGATGTGAGGTCAGATGCGCCCCCAGCTTGAGACGACAAGACGCCACCTCGAGCGCTGTGACCTCCCTGCATCTCTGGACCGGACCGAGTCGATCCTGTCCCTGAGCACAAGGTGCACCTTGTGCTGGCCATCGAATACCCGCTTTCCTTGCCATCAATCCCCGTGTGAGTCAGTTTTGTCCTGTTTATCTGTGGTCTGTCGGGTTAATATAAGATTGTGTCTAAGTGCCTATCTTCCTTTGCTGTCCCTCTTGTAGTTGTAATCTAACCTTCCGAACGAATATAATCTCCTCCGGAGGTCTTGAGAACCGTATCCCTGGTGTTGTGTCATTTTAATCCCAGCCGTGTGTCTTTTCCTTCATTGATCTAGCGTAGCGCGATTAGTCAACGTTCGGGTATAATCGGGTAACTTGTGCAGACGTGGTCATACCAAACCGCTCGGTAAATAACATCTAAGCCGCGTCTGTAACAATATATTGTTGCGGATATGGGATTTGGCCTCCATCCATATCCGCTTGTAAATATTCCCCTATTTCCCCAATACTCCCCAACTATCCCCAATCCCCCATTCCCTAGTCCCATTGTCTGTAAACAACACTCTGTAGCCCCGACCTTCCCCTTTTTCCCCCATTAAATGTCGTGCCCAGGTTCACCGCATCTCACGTAGACAACTATAGGACATCTTGCTAGTTATTCTTAGTCTATGTCAGTTAAGGACTCGTTTCCATTAATTCTGACTCTTCGTTGCACCAGAATGTGATTGTATGGCACCAGTAGTGAGTTTAGGACCTCCCAATACCTCCCCACAACCTCATCTCCGCATCCTCCCATCATCTCATGGAACTACAACAACAACAACAACTACAACCACAGCGGGGGCGGCGGCGCGGGGAGTGGGCGTCCTCACTCCGGCTTGGTTAGCCGCCATTGCCCATGTGCTCCGACGGGGTTACCACGAAGGGGCTGACTCTCAGCTCCTCGTCAAGGGCGGAGCCCGGTAACCCCCCCCCCCCCGCACCCAATAAGAAGCGGCGGACCGATTCCATCTGGGGCGGAGCTAACGAGCCGAGGGCGTGTCACTCCCCGCTGGATATACGCAGCCACTTACCGGAGGTGACGTCAGATGCGCCCCCAGCTTGGAGAAAGAACGTCACCTCCTAGCGCTGAGAGAGACCTCCCGCATCTCTGGACCGGACCGGGTCGATTCTGCCCCTGAGCCAAGGTGCACCTTGAGCCATCGACTACCTGCCCCTCCTTGCCATCAATCCCTGTGTGAGTCAGTCTTGTCCCGTTTATCTGTGGTCTGTCAGGGCTCAGATAAGACCGTATTTAAGTGCCCACCTTTCTATGCTGTACCTCTTGTCAGTGTAATCTAAACGTTCTGCAAACCCATATTATAACCTCCTCCGGAGGTCTTGAGAACTGTACCCCTGGTGTCGTGTCATTTAACCCAGCCGTTGTGTCCTTTCCTTCATTGATCTAGCGTAGCGCGACTCGGCCAACGTTCGAGTATAATCGGGTAAACTGTGCGAACACGGCGGCCATTCCGCTCGGCCCAGCATAACATCTTAATAAGTAGTGTCCGTAACAATATATATATATATATGTATATATATATATATACAGACTTGGCATTTAATATGGAATATATATTTTTTCTTGACTTGGGTTTACTTTCTGAACTCAGTATATCAATCTGGTGAGTTTCTTTTACACTGGTGATTTATTTGTTAAAAGAACCATGTCACTGATTGTCTGTCGCAGCAAGAAGTCAACAACAGGATTATATCACAGGTGGCGTGGCAAAATGTACAGACAGGTGCATTTGACGATTGGCTTCACAGTCGGGTATACAAGGGTTGTTGCGTTCTGTATTAGTGGAAAACAACTGCTGCACGTCTCCAAAAGTTATTGCCGCTTCCTCTGGAGATGGTCCGTCAACTCGACAATGCTGTTTGTCATGGAGTGGTGGCTTTACGAAATTACAGCATGAAAGAGCGTGCTCTTGCTCGGCAGTATGGCATCACTCAAGGTCAGGTGTCAAAGATCCTGAAACGAAATGCTCAGAGGGGTGTCCCTACTCCAATACCGAGGCCAGGACGTCCCCGCAGAACCACAAGGAGGGATGATCGCCAGCTGCACCGGTTAGTCCGCAATGGCCGTACCAAGTCAGCTAATCGGCTGAGGGCTGAGTGGCAGCAACTGACAAATGTGCCTGTATCCAGAAGGCGAGTCAACCAACGACTGGTTCAAGCAAGCTATCGTGCCAGGCGTCCCCTGAGAAAGCCACGCCTGACCAGACAACACAGCCAGCGCCGATTGCAGTGGGCCAGAGAGCACAGTCAATGGCAGCCAGGACACTGGAATCACGTGACCTTCAGTGACGAGTCTAGATTTCTGGTCTGTCGTCAAGATGGCCGCGTCCGAGTGCACAGACAAGTGCATGAAGCCTACAACAAAGATTGTATAGTGCCAAGAGTCCAAGCTGGAGGTGGTGGGGTGACCGTTTGGGCTGCTTTTCATGCAGGGGGCAAAACTGACCTGGTTGTTCTGAATGGAAACCTGAACCAGTTCAAGTACAGGGCCATTCTGGAAGAAACATTGCTTCCATTTGCTCGTGCAGCCTTTCGAGGAAACTTTGTCTTCCAAGATGACAATGCACGGCCTCATCGTGCTCGCATGATCCAACACTTTCTTGCTGACCGTGGTGTAGAGCATATGGAGTGCCCTGCCATGTCCCCGGATATGAATCCGATAGAGAACTTGTGGGCAGAATTAACGCGTCAAATCGACCACTTGATCCAGCAGCCGACCTCTGTGCGTGAATTGCAGCAGGCTATTGTAACTGCATGGCAAGTGATTCCTGTCCAAACCTTGGCAAATCTCGTGAACAGCATGCCTCAACGTGTATGTGCTCTCCTGAATGCTCGTAGGGGTTACACGAAGTACTGAACTGTAATTTTACTGTCTGTAATCCCAGTCGTAATTTAACTTTTGTTTTTGTTAAAAAAATTTTTGGCTAATGTGCAAAATAAAGAGATACTTCTGGAAAACGCACAGAAGTTCAACACAGTACTATCCATGAATTGAGTTCGATATCAGTTTACATGACTTTCAAGGATCAATTTCTTTGTTTCGAAATGTCAAATGTGGTTTTTGTTTCTTTTAAAGGTCACATTAACAAAATCTAGAATAATTTCAACATAATTCCAATGAACTTTTGGTTCTAAGACATCTTGAAAAGTAAGTTCACCCCCACAAAAAAAATATTCCATATTAAATGCCAAGTCTGTATATATATATTTATATATATATATATATATATATATATATATATATATATATATATATATGTATATATATATATATAAATATATATATATATATATATATTTATATATATATATATATATATTGTTACAGACGCGGTTTTGGATGTTAGTTTACCGAGCGGTTTGGTATGACCGCGTCTGCACAGTTTACCCGATTCCACTCGAACGTTGGCCAAATCGCGCTATGCTAAATCAATTAAGGAAAGGACACAACGGCTGGGTTAGATGACACGACACCAGGGGTACAGTTCTCAAGACCTCCGGAGGAGGTTATAATATTTGTATGCAGAACGTTTAGATTACACTGACAAGAGGTACAGCATAGGAAGGTGGGCACTTAAAGACGGTCTTATATTAGCCCCGACAGACCACAGATAAACGGGACAAGACTGACTCACACAGGGATTGATGGCAAGGAAGGGCAGGTAGTCGATGGATAGCACAAGGTGCACCTTGGCTCAGGGACAGGATAAAGCGCGGTCCAAAAGATGCAGGGAGGTCTCTCAGCGCTCGGAGGTGGCGACTTCTCTCTCCAAGCTGGGGGCGCATCTCCGTCACCTCCGGTAAGTGGCTGCGTATATCCAGCGGGGATGGACACGCCCTCGGCTCGTTAGCTCCGCCCCAGATGGAATCGGCCCGCCGCTTCTTATTGGGTGCGGGGGGGTTACCGGGCTCCGCCCTTGACGAGGAGCTGACAGTCAGCCCCTTCGTGGTAACCCCGTCGGAGCACATGGGCAATGGCGGCTAACCAAGCCGGAGTGAGGACGCCCACTCCCCGCACCGCCGCCGCGCCGCCCCCGCTGTGGTTGTAGTTGTTGTTGTTGTTGTAGTTCCATGAGATGATGGGAGGATGCGGAGATGAGGTTGTGGGGAGGTATTGGGAGGTCCTAAACTCACTACTGGTGCCATACAATCACATTCTGGTGCAACGAAGAGTCAGAATTAATGGAAACGAGTCCTTAACTGACATAGACTAAGAATAACTAGCAAGATGTCCTATAGTTGTCTACGTGAGATGCGGTGAACCTGGGCACGACATTTAATGGGGGAAAAAGGGGAAGGTCGGGGCTACAGAGTGTTATTTACAGACAATGGGACTAGGGAATGGGGGATTGGGGATAGTTGGGGAGTATTGGGGAAATAGGGGGTATATTTACAAGCGGATATGGATGGAGGCCAAATCCCATATCCGCAACATTGCACCCTTCTCTACCTCGGGGCGTCCCGACCCGATAAATCTTTACCTACTTTAGTGTGGCACTCAGATGTAGTTCCCTCTACTATTAACTCTACCCTGAGTGCGACAGTTTTACAGATGTTCACAAATGAGTAAATATGTCCCCCTGCGACGTTGCACCCTTCTCCTCACAGAAACACACCCACAGGATAACCGAATCGCGGAAAGAATTCTCAAACTAAACATACAGCCGGTAGGGAGCATTATTTACACAAGACTACGCTGATATTTACACTACGATCCAGGACCTGTTTTTGGAGGAACACATGCAGATGTTATGCATAGAGAGAGCACGCATGCCAGCATCGATACACCAACCCACGAGTGCTCTGTGGCCTTACGGCCTTTAATAATGTGCAGAGCACCCCATCCAAGCACCAAAAGCACCACCCCTATTCATACAGTCAGCACCATCCGGTGCACCAATAAAGTGTTTATAGTCACCGGTGGTGTCGCAGCCGGCCGATGTTCTGCCGCTGGTCTTGCCTTCGTGTGGTGCACTTGGTGTTCTGGCTTCCTTCAAAAATAAAGAAAGGCGCCAACCGCGTCCATTTCTAAATTGTGGCCGTCAGGGGGCCAACTATTAGTGGTTCACCTGTATGGCATAGGTGCCACGTTGACCAATAGGTCCATCCACGGGTGGTGCTTGCCCGCAAGAGAACTGCGGTCCATGGTGGGCGGCCACAAAAATTGCGGTCCATATGGTGTATCGATCCCGGCAGCAAGCAGCGATAGTGCAGGCCCACAACTGCGGAGCCAGCACCTCTCTCTCCTCTCTCTCTGCCCCAAAGCCAGATCCTCGGAGGTGGGAGACAACAGAATAAGACAAGTGAGTAAGGTGGTAAGGGCGCAAAAGTGCACGCAATACAAGATGATGCACACTGGGGGCACATGGGAACCAGGTGAGACAGGTACGTTCCTACTGTACGCCCCCCCCCCCACCAGGTAACCTACATTGCCCCTCCCTTACCCCTTACTGTTTCCACAAAACACAACACTACCCATAAACATCTACTTTACAAATCAACAACCGTCCCTACTGTCTTCCCCGTTCCTCCCATAAACCAAATTCGTCTTCTCTCCCTCCTAACCAATCAAATTTGCCATTTTCAACTCTCATCAAAATTTGCCATCTCCAACTCAACATCATAATTTGCCATCACCAATTCATCATCAGTCCTCATAAGGAGGCAGAGATGGAATCACCCCAATGTCTCATCCACGTCGTGATGCGTCTCACCAATCCACACAGCAATTCTCACTTCCTGCAACACAAAACAAAGAAAACACAGGTGTGGAGTCATCATCATCACCACAGGTAAGTGGCTGCGTATGGTGCGACAGGTTCATCAATCCTAACTATTTCCTAAATGACTTTAACAACTTTACATTACCCGGGGTCTTTCTCCTGCCAAACCATTGGCCCTCTTACACTATGGGTTCTAAAAACCAATTCCCATTGACCAAACTGTGGTGCTTTTCAATTTGGGGTCTCACTCCCCCGATTCATCTCCCGGTGCCCTCGCACAATTTCTGGGCCGCGACGTGTAGCTCTCCCCGCAGGTCTACCCACCTGCCCACCTCCACCACTGCAGTTGCCTCCGAGCTTACCTGCTCCTTACCCTAACCTAACTACCTGGGGAAGGCCCTCTGGCGCTCTCCCCACTCAGTGCCCTCTCTGGCACTGGGCTACCCGGGTCCGTCCTCCGGATCCTCGGGCCCCACTGACACTAACGGCTCCCAGAGCCCACCTGCGGCCTCACCTGGCCGACATCCTCACAGTGGTGGAGTGCCCAACCAACTACACACACTAACAGGCTACACGCCCAGCCATTTCCACAACACTAATGCACCCATCCACAATACCATTCTGCAACCGCACCACAAATGCCAATATCCAACCACAATTTACCTATACCCTCTACCTAACACTTACACTACCCGCCCCGGGTATCCGTGATGGGGGTCCACTCTTCCCCCATTCACACCTTCGCACCATCCACTCCACTCCACAATTTCCACCATTCTCACTCCACGTATTCCACACACCTGCACTTGCACACCTGTGCTCTCACACCTGGTGCCACCTGCACCCTTCTCTCCCCAAGCGCATTCGCGCTGATCCACAACACTTACTACTCATACACTGCTCCATACACCTGTTCAGTTGCACACCTGTGCAATCACACCTGTTCAATTCTCACACATACGGCATCATCCCATCTAACTACTCCCCTCTGAAACTCGCGCTTCCCAGTCGTCCCTTTAAACTATTGCGCTCCCTCGTCATTATAATCCACACTAATCTACCTGCGTCCCCACTACAGGTATCAAGTCTCCTACTTAAATCTTGTCGCCTGATGTCATCTTCTAGGGCCCTATCAATATCCTAACCCACCCGGGCTAGTTTTCACTGCCATACACCCCATAAACTATAGCGCATTTGCCCCACGTCTGTGAGGGATGGCAGAGTTGCCATCCCACCACATCGGGCATCTCCCACTACCAATTTTGCACAGCAAATTTCAACAAATCAAAAATTTGCCAATCACTACTCATCATCTGCCAATCACTACTGCCAATCCTTTGCCAATCATCAAATTTTGTTTTTTCCTAATTTTGGGGCCAAAACACTATCCTCATCACCCGTCTACTTATTAGATCCTCTCGGTGCGCCGTGACATCATTAAACTCGGTTCGTAAAGCCGAGCAATGAATTCGGGTGGTTTGGTTGCCTGCAGGTTGAATCCGTCCGGCTTTCGGTTCAAGGGAGGTGGTTTGGTTGGACCGAGGCTCCACGCACCATCTCGGCGCGGCACCTTGCGGTCCCGGGCCCGATGGCTCAATCTCCCCCAGTCGGAACCCCGTCCCCACGAGGGGGCACCGTTCCGCTTCCTCCCACTCGCCCTTGAACCGGACCGGTCGCCTGGCCCGACAAGGCCCGGACTCGACCGTGCGGGGCGGGGCCAAGCCCGAATCGGCAACGACGCTTCGAAGAGAAGCGACGCAGCATCGACCCGCGCCGGGCCTCGCACCCAACAAAGCACCCCTCGCACCGAGCGCTCGCATCGGCTATCCGTCGCCCTAACCGCTAACCTGGTTACCGTCGATGCTTTACTTGCATGCTCACAAGCATACGCTACCCCTTTTACCCTCACAAAAACACACCCATGCGCCGACGCACACTTTTTCCTCCCACGCGTGCCATTTCCACTCACACGGGACCCTTCACCAACGCCCGGATGCTTTCTCGATCCCAAGCGCGCGAAAATTCTTTTGTCGCTAAACATCCTCTTACGAAATCTCCCCGCACAATACACAGCACGTCTCACCTTCGGGGTTCTTCTTCCTCCCTGCACCAAAACCTGCAAACTTCCATTTGGATTAACGAGTACATCATCATGATTTGAGCAGGGACTTTGTACATAATCCATTTCTCCCTGCAATTCCCGGGCTACCTCCGTCATCTCTTCAATTTTAATTCCCAGCACGGCTTTTTCTTTATTCACCTCGACGACCGCTGGCTTTAATAAAACACCCTCTACCTCAGCGGTCGCCGGCTTTTCCAAACCCCGTGTCGCGATTTCTACCCCCGTCATTGTACCCACGCTTTTCTCCGCTTCGCTCAACCAGCGCTTATCGACTCGCGTTACCTCCTCGTGCACCCCTGGGACCCTTTCGCCCAACTTGCGGTCTCTGTCCCTCTGCTCCTTTGCCTCTGATATCCGTTTTTCCACTTCACACCTGGATTCCTCCCTCAATTTTTTTAGATCACACCCGGATTCGTCTGACATGGCATCCCTCTTCCAATTATACATTGACTCTTCCATAGAGGCCCTCATTTGTGCCATAAATTGCTCCATGAGGGCCTGCATTTGGGCCATCCCTCCCACTTGTGCAGCGGGTGCGGCCGCCGTAGCCATGTGCGAGGCGCCATTTTGTGCGTCTGATACTCCCTCAACCACACCTTCTTTACTCTCCTCCACCATTTTCCCCACTTCTTCCCTGGGGTCCTGGGTCGATTCTGCCTCACTCTCCTCTACCGGAACCCAGCCGTCTTGATCTGCCATAGCGCGACTTTCAAAATTCGGGTTTTTATTTTTTTTGTAAAACACAATCAAATTTCGCCGTTATAATTTCGAGCGCGTGAAACGCGCTCCGGATCGAATCCCACTTCCCGACACCAAATGTTACAGACGCGGTTTTGGATGTTAGTTTACCGAGCGGTTTGGTATGACCGCGTCTGCACAGTTTACCCGATTCCACTCGAACATTGGCCAAATCGCGCTATGCTAAATCAATTAAGGAAAGGACACAACGGCTGGGTTAGATGACACGACACCAGGGGTACAGTTCTCAAGACCTCCGGAGGAGGTTATAATATTTGTATGCAGAACGTTTAGATTACACTGACAAGAGGTACAGCATAGGAAGGTGGGCACTTAAAGACGGTCTTATATTAGCCCCGACAGACCACAGATAAACGGGACAAGACTGACTCACACAGGGATTGATGGCAAGGAAGGGCAGGTAGTCGATGGATAGCACAAGGTGCACCTTGGCTCAGGGACAGGATAAAGCGCGGTCCAAAAGATGCAGGGAGGTCTCTCAGCGCTCGGAGGTGGCGACTTCTCTCTCCAAGCTGGGGGCGCATCTCCGTCACCTCCGGTAAGTGGCTGCGTATATCCAGCGGGGAGTGACACGCCCTCGGCTCGTTAGCTCCGCCCCAGATGGAATCGGCCCGCCGCTTCTTATTGGGTGCGGGGGGGTTACCGGGCTCCGCCCTTGACGAGGAGCTGACAGTCAGCCCCTTCGTGGTAACCCCGTCGGAGCACATGGGCAATGGCGGCTAACCAAGCCGGAGTGAGGACGCCCACTCCCCGCACCGCCGCCGCGCCGCCCCCGCTGTGGTTGTAGTTGTTGTTGTTGTTGTTGTAGTTCCATGAGATGATGGGAGGATGCGGAGATGAGGTTGTGGGGAGGTATTGGGAGGTCCTAAACTCACTACTGGTGCCATACAATCACATTCTGGTGCAACGAAGAGTCAGAATTAATGGAAACGAGTCCTTAACTGACATAGACTAAGAATAACTAGCAAGATGTCCTATAGTTGTCTACGTGAGATGCGGTG
This sequence comes from Myxine glutinosa, assembly GCF_964187855.1. Lineage (NCBI taxonomy): Eukaryota > Metazoa > Chordata > Myxini > Myxiniformes > Myxinidae > Myxine > Myxine glutinosa. Next base: position 87,202,091 of record NC_136269.1, read on the forward strand.
AACCTGGGCACGACATTTAATGGGGGAAAAAGGGGAAGGTCGGGGCTACAGAGTGTTATTTACAGACAATGGGACTAGGGAATGGGGGATTGGGGATAGTTGGGGAGTATTGGGGAAATAGGGGGTATATTTACAAGCGGATATGGATGGAGGCCAAATCCCATATCCGCAACAATATATATATATATATATATATATATATATATATATATATATATATATATATATATATATATATATATATATATATATATATATATATATATATATATATATAGTATATAAATTATTGGCCCCCTTGCACATTTTTCAAATAATGCACCATTTCTTCCAGAAAATTGTTGAAATTGAAATATCTTTGGGTATCCACATACTGTATGTATTGCTTTGGTTTGCGACTGGACAAAACATAAAAAGCGGCATAAATTACTAAATCTTAGCTTATTCCACACAAAAATCCTAAAATGGCCCGGACAATATCATTGACACCTTTTAGAACTTGTTAGAAATAATTAGAATTCAAGTAGGTGATTCTCCTTTACTTTGGAATTTAACTCACCTTTGGTGAGTGGCAGGTGCCTGCAATATAAAAATCACCCATTCAACCAGTTTGAATAGAGAAAAGGAGTCATTCTGCTCTTTTGTGTCACTGTGTGTACCGCAATAAGCATGGAGAAAAGAAAGAAAACCAGAGAATTGTCTGAGGAGGTCCGACACAAGATTGTAGCCAAGCATGGACAATCTCAAGGGTACAGGTCCATCTCCAGAGACCTTGATGTTCCTGTGTCCACCATAGGCAATGTTATTGTTGTGGGTTTAATAAGCACCTGGTTGAACTCGGACAGTGTACAAGAGATTTATTAATTATAAAAATAATACATGCATGGAAGATGCTGAAGTGGTGTGTAGGATAGTAACGCCAGCATGGATGACATTACATGTCCAAAAATACAAAGAATATTATAATGAATTTAGAAGCTAATAGTGGGAATGGGTCACATTGGACTTGCATTCATAATGGCGGGGGTAAATACTATTTTGATAGCTGTGGGCTTCCACCACCTCTTGAAGTAAAATAATTCCGACCGAAGGGGGAGAGTGTTTCTCAAACGTTTCAAATCCAAGAAGTAAATTCCAAATGTTGTGGTCAATTATGTTTATACGTATTATTTCACCTCAACAATAATGAAGAGTTTTTTGATATTATTTTTACTCTTATTTAAAATGACCTACGTTGGAAAAGACGGTTCTATCTTTAGGGGATCTCAAGAGACGACTGTTGATTTATCAAATTATTATACAAAGGCACAGGTTGAACGACAGAAATATGATATAACTAACAATCTTAATATGAAAAATAGTTATAAATTAATCAATTATCCGAGTCCTGCGGGTAACAACAACTTGGTGAGATTAGGTGATGTAGTACAATATATATCCCAAGAGAAAACAGCACGTTATGACAAACAAGTAGAATTTACAGTCACAATGCCCGGCTCTCCAGACCATACACCTTTTCGTATTAAATTTAACGTACCACTTACAATCAAACTTTATAAAGAGGAGGATATTATTAATATGGTAATTGATAAATGGGGGTATGATATGCCTGAGTGAGGGTATAATTGGTTCTTTTCAACAAACTTGGTAGACCTACAAGATTTTATTTGGTCCCGTAAAGAAGAATATTTCCCCGTTGGTGACCATAATGCGGTAAGGGGAAACACAATTAGTAGTCAGCTAATACGTGAGTTAGGAAGTAAAAACTTATATGGCAACATAGCGATGGTTTGTATGACAAAGAGTCAAGACAATCATATGACTATACAAAGTCAGGGAATACAATCAGATTTGGTGGTGGGAAGATGGAATGGTATTACCTCTCATCGTATTAATCTCATGTGTATTTCAAAAAACATAAATGGTTATTTAATTTGAAATAAAATAATTTCAAATTAGTTTTATTTAATAAGCTCTAGATTGGTATTGTATAAAGTGACCTCATTACCTCTCTCTTTGCTTTTGCTACCCTTATTTCCTCTGCTGCCCTCTTCTCCTCTTCCCCCTGCTCCTCTTCTCTTGCTTCTGCTTCTGCTTCCCTCTTCCCCTCTTCCCTTGCTTTTGCTTCCCTTATTTCCCTTGCTCTCCTTGCTTCCAACCCCGCTCTTATTGCTTCCCATTTTCCCTTTCTTCTACTCCCCCTGTTTTCCCTTCCTCCTCATCCCTTGCTGCCCTTACCACCTCTTCTATTGTTGTCTCTACTTCCTCCTCTTCCTTTGTTGACCTTGCCACCCTCTTCTCCTCTTCCCTTGCTTCTGCTTCCCTCTTCTCCTCTTCCCTTGCTTCTGCTTCCCTCTTCTCCTCTTCCCTTGCTTCCCTTATTTCCCTTGCTCTCCTTGCTCTTATTGCTTCCCATTTTTCCTTTGCTGCCTCTGCTCCTGCTCTTGCTTTAACTACCTCAGCCCATACTTTCGCTACCCCTTCCTTTGTTGCCTCTACTCCCTCCTCTTCCACTGTTACCCCTGCTACTCTTGTTTCCTCCGTTATCTTCTCCAAGTCTTCCTTCATTTTCTCCAAGTCCTCCTTCATCGTCTTCCATTCCTCCCTGTCCTTTTCCTCCTTCTCCTCCTTATCCCTCTCCTTCTTTTCCTCCTTCTCCCTCTCCTTCTTTTCCTCCTTCTCCCTCTCTTCCTCATCTCTTTTAACCCTTAGGGCATCTCCCCAGAGTACATTATACATATATTCATCTGGATTTTGAGCTAATCTTGTATTTATAATTATTTTTCTCACAATAGGGTACCAATAGGATTTGTTGACATCTTCTAAAAGACTTTTATATTTCATAACTTTGAGAAGTTCATTTTTATTTAGTATTTTAAGCAGGTCTCTAGTTGTGGGTTTTACAATATCTGTATATAGCCAATCCTTAATTACAAACTTTCCCTGTTTATGTTCCAATTCATAAGGAATTAAAAATGTTGCTCCCTTTTCTTGCAAGTATCCTTGAATACAAAAATCAAAATTCTCCTGAAGTAGTTTTCTTGCCATTTTAATATAAAAAATTAATAATTATCTTCAATTGGGTCAATAAACATTTTTACCGTGCCTATAACGCTATTACAACATAAAAATAATTGTTTGGGGATATTATTCTCATTCATTTCTGTATGAATTGCAATACGATTACTCGAAATAGAACCAAGTTTCCCAATATGCGTAAATTGTTCTGATTTAAAATAACCGTGGTAATCTAATTTATTAGTTAGCCACCCCTCATCCTCCTCTATTTCTGTTTCTGAATTAGTGAAAGAAGCAAACTTTTTTTTTACCATATGTACCATCTCAAAAATAAAAGAAAGAGTATTATTACTACATTTTATTTTGATTGTTGGCGTTTTAAATGATTGACTAAGCGAATTAAAACTTGATGGTGAAATAGGGGTTGGAGCCATTTGCTATGTTTGAATATTTACAGAAATTATATTTTGAACAGATTCTATATTAATCCCAAGCCACATGCTAGAATTATCAACCAACGACTTCACATCAACGATAAATTCAAGGGGTGTTTCCATTTTAAAAACGAGCTCTGTTTTACTTTTGATTCATTTGAAAAACTGTTTGATGTGTAATCCAAGTCCAATGGGAAGCATATCTGTATGGTTGTAATAATATTCCTCGAAACAATCGCGGGGTAATATAACTTTGATCAGTATGTTTTGCGTTGTATACGTTTCAAGATGTAAACCTTTGGTAGTTATCGTGAAACAAACGGTATTCATGTTATTATATAACAATTCAAACAGGGCTTTAAACCTGTTTGAATGTTTTGATCGAGCGTAAAAAAGCATTACTTATTTTAATAACGCAATGTTTCTTTATACTAAAAAATCAATTTTTAAAATAATTTATTCGCCAAGTTTTGTCTTATGTAATTCTTGTGAATAAAATGAACCCAAGATTTCTTCTCCATGTAAATCATATAACTTATAAGTCCAAGGTACTGTATCCGTTACCTTAACGATTTTAAAAAGCTCATTAGTCCATCTCTTTGTATAACCCTTCTCAAAATGACTTTTCCACCTGTATATTCTTAAAACATCGTCAACTTTGAACTTTGGTTTTCTCAAATTAATCTCTTTTTTATATTCTAATTTTGTAACTGTTTCTGACGGTTTTTCTTTAGTCGATGAATGTACCACATTGTTATAATTATCAACAATATCCTGGATTTCCGATACCCATTGTTGAGAACCGACTTGTGTGAATTTTTTGTACAGCCTCTCTTTCAAAGTACGATTAAAACGCTCAATGACAACTGCTTTTCCTTCATTAAATGTACTGTACAATGTAATGCCATGCTCTTTAAGAAATTTCATGAATATGCTGTTATAGAACTCCATCCCCTCATCGGTCCAAAGCTTCTTAGGTGTTCTCTCACTTTTATTAAATATCTGTTGGAACGCTAACATCAGAGTATTACCTCTTGTTTTTCAGGGGAACAACCCAGGCAAATCTACTTCTCAAATCAATAATGGTTAAAGCATATTTGTACCCTTTATCATTATTTAGTTCAATTAAATCAGCAGACCAGATGTAATCTACACCTTTGGAATAAACCTTCCTTCGTTTAAACTTTGTGATCATAGGTTTGTGTAACTCATTAGCTAAAATGACTCCTTCCTCAGGTTTAATATCATCCTTGGAGTTTAGTAGTTTTTTTGAAGGGCAATTCCAAGCCCTAATCTCAATTTAGCGCCTATCATCTTCTTCACGATAAACTTATCAACTTTCTCTCTCAACGTTGGATTTCAGATCAGAGACAAATTATACAGCATTTCTCTATCAGCTTCATGTTTTTCATCCAACGTGGTGACATTACCATAATCAATGTCATGCTTCATACACACCTCATCAACCCTGTTTTTAGGTTTAGACCAAGGTTTAGGGTTGCCATCCTCATCGTCTTTTTTCCAAGTTTGTTCCTGGGCCACAGAAGGAATACCCCAGTAGATGTAGTTCCCCTGGAATCCCTGTTGTTGTAAACCTACTACCTGACAAATACTTTTCTATATCACCTCCACTTTTAGATGAGATGAATCGACACTTTTTAGTCCCGCATGTTACACATTCTCCCTTTTCATAAACTCTATTCTTTTTATTTATACCGTAGGAGATATTTTTAGATTTAGTTTTCTTTTTGCACTTGATACAATAACTCATTATATTATTAGATTAATTATTTATTTATTTTAATTATGTACATGTTCCCATTAGAGCGACAATCAATTCCATTGTTTAAAATAAACCTTTTATCATCATAAGCCTCAGGAGCTTTCTTTTTCACCTCCTCCGTATATAATTGATGTGCATAACTTCCTATCGTATTCATTTTTCTAAACTCCTCTTTCTTTAAAGTTAAACAATTATAATAATGTTTAAACTCTATTTCTTCTTTGATAACACCCTTCTTTATTCCTTTTAACTTCTTATCACATTTTTCCATATTATTATCATCAATATACAGTATTTATAAGCATAAGCCTTAGCTTTCAATCCAACATATTCAGTCTTTACCTTTCCTCCTAATTCATCCTTAAACATTCCAATAACCTTTTTATTCTTTGAGGAAAACAACTTATCAGTTGGCTTATAATTTCTCGTATCATACGAGTCACTATCCTCAAGCATATCTGAACAAACATCTTCCGTCTTGATTTCTAAAATGAAACTATCCGTATCTGTATAAAGTAGAGAAACATTATTTTGATATATCTTCTTCAAGTTATTGTAAAGGTAATCATACATTAGTAATTTTGATAAATCAAGAACCGTCGTTCCTATATAAATAGGTTTATCCATTTTAATACTCTCTTTTTGCAAATGAATATCGACAAAGTTCTCTGAAAACACCACTTCTCTTTGAAAATTAGGTTTATTAATTAATTTTGCTGCTTGCTCTAAAGATCTAGTAAATCTTATGTTTTCTCTGTTCCTGCGATTTTCCATCTTTTTTCCAAATACAGAATTATTCATCAATTTATAAAAGTCTTTCTCAAAATCAGTTTTGCTTCGGTTCTCCTTTGAGTATTAAAATCAATATACTCCTTCATCCAATGACTTTGGTTAAACTGTATAACTCTATGGACTTTCTTTACTATCAATGCTGCCAATACATATTGCTTCAAGTTACTTTGGTGTAAAACATAATTTTCTTTATCATATAATGTAGTAAGTAGGAAGTAAGTATAATGTAGGAAGACTTCCGGTTCCTCGGGCGAGTGAGGCGTACTTCGAGCTCTCCACGGCATCGAAGTTTGAGTGTTTTCCCATTCTTGTCTTTGTCAAATTTCCACTGGTTATTTTGCTGTGTACGTGTTATTGTGTGTTTCTAGTTGGTGTTGGTTTGTGGTTCGTGCAAACTTGTGTGCAGTTAATCGTTTTCTGAGTCGTACCTCGTGCGCGGCCTGGTAACTTGGGGCTTCCCTCCCCCCGTCGGTGTTTTGTCGGTTTGGGTTATTTCCTTCGCTGTATTGCTTGTTTCTTTTATTTTGTTTTCTCCCCCTCACCTCACCTCCCGAGACAAAGAATTATATATTGATTCTTTCTCTCCTCCCGGACACGTGCTTGTTCGCTCTCCTCCTCATCTCGGCTTGTGCCCCGCCCCCTGTATCTCGTTTTCTTCCGCCTCTGCTCCTTCCTTCTCAAATCCACGTTCTTGCTTGGAGACTTTTCCCGGATTGTTTTTTTTTTTCATGGTTCTGTTTGGATATTGTTGGAATATGTTTAAACCGCAGCCGTGATGCTGACGCCCCCCCCCCCCCCAGAATTTACATGTTTTAAACGTTTCCCAGTGTGTACCCTGGTCAGAATAGGTACACCGTATCCCTGCGTGTCGTAAGAGACGACTAAGAGGGTTGGCGTCAGGAAGGGCATCCGGCCATAAAAACATTGCCTCAAAAAGAGAACCATGACAATCACAAGTACATATGGGCAGGGTACAGCCCGAAGTGGAGATCGGTTTCTGAGGTTTGGGACATGGAATGTAGGGACAATGACAGGGAGATCAGGAGAAGTGGTGGAAGTATTGGTCAGAAGAAGAGTGGACATATGTTGTGTGCAAGAGACGAGATGGAAGGGAAGTGGTGTGAGAATGGTGAAGGGTAGGCAGGGACAGAAATACAAGTTTGTGTGGCAAGGGTGCCCGGAGGGCGTGAATGGTGTTGGTGTCCTGTTTTCTGAGGGGTTTGTAGACAGTGTGGTGAGTGTGACTAGAGTGAGTGATAGGTTGATGATGGTGAAAATGATGATTGGAAAGCTCTTGGTGAACGTCATCTCGGGATATGCTCCGCAGGTTGGTCGAAGCGATGAAGAGAAGGACAAGTTCTGGTGTGCGATAGAGAAGCTGATGGAAAACGTGAAAGATGAGGAAGTTGTTGTGGTGGGAGGAGACCTAAATGGACATGTGGGAAGGAGTATGGACGGTTTTGAGGGAGTTCATGGGGGTTACGGATATGGTGTGAGAAATGGAGAAGGTGAAAGGATTTTGGAGTTTGCTGATGGAGCTGATTTGTTGATTTGTAATACTCAGTTCCAGAAAGAGGACAATAAGCTTGTTACATACACGTCAGGTGGGTCGACGACAACCGTTGACTACCTGATGGTGCGTAGGCGAGATAGGGGGCACCTCCGGGACACAAAGGTGATCCCGGGGGATGAGGCTGTTTCACAGCACCACTTGGTTGTCTGCGACATAAGGGTGAAAGGTGCGAGGAGAGCTCGGCGGGTGAAGTACCAACCGAGAATGAAGGTGAGGAGGTTGAAAGAGGTGACAGTAAGGGAGGCATTAAAAGAGAGGCTGAGTAGGGTAGAGGATGATGTGGTTGAGCTTGAAAGTGGTTGGATGTCAATGAAAGCTAGTCTGTTGGGAGCCGTTGGTGAGGTATGTGGATGGACAAAAGGACCACCGAGGCACTCGGAAACATGGTGGTGGGATGTTGAAGTTGGAAAGAGGATTGACGAGAAGAGGAAGAAGTTCAAAGAGTGGCAGAAGGCGAAGGGTACGGGAGCAGAAACAGCAGAGCATGAAAGTTATAAGGCAGCCAGGAAGGCTGCAAAGAAAGAGGTAGCAAAGGCGCAGGAGGCATGTAGGAAAATGTTCGGAGAATGCTTGGATTCGGAAGAGGGTCAGAAAGCAGTATTCAGGATTGCAAAGCACATAGCGAAAGAGAGGTGTGATGTGATGGGGGTGAGTTGCTTGAAGGATGAAGTGGGACAAATCGTTGTCGACCCAGACGGAATTAAAGGAAGATGGGAAAGATATATGGAAATGCTGTTGAATACAGAGAATGAATGGGATGACAACATAGAGAGTAACCCAGTTTTAGGACCAGCAGAGAAGATAACTGAGAAGGAAGTTGAGGAAGCGATAAAAGCAATGAAGAGTGGAAAAGCGGGAGGGCCGACGGGAGTTGTGGGAGATATGTTGAAGGCAGCAGGAAGTTGGGGTGTGAAGAGAATGACAGAGATCTGTAATCTGGTGGTGAAAGAAGGCCGCATTCCAGTGGATTGGGAACTGAGTACCCTCGTCCCTCTATACAAGGGGAAAGGTGACCCTCTGGAGTGTGGCTCGTACCGAGCGATAAAGTTATTGGAGCATGGAATGAAGGTATTGGAAAGGGTGTTGGAAAGGAGGATAAGGAAGAAAGTGAAGATCGACGAAATGCAGTTTGGATTTATGCCAGGAAGAGCAACGACAGATGCGCTTTTCATTGTGAGGCAGTTGCAGGAGAAGTACATGGATAAGAGGAAGAAGTTGTTTTTGGGGTTTGTTGATCTGGAGAAAGCATTCGATAGGGTTCCACGCAAAGTATTGACATGGGCATTGAGGAAGTTAGGAGTGGAGGAATGGTTGATCAGAGTAGTGATGGCAATGTACAAAAGAGCACGCACAGCTGTAAGGACGAAGGACGGGAACAGTGGTGAGTTTGAGGTGAAGGTGGGAGTGCATCAGGGGTCGGTACTAAGTCCACTACTATTTGTAGCTGTGATGGAGGTGCTGGCTCAGAACGAAAAGGAGGGTTTACCGTGGGAGTTGTTGTATGCAGATGATCTGGTGTTGATTGCGGAAAGTATGGATGGACTGAAGGAAAAGATGAACAAGTGGAAGGAATGTATGGAGACAAAAGGTCTGAAGGTGAATATCGGAAAGACAAAGGTGATGGCAAGTGGTAAAGCATGTGGTGAGGTGGAAAGAACTGGGAAGTGGCCATGTGCTGTGTGCAGGAAGGGTGTCGGAGTGAACTCCATTCAGTGTACAATGTGCGCTGAGTGGGTTCATCAAAAATGTAGTGGTCTGAGAGGGTCATTAACCAGTGTGGCAGCTACATTCAAATGTAAGGTGTGCGCAGAGGGAGCTGCAGATGGAGGAAATGTTGAGTTGGATCTTGGAGATGGCGTGAAGCTGGAAGGTGTGAAAACATTTTGCTACCTCGGAGACATGCTGAATGGAGAAGGTGGATCAGACTCGGCAACGGTTGCTCGAGTGAGATGTGCATGGAAGAAGTTTCGGGAACTGAGTGGCGTGCTGATGAGGAGGAGAGTGTCGCTGAAGCTGAAGGGAAAGGTGTATGCTGCATGTGTGAGAAGTGTTATGATTTATGGGAGCGAGACATGGGTAATGAACGTAGAGCAGCAACGAAGGCTGGAAAGGGTGGAAATGCGAATGGTTCGATGGATGTGCGGAGTATCGTTGAGAGAGAGGAGGACAAATGATGAATTGCGAAAGATGATGGGAATATTGCCTGTGATTGATGCTGTGAAGAGGAACAGGTTGAGATGGTTTGGTCATGTATTGAGGAAGGATGAAGGTGACTGGTTGAGAAGAGTGATGGAAGTTAATGTAGAAGGAAGTAGAGGACGGGGAAGACCGAGAAAGACTTGGCTAAAGATGGTGGAAGAAGAAATGCGGGCAAGGGGGTTAACAAGGAGAGATGCAGAAAATAGGGCAAAATGGAGAAGATTGTCATGGGGACCGCAAGGCTAACCCCCGCTCTAGCAGGGAAAATTGCCTTAAAATGCATGTTGTTGTTGTATATAATGTAGTAAGTAATTTTTCTGTTGGTTTACCTTTTATATTAAATGTTCGTTGATAATCACTTAGCCATTCTTCTTTCGGACACTCTTTGGTTGGGCATATGGTAGGTCGTCGTGTTTATTATGGAGTTCTTCAGGATATTTCAAATCAACCTCAAAATAATATCCAACTTCCGAATCGTCCAATTCATTTTGTGAGGATGTAACAATGTTGTGTAAAACCTTTTCATAATCTTTCTCTTCAACCCATTTGAGTCCTCCATAAGGTAGAGCTTGAGACATAGCCCATCCATACAAATTATTAGCATCATAATACATCAGGTGAGAACTATCTTTCATATCATCATAATTAGGAAGATACTTAATGTTAGCCATAGCATATCTCTTCGAACATACTTGTGATATTCCCCCTCTTTTAGCCTCTTCTATCACCAAAAGCATATCTACATCACTGATTAAATCCAGATTCTGTTTCGTCATTTTTAGCATGGAACTCCAAGCTAATCCTGGGGCTGTGTAGTAGTGGACGGGATCGAACCCATATGATTGTTTATTATGACAAACTGTTCTAAAGGTTTCAAAGACGTCGGCTAGTAGTAAGACGTCGGTTTTAAGATACAAATCATGATACTCGCCAAGGTTCTTTATGTTAATCGTTTTCCAAATATTTTGTGCTTGAGTATCTTCTTTATCGGTTATATGACATTTATTTAACTTGTTATGGAAACATTCTTTAGGAGGAAGTTGTGTTTCTTTAAATCTCCCAAATGAATCCATGTAATCATACGGGTATATTCCCTTTTGTGATAAGAGTTCAATTTCTTTTTTATCTGATATATACTCTGAAAGACATGGAAAGTTTTTAATATTTGATGCCAGGGTAGATAATGGACTTGCCATAAATTTAAATGAGTCAAGAAATCTGATGTGGGTCATATCATATGTACAGTCATGTGAAAAAGTAAGCACACCCCATGTAAAGTTTTGACTTTTTCAACATATTTCAACATACAGCTATTTGATCTTCATTTCAACAATATTGAAAGATAAAGGTGATATAATATAACAAATATCATGAAACATTTACATTTTGTAGTCCATTGTATAATTTAAATAAACATAAATGCAAATTTCGCATGTGGAAAAAGTAAGTACACCCTTGGCTCTAATAGGTGGCATTGCCCCTTTGGCAGAAACAACCTCAAGTAGGCATTTCTTATAACTGTCTACCAGTCTCTGACATCGACTGGGAGAAATTTTTGCCCACTCCTCCGTGCAGAATTCTTTCAGCTGTGCGATGTTTGAAGGGTTTCTTGCATGCATAGCTCGTTTCAAATCCCCCCACAACATCTCGATGGGATTTAGATCTGGGCTTTGACTTGGCCATTCCAGAACCCCCCATTCCTTTCTTTTCAGCCATTCCTTGGTGGATTTACTGGTATGTTTAGGGTCATTGTCATGTTGCAAGGTCCACCTTCGGTTGAGTTTCAACTTTCCGACAGATGGCCTCACATTATCCTCAAGCACCCTCTGGTACAATGAAAAATTCATAGTGGATTCTATGATGGTGAGCTGCCCAGGCCCTCATGCAGCAAAGCTGCCCCAAACCATAATATTTCCACCACCATGCTTTAGAGTTGGTATCAGGTTCTGGTGGTCAAATGCTGTCTTTGGTTTTCGCCAAACATGTCTTCTGGTACTGTGGCCAAATAGCTCTACCTTTGACTCATTTGTCCAGAGCACATTGTTCCAGAAGTGCTGGTCTTTGCCGAGGTGTTCATTGGCAAATTTTAGTCTTGCCCTGATGTTATTTCTGGACAGCAAAAGTTTCCTCCTGGCACACCTCCCATGTAGATCAAATTTGTGCAGCCCCTTTCTAATGGTAGACTCGTGCACTTTGACATCAACAGTGGCAAGAGCTACCTGTAGGTCCCGTAATGACATTCTGGGGTTCTTAGAGACTTCTTTCAGCATCTTGCAGTCTGCTCTCAGGCTGAACTTGCTGGGGCGGCCTGGCCTGAACAAGTTGGCAGTTGTTTGGAATCTTCTCCACTTGTAGCTGATCTTCCGGACAGTCGAATGATTGATTTCAAATTGTTTGGAGATCTTTTTAAATCCCTTCCCAGACTCGTATGCATCTATAACCTTCTTTCTGAAGGCCTCAGAGAGCTCTTTTGATCTAGGCATGGTGACGCCGCACACTTCAACAACAAAGAGCAAACCAAACTAAATGTCTGAGGTTTAAATAAGACAGGTTCCTCCAAGATCCTCTCTAACGATGTTCTAATCATTTGCACCTGAGCTGGTGCATCTGATTCTAATTTTAGGTATTTGAAGTAGTGATAAGTAGTGATTTCAACAATATTGTTGAAATGAAGATCAAATAGCTGTATGTTGAAATATGTTGAAAAAGTCTAAACTTTACATGGGGTGTACTTACTTTTTCACGTGACTGTATACCTTATCTTCCTCTCTTTCCACAACAAGTGGTGCATCAAAATATTTTGAATCACCGAGTCTGGCGTTTCTATGTCCGGTGTGTGTGAGAAGAAACATTCATCTGGGGGTTATTTTAACATTTGGGTGAGTATCACTCAAAAACATGAACTCATTAAATACTAATACCGCCTCGTTAACAAGATGAAACACTGCTGATTCTTCTTCTTCTGATGGAATGAGACCCGTTTTGGTTAATGTACCCCTTTTATAGTCATTGTTTTTAATAGCTTTTGCAACATAATTAGAACGTTTATTTGTTTTCTCAAGGCCTCGGGATGATTGTGTTGTTTCTATATTTGTAAGTTCTTGATTCGCTAGTTCCTCCAACTCTCGCAACTCCCGTTGTTGTTTGGAAGTATATGTTATCGCGGGAACTTGACCTGATAGGTCAATCAAATCAGGCACTTCCTGTTTTTGTGTTGGGGTATATTCTATCGCAGGAAGTTGAAATGAAATCCCCTTTTGTAGATTGTAAAAGAGGTTAAAAAACTTTTCTTATTTTCTTTCAAATACGTCTTCACCTAATAGCTTTTGTCTCCATTTCTTCCTTATTCCCTCCTGTTGTTTCACAACTTTTGAAAGTAATTGTTGATGTTCCTTAACTTTTCTTACTCGTTCTTCAGCATTCATTTTATTTATGTAAAGAAATTATTAGTTATTATATAATCTTCTTTAACAATGATATATTTATATTTTTCAGTCATATGTTTCATATGCCCCTCAAATTCCTTTTTACTACATAATGTAGAACAATTATCCCTACAAAAATTGGTTATATCCAATGCATTTAGTTTGAATAAAATAAAAGTATTAGCATTGTTTCTTATTGAGCGACGAGGGAGTTGAAAGTATGATTGACTAAGATAAATACAATTACAAGAAGAATGTCTCCCCCTTGTATAGTAGCTATCCATAACCGTTTGGTTTCTCTCATTAACACAATCATCAAAGATAATGAGGTTCTTTTTTGTTTCATCTAACTCTTGAGGTGAAGGTATATCATCCGTATTATCATTGAGAATACAATCTATGGTTGTAGGTGATATGGGTTTTGATTTCTTTTTCCATTTTTGTGGAGTATTACAAAATAGTTGTATTACATCTTCAATGTTGAGCTCATTTAGTTTGTGTTGAAGCTTAAATAACCCGATTATATCTTCTTTTTGAAGGCCGGCATTAAAACCTTGTGATCGTAGTTGGTACTCTGGCTGAAAACTAGACTTTGTGAAAATTATTAAATTTTCATAATTTAAATTGTTTGGGGTAAGGAGCATCTTTAAAAGCAAACAGGTTTTCCCACATCCGCTTGACCCGACTATTATGCATCTTAACGAATTTGGCAGGTTGTTATGGTTATTAAATTTTATCTTACTTTCCCACACAGGTAAAAAATCATCCATTTTGTGTAAGGTTGAAAATATATAGCGGGTAATCATTCATCATGTGTGTTGTTATCTCTATTTGTATTACTAGGGCGTGCCCATACGTGGGTGCAAAAAAACATGCGTGCAAACAACAACAACAAAAAAAAACTTTGAAACCACGTGGCAGTAACGACCACAGAACCCCCCCCCCCTCTATTTACATGAAATGGTTTGGTCCATTCGCAAAGCCAAAGCGAACGGCTTGCGAGTACGGTAGAACCCCCCCCTCTATTTACATGAAATGGTTTGGTCCATTCGCAAAGCCAAAGCGAACGGCTTGCGAGTACGGTGACCATACCTTGGGAACCACTTGTCCGATTAATTTCAAACCTTGAAAAGGCACATCTTCGGGTCCCCAGCAATATACCTGGCAAGTTTCAAGTATATCGGACCCGTGGTTGTCGAGAAACAGCGGTCACAGACAAACACACACACACACACACACAGACACACACACATACACACAGAGATTACTGGAATTATAGATAGATAATTATGTATACATATTAGAAGCGATTCAACCAACCGTCTAATTGTGTTAAATATATCTTGAAATATTTTGAAAATGGGTTCGGCCATTTTATATACTCTATCAAAAAATAATTTTTATTTTCTTATTATATAAAATAGGAAAATGGGAAATGGGGAAATTGTTTACTTAAAGGAATAGTTTGTAATATGTAAGGGGTGGGGGTTCCTATGTAGCGATGGATTGCATTACCCATGGCGTATGCCGGGGGTTTTTGCATACCTGCTGTAGGAATTCCCATTCATTGTCACAAATATTCATAAAATAATTTTTTAACCACACAGTTTAAAAAATGGTTGTTATAATTATTTAATTATGTTAAAAACTGGAAAATTTGGCAAATCGAGAAAATCGTGAAAATCCGAAAATAAATAATTAATTGGTCACTTGCGGTTTGTGGTGAGTCACTTCCTGTTTTTGGGTTGATGCAGTTTCGGTTTGGGGGTAGGGGGGATGTGGGGAATGTGGGGAGGGTGGGGAGAGTGGGGAGGGTGGCCTGGTCTGGAACCTACCATATACATCTACTCACGTGACAAATGGCGAGCCGGGAACCGGTCGCCATGATGCAACAAGCCTCAGCCAATGGGAGGCTGTGGAACATCTTTGGAGGCGTGGGTGGATCTGGTAAAAGCCCGTGCGGATCACATTTCTTTCTCTTGCTTTGGGGATTTTGCTGCGCCACGACCTCCTGCTCTGGACTCTCTTGCTTTTGGACTTTGCGGAGGACACACCTGAGCTCTTGCCTTTTCGCCACGCCCACGACGAGACCTCGCTTGCTTTTTCGTTTCTCCCACGACACGTTTGGCCTTTGTGTTTTCGTCGACACCCATCGCTTCTTTGCCGATCTCTTTGCGCCATCCGGCTGACCTGCAAGCGTTGGCTTTCTACATGACTCACCTGAAGCTGAAGCTCGTCTACCTGCGCTTAAGTTCGTCCGTGCCGACTTCGATGCGGCGGTTCGTCCTTCTGACCTGACCTCGTCCAGGCTGCACGTGAGGACCGAACTGCGCACATCAGACCACGTGGCCAATTGCGAGGCAATCCCAGCATGTACATCGGTACGCCAATAACCAAGAGTGTTATTCTCTGAGTGAGTGTGAGTGTGAAGGCACCAGTGGGGTTTATAGTAGGTAAGACTTGATAAGCTGTATCTTTTGTCTATTCTCTGTGCCTTCAAAATAAAAGGCTGTACATTTCGTTGTTACATTCCAACCTGTTCGGGTACATCTTTTCTCCATTGGCCCAGTATCATCCGAGAACGAATTTGGCTCTTTGAATCAGGTCTGTAAATCACGTAAGGTAAATCCACTAACAACTTACACCAAAATTGGCGTCCGGGAGTGGCATTGGACCTGGAGTACGCTTCACGTACTGCGAAATTACGAGTGTGTGGAAATTTAGTTTAAAACAAAAATTTTTGAATTAAATTCGAATGATGGCTGGCCAGGACGAGCAGGTTCCGGTGGATATGGGAAATGTTGAGAATGAGGAATTAACGGCCCAGGACACAAAGGAACAGGTTGACCTTGGAGTTAATCACGGCGCAGCAGGGAGAGGAGAGGAGGTAATGGCGGCGCCTCGCATGCAGGGCCAGCGGCGGAGGCTGTGCAAGCGGGTTTTAACATGCAGTTATTCATGACGCAAATCAGAGCGCGCATGAAAGAGTCAATATGCCAAATGAATAAAATGTTTGATCGGATGGATAAAAAGAGTGAGGAATCGAGCTGTGAAATGAATAAATTGGGTGATCGGATGGATAAGGAGAGTGAGGAATCGAGCTGTGAAATGAATAAATTGGGTGATCGGATGAACAACATGGGGGCAGAGTTTGGGCGTAAGATGAGCGAGGAGGTCGCGGTGGTACGTGACGAGGTAAAGCGGAGTGAGATGCGCGTCCAGCAAGGGTTGAAGGAGGGCACGGCCAAACTGACTGGGGGAATAGAAGGACTGACGCGGGAAGTAGAAAAGTTGACACTGGGACAACAAGAGTTAAGGGAACAGCTAGGGAGAAATGGTGATGTAATCGGGGGGGGGGGGGGGGGGGGGTTGAAGGCGGCGCAAAAATAATTAAAGCGGGAAGTGGTAGCGACAAAGAACGAGTGTAGGACGGTACATGAAGAATTGACGAAAGGAGTAGATGACGTGATAGAAACAATGGGAGCCAGAGAACGGGAAATTAGAATGCACATTGAGATGACGAAGGTAGCATTCGAGCAGGAAATAGGAGGGGTGCAGTGGGAAATAACAGAAGTAAAACAGAAGCTGGAGGAGGTTGAAGGAGGAATAATATAAATTAAAAAGACACTAGAAGAGACAGGGAATGAATTACGAGAGGAATTGCGGGAATGCGTGCAAGAGTGGTGCTCGCATCGTGATGACTTACCTGCAGATCAAATAAAAAGATTACAGGTTTTTGAAGAGTGCCGGGAGAAGGTGAGTTCCGAGGTGAGTGGCGATATTTGGAATGTTAATGGTGCGATGGGGTGTTCGACTAGCTTGGGAGAAAGGACAGACCCGGGAGTTCGTGAAGGGCCCATTGTGAGGGTACCGAATGGTACGGAGTGTGTGAAAGGAGTGTGCGCACCGGGGTGTGCGAGTACGGAGTGGGTGGCGAGATATGATGATGCGGCTCAGGCATCGACGCCGACCGGGGTAGTGCTTAGTGAGACGAATAGAGTACGTGAGCCCCCGATGGGTGGTGTACCATGGGGACCGGAGGGAATCGGTGCGGCGTCGGTCTCACAAGGACTGGCGTGCGGGATTCATACCTCCGGCACCCGCACGGTGTTGATGGCGCCGTACCACGGCAAGAGCGATCGGCAGGGTTCGAGGGGAAATTCGAAATTACAGAGGCACACACCTTACCAGGTGAGGTGCTCTAACCGTGGCCGGTTGGGTCATCGTGCGTGGGACCGCAGGGCCCCACGCAGGGATGGAACCCGGCACTTGGGACCACCAACTCCACCCCCCTCGGATCATCCATGCCGACCGGATAAGACCGCACACAGGCGACCAAGCACCCTCATGGATCGCTCTGGCCTTAGAGGCCGAGCCGCAACAAAGTACCTCCATAGATGGGGGCTCATAGCTTAGAAGATTGGGGGGAGTATTGTGCCCCCCACGTGGGGGTATGGTGGTGTGACCATTCCCCACGGAGGGGGGGGGGCCATGAGCACAAGTTTATGGGGATAGCATTGTTAGGCCCACGGAGGGGCCAGCAATGGTTGCTCCATGGGGCACCGAAGCACTACCTGAGGGAGGGCTAGGATAATTGTTAGGGATCTAGAGAGACCATAGGAACTGAGATTTAAGTTGTAACCATGAACTGTAGTGGGGACGTAGAGAGTTTAGTGGTTGTTAACAAATGTTGTGCATTGTGTAAAGGGATGACGAGGGAAGCACGAGTGATAGGGGAAATCAGTTAGATAAATGATGCTGTGTGTAAGTGTAAATGAAATTGTGTTGGTGTGCAAATAATTGGTGTGGAATGCATGGTGTGCAAATAATTGGTGTGGAATTCATGTTGCGAAAGATTGAATGGGGGGTGGGGGGGGAGTGGAACCCATTCACGGAGGCCCGGGTGGGTAGTTTAAAGTTAGATGGAGGGTGCAGGTAAATTACCTGGATATTGACACCTGTGGTGCTGATTGTGGAAATCGTTTTTTTTTTGTGAGGTGCATGAGGTGGTGGAATGGATGGGCGTGTGGTTTGGTGGTAGATAGTTAGCTGAGGCACCCCACCGGTCCCTTGGAGCTCGTCGGCCAGGTAAGGCCGTAGTTAGGCTCAAGGAGCCAGTTAGGTTAGTGTGAGTGGGCCCGAGAATCCTGGAAGAGGACTCGGGTGCCAAATGCCAAGATGGGCATCGGTTGGGAAGAGCGAAGGAGGGCCTTCCCCAGATAGGTTAGGGTGAGGAGTAGGCGAGCTCGGGAGACGGCACTGGTGGACCAGGGGGTGCAGGCAGGTAGACCTGCTGGTGAAGCCACACGACCCAGCCCCAAAATTGTGCGAGGGCACAGGTGTAAAATTTGTGGGGTTAGACCCAAATTCAGAGGGCACCACGGTGTGGGAAATGGGAATTCGGGTTCTTAGAACCACATAGTTTAAAGAAGGCCGATTGGCAGGGTACGACCCGGGGAGATTAAAATGTGTAAATGATGTCAGAGTAGTTAGAATTTTGTGAAGACCCCTTCGCACCATCCACAACCATCCACAAGGGGATGGATTTCGCACCACGGGACTCAATGTTTGATTGGTAAGATGCATCACGACATGAGTACGAAACATTGTGTTCATTCCGCCTTTCCTTCCTGGGAGAACCTGGGGGGAGTTGGGGACGAATTTGGAATAAAGAGGGGACGGGGGAGACAAGACGTAGAGACAAATTGTAAATACAAGGAGGGCTAGGGTAGTGTAGTTAACGGTGGGGGTATGTACAGGTAGGGCCAGGCTCGAGTTCACTCTGCCGGCCTTCCTCTCACCCACTTGTCATACCTTTGTTTTGCATGTGCCACCGTGTCCTTTCCTTTTTTGCTCGTTGCGTCTTCTCTTCCTCCCCGATCCAGGACCATCACGAGGACACACCTTGCCGTCGCAGCATCTTGCTGCCATCCACACTCACTCCCATCATCCCATCACTCACTCATTATGGACCACTGGCTCTGTGGCCACACCCATTTCCATTGTTTCACCTCTTGGCTGCCCATCATCTTGCTGCATATGGACCACCTGTTGGGTGGCACTGGCACCACACACATGGATCACCTGTTGAGTGGCACTGACGCCACACATTTGGACCACTTGTCAAGTGGCCCTGCTCAAGAAATAAAAAGTGATACATGTGTGCAATTATGAAGATTTTAGATGACCTTTTGCTTCAAATGGCCTGTACTAGGGCAGCCGGATTTTGTTAGCCCACCTACCAAGGCAAGAAGCCAGAAGATGATGCCAGCAACAAGTTCTCCACACTTTATTCCTCAAGTCCAGGTCCTGGGTCATAGTTTTTGTAAAATAAATTGTGTTTTAGTGTAAAATGTAAAAATGTTGCCCACTGGTTATGTGTTTAGTTTCAAAATTCCGGCAATACGTGAACAGTATAAGGTTGTGGGTGTGAATCTGTTAGGTAGTTTCTCCACGCATTAGGAGGGACATATTTAGTTTAAAAATGTACATTTAAATGTTAAAAAAAAATAAAAAAATGTCGCACACATTGGGATTTGAGTTTAAAATGTTAGGGGAATCACATCTATGTGTCACACTAATAGTAAAGTTAATTGAATGCCAGCTCACCCCAGCCACTCTACGTGGACGACTCGGTCGAATCTCGGTGAGAGGAGGGGGGAGTGTTGCAGTTTTGCCAAACAGGCAAACTCCCTATAGTTAATTGCACGACAACATGTAGCCTGCAGTAGTTAGTTATTTCATATTGAATGTAAAGATTAGCCCTTTCCCATGGTGTAGTAATCAAAACCAATATGCGTCGAAGTTCGACAGGTATCAAACTTGTGTGTAGTTGGAGAAAGCCATTACTAATGGGCAGGAAGGCGTGGCCAAAAGCACGGCCCACGTGACCAATGGCGAGCCGGGAACCCGTCGCCATGATGCAACAAGCCTCAGCCAATGGGAGGCTGTGGAACATTTTTGGAGGCGTGGGCAGATCTGGTAAAAACCCGCGCAGATCGCATTTCTTTCTCTTGCTTTGGGGATTTTTCTGCGCCACGACCTCCTGCTCTGGACTCTCTTGCTTTTGGACTTCGTGGAGGACACACCTGAGCTCTTGCCTTTTCACCATGCCCACGACGAGACCTCGCTTGCTTTTTCGTTTCTCCCACGACATGTGTTTGGCCTTTGTGTTTTCGTTGACATCCATCGCTTCTTCGCCGATCTCTTGCGCCATCTGTCTGACCTGCAAGCGTTGGCTTTCTACACGACTCACCTGAAGCTGAAGCTCGTCTACCTGCACTGAAGTTTGTCCATGCCGACTTCGATGCGGCGGTTCGTCCTTCGGACCTGACCTCGACCAGGCTGCACGTGAGGACCGAACTGCGCACATCAGACCACGTGGCCAATTGCGAGGCAATCCCAGCTCGTACATCGGTACGCCAATAACCAAGAGTGTTATTCCCTGAGTGAGTGTGAGTGTGAAGGCGCCAGTGGGGTTTATAGTAGGTAAGACTTGATAAGCTGTATCTTTTGTCTATTCTCTGTGCCTTTAAAATAAAAGGCTGCACATTTCGTTGTTACATTCCAACCTGTTCGCATACATCTTTTCTCCATTGGCCTAGCATCATCTGAGAACTAATTTGGCTGTTTGAATCAGGTCCGTAAATCACGTAAGGTAACGCCGCTTTCCACACCGTGCAAATCCGCTCGACATGCAATTGGATAAGGTGTGTGAAAGTGAGGGTTCGATCCCCGGTTTCTCTGGTCACGTGTCTTGAATGTATTTGGGAATATTGACCAGTAAACTCTTCGACGCGTGACTGGGAGATTGGCGATCGGAATTGCTTAGCAATCCGTCAATCACGAGTTTAGTAGTCATGGACGGCGGCCTCAGTGGACCCGGAGTTTAAGGGGGAGCAGGGCATAAACCCCCCTTAGTACATCGACGAACCCGGGATCCGCAACAATATATATACATCTATCTATAATTCCAGTAATCTCTGTGTGTATGTATGTATGTATGTATGTATGTATGTATGTATGTCTGTGACCGCTGTTTCTCGACAACCACGGGTCCGATATACTTTAAACTTGCCAGGTATATTGCTGGGGACCCGAGGATGTGCCTTTTCAAGGTTTCATATTAATCGGAGAAGTAGTTACCGAGCTATGTCCAAAAAACGATTCAACCAATCAGAGAGCAGCGAGCTATCACGTGTGCCGAACGTGGCGAACAGACTCTGCCTCGGACGGCACATTTGAGAGCGTATTCATTTATTTCACGTTGGCAAACTATGTTGGCGTTAAACTATGTTTTAAAACTAATTAAAACTAATTTGCGATTCATCGTAACTGCGATTTGCGACCTTCCGGACAGTGAAGACTTCACTTCCGGCAGCCAATCACAGAACGCGTTGTTGCGTAGGCGTGGCCGATGTGAGAGCGAGCCGAGCCGAGCGCGTGCGCCATTACGGTTCGTAATTCGATTTCTTCCGGAGAAAATAATAATTTCTCGATTTCTTATGCGCATTATTTCTCCCAATTCAGTCAGAGCGAAGGGCGGAAGCGAAGAGCGTTGTTTTTTTTGTTTACGGGCGTACGGGCGTACGGGCGGGGTAGAGCGTACGGGTTGCGTTTTTTTTTTTTTTTGGCAAGGAACGGGCACCCACGTACGGGCATGCCCTAGTATGATAAACACAAGCACTTCAACAGTCCTATAAATGGTAACGACATGTTTCTCCCTCTAGATTTAGCTGTAATTCACAACTTCACTTCGATAGGACAGGAGCACTTGGAAGCATCACTAAAAAGTTCCACTGTGTTGTCATTCCTGTGAGAGAATGAATGGATATGTTTCCACTATGGATGGCGCCAACTCTGGTGCTTTCAAGTCCTGAGAATCCTAATTCATGAAATGTGTCGTCGGAGCCAAAGTTTCAATGGGGAACTATGGGCATGTTCCTCCCTCTGCAAAATATTGAAAATTGAAGATAAATGGCAACATTTTCTGCACTCGAATGGAAGAATTTATCTTCTATCTTTTTCTTCTTTTTCTTTTTCTTCTTCTTCTTCTTTTCTTCCTTCGAATGTTTTACATAATACCATGAAAAAGTAAAAGACTTTTGAAGAGTGGAGGACTTACTTTTCAAAATATTGTTGTTGTCCTGTTTGACATTCCCATTTGAGAACTTATTTGCTATTGCTGATATTCAAGGTTCAAATCATTTTTTTTTTAAATCTTGAGTTACAGGAGAAAACAACATGTATTGTCATTTAGGTTGAACTCCTTTAACAACTCCTATTGTGTGATATACATACAATCTCATACATACCTGAGCCTTGGACCACTTATTAAATAATCATGTTGACATTGTTACTCTCAATAGCAATATGAACAAATGCCAATGATTCCCTAAAAGTGGAGGCTCACTTTCCTGATGACATCTCCACTTGGGGAATTTGATGCACAAAACCATTTTATCAAAATACGATTTTAAAGTATTTTCATGAATGTGTGAGATTTCAATGCGTATGAGAGTGTGAACATGTGAAAAGAGTTACGAAAGTGTGTATCACACTCGCAAGTGCGTTGGACTTGACAGCCTTGGTGATACATCAGACGAGGTCACTAGGGCTAGGACAAGGACATTATGAAGTGTTATTTTACTGACGGTTTGCTATTTAAAGAACTGGACCTGTATATTTAAAATCATTATATATATTTTTACCCCTGCAAGTTGTGCTGACTTCCTGAGTATGTCTGATACTCATCTTCAGTACATGGAGTAGCCACTCATGAAAGGGCTTTATGGACCTTTCCCTGATCACGTGTCTTCTACAGCAATATAAGCAATTATTGTTAGCTTCAACAAACACAGGTTGAAGGTCACATCATGACTTGGTCACAGCATAACTTGCTGCCACACAGAAACTTATAGAACTAGAACGACACTCGGGAGAGATCATACCTCTTCCAGGCTAAACAGTTTACTTTTTGTGTCCCACTGATAGGCCAAATCTGGATTCGGAACCGAACCAAAATCTCTTCGGTTTGTTCTTGTCACCTAACCAATTCATCCACACTAGTTTTGTTATGATCGGTCCACAGTTTTTGAAATATCATGCTATATATCGTTTTTTGGTCCGACAATATCACTCAATGGAGAAAAATCACTTAAAAATTAAATAATTCTCATGTCTGGATCCATATTCAGATCTTCACCAAAATCGAATCAATTCTTCGTTTGCATACACCCAACCTGTCTACCAACTTTCGTCCGAATCTGTCCATAACTTTTTAAGATACTGTGCTAATTAGATATCGGTTTTAGCCCTATCAAACAATGGTGAAGCATCACTCTTTAAAATTCACTGATCTGGGATCCAGATTTGAATTTTCACCAAAGTTGAATAAATTCCTCCTTGTCACACACCCAACCTATCCATCAAGTTTCGTCCGAATCCGTCCATAACCTTTTGAGGTATCCTGTTCACAAACAGATAGACAGACACACGGAGTGAAAACATAACGTCCATCCACCTTCAGTGCCAGAGGTAATAACACAAAGAGAGGAAGGAAGTGGCTGCATTTGCTTGTCATTTGGTGTGTGTACCATTCTTATGTTATGCCCTCAATGTACTTTTACGATCCCTTGTTTACCATGCATGGTCTTCCCTTGTAGCCCTCCAACACTAATTTTATTTTCTGCTTCTTCCTCTTCTCTTAACTTTTCACAGAAAAGCCCAAATGATTTACCTGCATCCATGTGAAGGTTACTCACCATTGGGAGTGACTTCATTAGAAGGTACCATCATCGGAAGGAGGAATGCACGCTATGTCTGCACAATCACGGATGAAGACCATTCGTTCCTTACCAACTGGTGGTGGTGCCTTCAGTTGTGAATATGGCTACGGATGGTTGTTTGGCTGCCTCTTTCCATAGGCAGATACTTAAGCACAATCATTTCTCCTTTCAGGGTCGGTTTACAGTGTGGAGATCCGGGCAAGGGCTCAATGGACAGCCTTGCTTTTTCTGTGTCACCTTCCTTGTGATTTATGTGCTCATGCAGTCAACTCAAAGGCATTAAAGAATAATGCCATCTTTGTCTTTGGCTGAACAGGTAATCACATATCCTGTCTATTCATTTCCACTGAGTATTGTAATGTTGTACTGTGCTATTGAAGTGAAAGGTTTAAACATTGAATATAATTTTTCCAAGACATGCATATCAATTCACAATCCCACTTTATTAAAGAGGGCTTATAGCAACTTTGGGAATTTGGGACTTCATAGGCCACTCAAGCCTCTAATGCTGCAGGTGATCAGTTTCATTCTTTTTTCTATCAAAATAGATTTCACCGATCAACTTTTATAGCAGCTAAGTGAGCGATTATTCCTTATAATGTGGTACTTTTAAAGCCTTTGTTATTCGAGAGAAAATATTTTCCTCTCCCGAGACTTATCAGTATAAACCCAATTTCTAGGTCAATTAATCAGACTTTGAAAGTTGTTTCGAAAAGTTTCCTGTTTATACACTCACCAAAGACTTGAACTTGAACTTCAAAACAAAACATGTCGTGGTATTTTGAGACAACCATTATCTATCTATATTATAATAGCCGTAGATGATTCTGTCTGTCTGTCTGTCTGTCTATCTGTTGGGTGTCTGTCCGGGGTGTGGCTTACTCGGTTTGCAGAGTAGCTCCACCCATAGCTCCACCCATTCTGGGAGTGGCTATAAACAAATATCCACCATTTTATTAACTCGCATAGCTTTGAGTCCTGTTTTGTAGGCCCGTGGTGTCTTGCTCTCCCCCAGTTTTATTTCAAATCAAATTCGATAAATCATTTCATTTTTCACAGTCGCTAACATAGTTTTAGACTCGGTTGAAAAAAAACGGGAAGAAAATCCGATGAAAGTTGCCGTTTATAGAACGAAATGAATTCTCAAAGGCCTGTAACTTCAAGGCCATTGAGTCTCTCTCACGCCTTTATCTCCAATCTAACTCACCATATGATTTCATTTTTATCGATGGTTTTACTTTTAGACTCGGTGTCAGCAATAATTGAGAACAATCCACACACGCGGGAAAATGCAGAGATATATTTTTTAAAATCGCGTCATGGTGTATCATACACCGCCCAACATGACACCGCCGGCAATGTGTCGATATATATTAAAAATTCGCTTTTGCTTTTCCGTTATGATATATTACTATTTCGTTTGATGATAGTCGTCACAAAAACGTCAACAATGATGCCGACATATATTTCTTCGTTTTTTTTTCATTCAACATATTAGCCGGAAGTAAAATATGTTTCAGGAAATTACCGAGAGATATTTCTTCGTTTTTTTTATTAGTTATGTGCGCATACACTTTAAATAGGTTTATTTGAAATCTTTAATTTTCCACAAACATTCCACACACGCGGGAAAATGCAGAGATATATTTTTTAAAATCGCGTCATGGTGTATCATACACCGCCCAACATGACACCAACGGCAATGTGTCGATATCTATTTTAAATTCGATATATCATTTCATTTTTCACAGTCGCTAACATAGTTTTAGACTCGGTTGAAAAAAAACGAGAAGAAAATCCGATGAAAGTTGCCGTTTATAGAACGAAATGAATTCTCAAATGCCTGTAACTTCAAGGCCATTGAGTCTCTCTCACGCCTTTATCTCCAATCTAACTCACCATATGATTTCATTTTTATCGATGGTTTTAGAGTCGGTGTCAGCAATAATTGAGAACATTCCACACACGCGGGAAAATGCAGATATATTTTTTAAAATCGCGTCATGGTGTATCATACACCGCCCAACATGACACCGACGGCAACGTGTCGACATATATATTAAAAATTCGCTTTTGCTTTTCCGTTAAGATATATTACTTTTTCGTTTGATGACAGTCGTCACAAAAACGTCAACAATGATGCCGACATATATTTCTTCGTTTTTATTTAATTCAACATTATTAGCCGGAAGTAAAATATGTTTCAGGAAATTACCGAGAGATATTTCTTCGTTTTTTAAAATTAGTTATGTGCGAATACACTTTAAATAGGTTTATTTGAAATCTTTAATTTTCCACAATATAATTTACTTGCCATTTATCATTTGATGATTACGAGACAAATTCCTCTTGAGGATCGTGACAATTCATGCGCTGCGTGGAAACTTCTATTTCCAAAATGAATGAGACGATCGATGAAGAACGCAGACTTGAACAGGATGCAGCAAGAAAACGAATGAGACGGGCGAACGAGTCCATCGACGAACGTCAATGCAAACTTGCGGGGTCACCCGTGGGAATCCCACGGGCATGGATGTGTGTGACATTTCGACATATTGAGTTAGATGCTGCACATTCATTTTTACAAAATGGTTACTGGCAAGTCATCAGATCCAGAAATGGTGTAAAAACCACCGTTTAGAGGCCATTTTTCCCCGCAAAGCGGGGGTTGGCCTTTTCGGGGACCGTGGTAGTTGTTGTTTTTTTGTCCCCTTTTTGAAGCAATGTTTTACGGCCGGATGCCCTTCCTGACGCCAACCCTTTTTGCCGCCTTCAACGACAAACAGGGAATTACCAGTGAACTGGTACTCAATTAGCCGACCTCGGAAGGATGACAGGCTGAGTCAACCCCCCTGGCATTAATTCGGCGATCGACCGAGATTCGAACCCAGGATCCTAAGCCGGCACCCTAGCCGCTAGCCCAACACCAGAAATGGTGTCATGAACACAATTTATTTACGCACAAGCACAAAAGCAAGACGGGCCGATTTCCGATTCCGACGGGCCAACGGGCGAGACGGGCCGATTTCCGATTCCGACGGGCCGATTTGGAGCAAGAAAAAGAACGAGACGGGAGAAAAAGGAGAGAAACGAGACGGGGAAAGCCGATTGGAGAGGCGAGTGAGGCGCGATTGGAGAGGAGTGTGAGGCGCGATTGGAGAGGAGTGTGAGGCACGATTGGAGAGGAGTGTGAGGCGTGATTGGAGAGGAGTGTGAGGCACGATTGGAGAGGAGTGATTGGAGGGGAGTGTGAGG
This sequence comes from Myxine glutinosa, assembly GCF_964187855.1. Lineage (NCBI taxonomy): Eukaryota > Metazoa > Chordata > Myxini > Myxiniformes > Myxinidae > Myxine > Myxine glutinosa. The sequence continues at coordinate 87,229,357 of NC_136269.1, forward strand.
CACGATTGGAGAGGAGTGTGAGGCACGATTGGAGAGGAGTGTGAGGCGCGATTGGAGAGGAGTGTGAGGCGCGATTGGAGAGGAGTGTGAGGCGCGATTGGAGAGGCGTGTGAAGGATTGGAGAGGAGAGGAGTGTGAGGGATTGGAGAGGTGAGGGATTGGAAAGGAGAGGGATGTGAGGGTTTGGAGAGGAGAGGAGTGCTAGGTGGAGAGAGGAGAGTGTCAGGTGGAGACAGGAGAGTGTCAGGTGGAGACAGGAGAGTGTCAGGTGGAGAGGAGTGAGGGGTCACATATTATGTGAAATAAATAAATTGTGTTCATCACACCATTTCTGGATCTGATGACTTGCCAGTAACCATTTTGTAAAAATGAATGTGCAGCATATAACTCAATATGTCGAAATGTCACACACATCCATGCCCGTGGGATTCCCACGGGTGACCCCGCTAGTCTATCTATAATGCCAGTAATCTCTGTGTGTCTGTCTGTGACCGCTGTTTCTCGACAACCACGGGTCCGATATACTTGAAACTTGCCAGGTATATTGCTGGGGACCCGAGGATGTGCCTTTTCAAGGTTTCATATTAATCGGACAAGTAGTTACCGAGCTATGTCCAAAAAACGATTCAACCAATCAGAGAGCAGCGAGTTATCACGTGTGCCGAACGTGGCGAACAGACTCTGCCTCGGACGGCACATTTGAGAGCGTATTCATTTATTTCACGTTGGCAAACTATGTTGCCGCTATGTTGGCGTTAAACTATGTTTTAAAACTAATTAAAACTAATTTGCGATTCTTTCGCTTTCCTGCGCGTTTGTGCACGCTATGGCGATTTCTTTACCAAACTCCGCAAGCCGTTCGCTTTGGACCAAACCATTTCATGTAAATAGAGGGGGGGGATTGTCACCGTACTCGCAAGCCGTTCGCTTTGGACCAAACCATTTCATGTAAATAGAGGGGGGGGATTGTCACCGTACTCGCAAGCCGTTCGCTTTGGCTTTGCGAATGGACCAAACCATTTCATGTAAATAGAGGGGGGGGGGATATAATTTTAGATATATATATAGTACGGGCATGCCCTAGTATCAAGTAATTGCAGTACCATGAAGATGGCTTTGTAAGAAGTTATTTATATTCTACATTCACAGTATAAACAGTTCACAATGTTAACCAGATTTACATGCTAAATAAGACAGCATTGTACATTTACACTAAAAGTTTATTTACATTGTAGAGAGCATTGCCTCTGTCGCAGTCACACCCAGCTGTCATCGGCACTTTATTTTGAAATGAATGCTTAGATTGCTGGAGGAGAACCTCACAAGTTATGAGAACTGTTTTAGGACCAGTAGCTGAGGAATTTCTGTCACCAATCAACTGCTGAAGCTGAGGTGGTGCGCTTGTCTTTGAGCTGTCTAGTCTGGGTTAAATTGTTGACTCGACTATAAACTGTGGGATTGGTGCTACGCAGGCAGTGTTGTATCGCAGAGTGGGCTGTCGCTCGGATGAACGTTAAACTGTTTTTCAATTTAAAATTGGTCTACCTCTTCTTCTTCTTCCAGATTCTCTCAGTTGCCAGTTTGTAATTGTTGTTGTCCACCGGTTGTCCATTCTTCTTACGACGTGTCCAGTCCATTTCCATTATATTCGTCGCCGGAGGCATTATGTTTTTGGGCTGTCCATCCGTCCATCCGTGCGTCCTGATAGGTTTTTGTCACCACCATAACTTAAGAATGGCTGAATGAATCTAAGTCAAACTTGGGTAAAGTATGTATGATGATGCAAATATAAACTGGTTAGATTATGGGGTCAAGAGGTCAAAGTTCAGAGGTCCCATCAGGTAAAAATTCTGTTGCCGCTCTAATTTGTGTGCTCGTGATGGGATTTTGACCAAACTTGGTATAAGTATACATTTTGATGCAAAGATGAACTGATTCGATTTCAGCAGCAAGAGGTCAAAGGTCAAAGGTCAGAGGTCATGTCAGGTAAAAAAAAGTGATGCAGTACTTGAGAACAGCTTATGGGATTTAAATGAAACTTGGTACAAGTTTGTATAATGATGTAATAATGTGGACAGAGGCATATCGGCCAATGTAACAACGTTGAAGAGTGCTGTTCTAGTTTTTATTGTGAGCAGAATATCAAAGATTTTTTTTACGGCATAGCCCATAGGGCAAAGCCATCTAGAACAGTGTTTGTCGCCATCTAGAACGTATGCATGTACGTCTAGATTCTAGAACAAAGCCGTCTAGAATGTATGTATGCATGTCCCCTCAAACGTATACCAATCATAGCTGAGGATCTGGTCACATGACAGGGTGATGTGATTATGTCTGATGTTATTACGGCAGTACGGTAGCTGACTCTGCACTCCGCCATTTTGATTCCAATTTCATTGAAGCCGAACACATCGTCGAACCTGTCATATATCAAAATCGCCATGCTCTACCTTAACGTTTTTCATTCAGTGTGAAACACAAACAAACCGATTGTTAAAATGACCATCAACTATTGAAAGCATAGGTGTCACGGCTCTTCCAATGACACAGTACGTATAGGCCTTAGGCTTCATGCCTTCATGGCTCACCTTCAGGCCGCTTCAGACAAATCAGCCCAGGTTTATTAACATAGTCGTATTGTTTTTGTAATAATAATAATAGTGTTAATACTAATAATATAGTAAATATAATCGTAACACTGCAATCCCTTTGTCATTATTACAAAGTTTCTAGATTGAAGCGGTGTATGGTTGGTTCATTGTTGACTCGAAACATAGAATAAACCAGTGTCTCAATGCAAAAATAACTTAATACTGTTACAGATACGGCTTTGATGGTATGGTGGGCCGAGCGGGATGGCCGCCGTATCCGTACAAGTTACCCGATTGTACTCGAACGTCGACGAAGCCGCGCTATGCTGGCTCAATAAGGAAAAGAAGACACCCGGCTGGATTATAATCACACAATACGACACCAGGGGTTCAGTTCTCAAGACCTCCGGAGGAGGTTATATTAAGGCGGAAAAGGTTAGATTACAGGGACAAGAGGGAAACATAGGAAGGTGGGCACTTAGACACAACCTTATATTAACCCTAGACAGACCACGGATAAACGGGACAAGGCTCACTCACACGGGGTTTGATGGCCAGGAAAGCGGCAGTCGATGGCTCAGGTGCACCTGGCTCAGGGACAGAATCGCGTACGGTGGGGTCCAGAGATGCGGGTGTGGTCGCTCAGCGCTCGTGGGTCGCGACTTTGGTGGAGATGCCGGGGAGGTCGCTCAGCGCTCGGGAGGGTGGCGTCTTGTCTTTCCAAGCTCGGGGCGCATCTCACGTCACGTCCGGCGCGGGGCCGCGTATATCCGGCGGGGAGTCACGCCCTCGCTCGTTAGCTCCGCCCCGTATGGCATCGGCCCATGGCTTCTCATTGGGTGCGGGGGTTACCGGCTCCGCCCTTGACGAGGGGCCGACAGGGAGCCCCCTTCTGGGTAACCCCGTCGAGCACATGTTCAATGGCGGCCAACCGAGCCGGAGTGAGGACGCAAAGCCGCTGTTGTTGTGGTTGTTGTTGGAGCTTGAGATGATGGGAAGAGATGCGGGGAGGTATGGGAAGGTCCTAAACTCCTACTGGTGCCATATCATCACATTCTGGTGCAACGAAGAGTCATAATTAATGGAAACAAGTCCTTAACTGACATAGATTAAGAATAACTAGCAAGATTTCCTATAATGGTCTACGTGTGGTGCGGGGGACCTGGGCACGACATTTAATGGGGGAATGAAGGGGAAGATCGGCTCTAATGGGTGTTGTTTACAGACAATGGGACTAGGGAATGGGGTAAGGGGAGAGTTGGGGAGTATCGGAGAAGATAGGGGAATATTTACAAGCGGATATGGAGGTCAAATTCCATATTCGCAACATTGCACCCTTCTCTACCCTCGGGGCGTCCCGACCCGATAAATTTTTACCTACTTTAGTGTGGCACGCAATGTAGTTCCCTCTACTATTAACTCTACCCTGAGTGCGACAGTTTTATAGATATTCACAAATGAGTAAATATGTCCCCCTGCGACGTTGCACCCTTCTCCTCTCAGAAACACACCCACAGGATAACCGAATCCGGAAAGAATTCTCAAACTAAACATACAGCCGGTAGGGAGCATTATTTACAAGACTACGCTGCTATTTACACTACGATCCAGGACCTGTCTTTGGAGGAACACATGCAGATGTTATGCATAGAGAGAGCGCGCTTGCCAACATCGATACACCAACCCACGAGTGCTCTGTGGCCGACGGCCTTTAATAACGTGCAGAGCACCCTTTCCGAGCATCAACAGCACCACCCCACCACCAATCGGTGCAGTCACCATTGTTCAATGAAATAAAAATAACTTCAACAACCCCTAACCCTGCAGGTGTCTCTTGCTCTTCTTGTGGTGCACTTGGTGTTAATTATTAGTGGTTCACCTGTATGGCATAGGTGCCCCGTTGACCCATAGGTCCATCCCCGGGTGGTGCTTGGCCGCAAACGAACTGCGGTCCATTGTGGGTGGCCACAACCATTGCGGTCCATATGGTGTACCGATCCAGGCAGCGAACAGCGAAAGTGCAGGCCCACAACTGCGTCGCCAGCACCTCTCTCTCCTCTCTCTCTACCCCAAAGCCAGATCCTCGGAGGTGGGAGACAACAGAAGAAACAAGTGAGTAAGGTGGTAAGGGCGCAAAAGTGCACGCAATGCAAGGTGATGCACACTGGGGGCACATGGGAACCAGGTGAGACAGGTACGTTCCTACCGTACGCCCCCCCCACCAGGTAACCTACATGGCCCCTCCCTTACCCCTTACTGTATCAACAAAACACAACACTACTCATAAACATCTACTTTACAAATCAACAAACATCCCTACTGTCTTCCCCGTTCCTCCCATATACCAAATTCGTCTTCTCTCCCTCCTAACCAATCAAATTTGCCATTTTCAACTCTCATCAAAATTTGCCATCACCAATTCATCATCAGTCCCTCCTAGGGAGGGAGAGATGGAATCACCCCAATGTCTCATCCACGTCGTGATGCGTCTCACAAATCCACAGCAATTTCATTTCCTGCACAAAACAAAGAAAACACAGGTGTGGAGTCATCATCATCACCACAGGCAAGTGGCTGCGTATGGTGCGACAGGTTCATCAATCCTAACTATCTCCTAAATGACTTTAACAACTTTACACTACCCGGGGTCTCTCTCCGGCCAAACCATTGGCCCTCTTACACTATGGGTTCTAAAAACCAATTCCCATTGGCCAAACTGTGGTGCTCTTCAATTTGGGGTCTCACTCCCCCGATTCATCTCCCGGTGCCCTCGCACAATTTCTGGGCTGCGGCGTGTACCTCTCCCAGTGGGTCTACCCACCTGCACACCTCCACCACTGCAGTTGCCTCCGAGCTTACCTGCTCCTCACCCTAACCTAACTACCTGGGGAAGGCCCTCTGGCTCTCTCCCCACTCCGTGCCCTCTCTGGCACTGGGCTGCCCGATCCACACCCGGGATCCTCAGGCACCCACTCACAACTACCGGCTCCCAGAGCCCACCTGCGGCCTCACCTGGCCGACATCCTCACAGTGGTGGAGTGCCCAACCAACTACACACACTAACAGGCTACACGCCCAGCCATTTCCACAACACTAATGCACCCATTCACAACACCATTCTGCAACCGCACCACAAATGCCAATATCCAACCACAATTTACCTGCACCCTCTACCTAACACTTACACTACCCGCCCCGGGTGCTCGTGAAAGGGGTCCACTCTTCCCCCATCCACACCTTCGCACCATGCACACCACTCCGTACCACTCACTCCAACTCTCTCCACACACCTGTACCTGCACACCTGTGCTCTCACACCTGGTGCCACCTGCACCCTTCTCTCCCCAAGCGCATTCGCGCTGATCCACAACACTCACTACTCATACACTGCTCCACACACCTGTCCAGTTGCACACCTGTGCAATCACACTTGTTCAATTCTCACACACACACGGCACCATCTCAGCTAACTACTCCCTTCTGAACTTTGCGCTTCCCAGTCGTCCCTTTAACTATTGCGCTCCCTCGTCATTATAATCCACACTAATCTACCTGCGTCCCCACTACAGGTATCAGTCACTAACTAACCTTAACGTTACCTAAGGTCAATCCTCGCTAGATCCCTAACAATATAACCTAACCCACCCGGGCTAGTTTTCACTGCCATACACCCCATAATCTAGTGCTCCTTTGCCCCCCATGGAAAGGATGGTGGATTTGCCATCCCACCACATCGGGGGTCTCTCACTACCAATTTTGCACATCAAATTTCAACAAATCAAAAATTTGGCCAATCACTGCCCATCATCTGCCAATCACTACTGCCAATCCCTTGCCAATCATCAAATTTTGTTTTTCTCTAATTTTGGGTCCAAAACACTAACCTCATCACCCAGTCTACTCACTACTGCCTCTCGGTGCGCCAATTCCTGTCCAAAGCCCGGCTTCGTAAAGCCAAGCAATGGATGCTGGTTGTTTTGTGCCAGCGGCTGGCTGCATCCTGCCTTCGGTGCAGGGAAGGAGGTTTACCCGGCCCGAGATCCCACGCATCACCTCGGCGTGGAGCCATCCAATGTCCCGATCTCGACCTGCCGGCACGTCTCAACAAAACGTGGTCGCCATAACGACCCTTCCTATCGGGCTGCAAGCTCCGCCTAGTGGAGCCTGGACGCGGCCGTTCAAAGCGAGGCCCGGCACGCACCGAGGGCCTGCTTCGGCTAAAAGTCGTTCTAAACTCTACCCCGTCTAACGTCGATGCTTCACCTGCATGCTTACATCCCGCAGCCCGTTCCTTGCTCACACATCCAGCCGTTTCCATGCCCCTCGTACCGTTCCTTACACACCCAGGTACACCCATTCCACTCACCGCCTTGGTCACACACCTGACCACCGAACACTTTGGCACACACTCGTTGGTAGCACACCTCACCAATACACCGCTTCGCACCCCTTCCTCAGTCACCTCCTCTGTGACAATCACAGGTGTGCTCTCATTCGCACACCCAACCACGTGCCTCACCACCAACTCCAGCGTGCATTCCCACTCACGCTCTACCATTCCAGGTGTGCATCCTTCCATCCCAGGTGTACATCCTCGCTCACCTGTCACAACTAACTCACGCTCCATGTCACTCTCACTACTTTCACCTCCATTCCTGACAGCGCACTCATTCCTCATGCACCTGGCCGTCACACACCTTTCTCGCGCACACTCTTGCGCACACTCTCCGGTCACACCCTCTGTAACACTCACCACACCACGCTTCCATGTGCTCCCTCGCACACGCGCTACGACCGACTCACTCTCGCCAACACCCTCACTCCTTGGCACGCACTTTTTCCTCACACACCCCAGAGTCGGACTTTCTTGCACACCTCCTTTTTCGCACACCAGACCTGTCGCACACTTCACCAACGGCCTTTCACGAACACCCGGGTCTATCTCGACCCCCAAGCCTCTTAAATCACCTGGCGCATCATACGCACGACCATATTGGTCACCACTTACACCGGGTCCTCTTTCTCTTCGCTTCTCCTCCATCACCTGCGAATCCCTCATCCGGTTAATGAGCACATCATCACGATCCGAACACAGACTTTGGACCAATTCTTTTACTTCCTCCTTTATCTCTTTCTTATCCTCTCTCCGTCGCTTCTTAATTTCGCTCACCCCTTCTTCCACTTCTTCTAATTTTTGCTTCATCTCCTTCATCTCTTCGTGCGCCCCTTTAAGTTCTTCCTCTAACTCCACTTTATTTTTTTCTATGTGCTCCCGCACCTCCCGCTCTTTAACCTCCATTACCTCTACCACCTTGTCCATTTTCCTCGTCAGGTCCTCATGTACCGTCTGGCACTCTTTTTTAATTACCCCTACGTCCTTTTTCATCTCCTTCTGTGTCGATTTTAAACCCTCTATTACCGCTGTGTTCTTCTTTACCTGGTCCCCCAGCTCCTTTTGTCCCACTGTCAGTTGTTCTACTCCCAGCGTCAACTCCTCTATACCACCTTGCAATTTTACAGTCCCCTTTCTCACCTCTTTCTCCATGCGCTCCTTACAGTGCCTCACCTCCTCGCGCACTCCTCCGACCTCCTCACTCACTCCTCCTCTGATCTCCTCTCCCATCACTTGCATCTCCTGCCCAGATGCCACCCTCATCTGCTCCATTTCCTCCCTGTGAGCATCCAGTTTGGTTTCTACCCCCATTCTGACCCCCTCTATCTGCTGCCCCATTTGGTTAACTTCCCTTTCCGCTTGGTCCCTCATGTCCCTCAATTTGCCTTCCATGGTGTTTTCTAACCCCTCTAACCCTTTTTGCATCCCTTCCATTTGATTCTCTTGAGCGGCCATTCTGTTTTCTACCCCCGTTAACCCCTCCTGTATTTCCCCTAATCTATCGTCTAATTTCCCAAATTTCATGTCTAATCCCTTAAAATTATTGTCTAATCCCTTAAAATTATTGTCTAACCCCTCACTGGTACCCCTCGCTTCGTCCCTCATTACCCCCAATTGCTCACTCCGAGCCCTCGCTTCGTCCCTCATTACCCCCAATTGCTCACCCTGAGCATCCATCCGGTTCCCCATTTGTCCCATTTTGGCTTCTAGCCTGTCCATAAGGGCCCCCATTTGCAGGAGGAAAAGGTTCGGATCCACCAGGGGCGCTGTCACGGTCGCCGGCGCGGTGACCAGCGAGGCGCCATTTCGCGCGTCTGCTACCCCCGCTGTTTCGCTCTCCTCACGTGTCTCAATTTGGTCCTGGACCGACCCTGCTTCACTCTCCCCTACCGGACCCCAGCCGTCTTGATCCGCCATAGCGCGACCTTCAAAATTCGAGTTTCGTAAAACAAATTCGAAATTTCGCCGTTATACTTTCGTCGAGCGCAGTACCCGCGCTCCGGATCGATTTTGTCGAGCGCCGTACGCGCTCCGGATCGATTTTCCCTCCCAAAATTTGGGCCTAACTAATTTAGTCCCGGGTCCGAATCTCACTCCTCGACACCAATTGTTGCAGATACGGCTTTGATGGTATGGTGGGCCGAGCGGGATGGCCGCCGTATCCGTACAAGTTACCCGATTGTACTCGAACGTCGACGAAGCCGCGCTATGCTGGCTCAATAAGGAAAAGAAGACACCCGGCTGGATTATAATCACACAATACGACACCAGGGGTTCAGTTCTCAAGACCTCCGGAGGAGGTTATATTAAGGCGGAAAAGGTTAGATTACAGGGACAAGAGGGAAACATAGGAAGGTGGGCACTTAGACACAACCTTATATTAACCCTAGACAGACCACGGATAAACGGGACAAGGCTCACTCACACGGGGTTTGATGGCCAGGAAAGCGGCAGTCGATGGCTCAGGTGCACCTGGCTCAGGGACAGAATCGCGTACGGTGGGGTCCAGAGATGCGGGTGTGGTCGCTCAGCGCTCGTGGGTCGCGACTTTGGTGGAGATGCCGGGGAGGTCGCTCAGCGCTCGGGAGGGTGGCGTCTTGTCTTTCCAAGCTCGGGGCGCATCTCACGTCACGTCCGGCGCGGGGCCGCGTATATCCGGCGGGGAGTCACGCCCTCGCTCGTTAGCTCCGCCCCGTATGGCATCGGCCCATGGCTTCTCATTGGGTGCGGGGGTTACCGGCTCCGCCCTTGACGAGGGGCCGACAGGGAGCCCCCTTCTGGGTAACCCCGTCGAGCACATGTTCAATGGCGGCCAACCGAGCCGGAGTGAGGACGCAAAGCCGCTGTTGTTGTGGTTGTTGTTGGAGCTTGAGATGATGGGAAGAGATGCGGGGAGGTATGGGAAGGTCCTAAACTCCTACTGGTGCCATATCATCACATTCTGGTGCAACGAAGAGTCATAATTAATGGAAACAAGTCCTTAACTGACATAGATTAAGAATAACTAGCAAGATTTCCTATAATGGTCTACGTGTGGTGCGGGGGACCTGGGCACGACATTTAATGGGGGAATGAAGGGGAAGATCGGCTCTAATGGGTGTTGTTTACAGACAATGGGACTAGGGAATGGGGTAAGGGGAGAGTTGGGGAGTATCGGAGAAGATAGGGGAATATTTACAAGCGGATATGGAGGTCAAATTCCATATTCGCAACAATACTTACATTATTTGCTAACTGGTTTCGCCACCCAGGTCATACTATCCTCTTCAACTAAAGTATCAAGCAAGCCTGGCTACGGGTATAGTACGTATATGTATGCTAGACATTCGGTCTTGTTTTTTAAAATTCTATCCCTCCGTTTCTCTTCTTTTTTCCTCTTTTTTTTTTAGACCAAAAGAGCATCTTTGCATGTCTTTTTGCATGGTGTTCTATTTTACTCCATAGTCTCACTGCCATATGTGATTGCTGGGTGAGCACACTAATTGTGAACTTTACTCAGACACAATGGCAATTTGCTTTTCATAAGGTTTTTCCCCCCGCCCCTCAAACAAGGTCGGAGATGGGGACATTAAAATGAGCTCCGTCCGACTGACCTTAACCCTAACCCTAACCGTAATCCCACATCTGTCCATGTACTTTTGTGTACGTGATATTTCAAATATCGTTAAATATTTAGCTTTCATATTGCAGATATCTATTTCTCATTACTTTATCTCAACCTGATTATATCACTGCTGTGATTGGCTGAATTTTGTTGCCATGGCAACCATATAAGTAACTTAGCTTGTGTGCGCAATATTTCAAAAGCTCTTCAAGATGTAGCTTTCATATTACACAGACCTATTCCTCATACTCCCAAAAGGCAGGGGACCAAGAGTATCAATCAGCTCCTTGAAAATTCTTCAAATGCTGTCTATCCTTCTCTCTGGTAAATCTCTTCACTCAATCAAAGTGATTCTTTAAGTTGTCCTAAGTGAATGTAATTGCTGGTTTATTTAATTTTGCAATGATCAATATGAATCTTATTATATTTGCATAGCAATTGAACATTATTTATTGTCTTTGTCATATGCCTTTTTAGTCTGATATTCAAACTCTTCAAATTGATCTCCTCCATGAGGATTTTCAGTACTTCAACGCTGTTTGAAATCTTACTATAATTCACCAAATGTCCGTCTGTCTGTTCGAAGGTACCATAAAAACTGGTGAACCGATCGCAAAGATATTTTGGGTGGATAATCCTGGGATCTCCAGCAGTAAAATAGGCTATTTAGTTTTCCCAATTTCAGCTTTGGTCTCCAGTATTCTCAGGTTTGGACTCCCGCATAACATTCGCGTTCGCATAACGTTCATTGTAACGATGTTCTCATTGTGATGATGTTGTGACGATGTATGTGTTCACGATAGTGTTTGACGTGACGGTGTGAACGTAATTTCGTAATGAATTTCGTTTAGTAATCCTTTAATGAACGTTTAATGTTTAATGAACGTTCAATGCCCTTCGATGTCCGGGGCCGCACGCGCGCTACACTGGACGGTCCAGTGTGTACCTTGACCTTGCCCTTGCCCTTTGCCGTCAGGCTCGGGTAAACCGCTGAGCCCCATCCGTGATGGGGACTGGGGCTTGAGACAGTGTCCCACGAACGAGGAATTCCCAGTAAGCGCGAGTCATCAGCTCGCGTTGATAAAGTCCCTGCCCTTTGTACACACCGCCCGTCGCCGCACGAACATCACAATGAAACACAATCACAATTCACATATTCGTGCAATTCGAATAAATACGAATAAATAAATTCGAATTCTAATATTCGAATAATAATTCAAAAATTTTCATCACAATGAAAACATCGTCACAAACGGGTACTGGAGCTGGAGACAATGTGACAAACGTCACAAACGGGTACAATATTGGAGAGGCCATAGCCAAAACGATTTGTTTTCTCTGGTACGTGTTTCTGGGTGGGTACCGTTTCAGATAAACCGGTAAAATGCCTCCCAAACGGAAAGCCTCATTAACGAAAACGTCCAAGGAAGTTGTTGCAAGAAAGAAGGCTCGCCGAGACGAGGACTATCAGAGGCAGGAACAAGTACGTGACACAGCTGCACACCAGTCTCGGAGGCAGTCCGAGGAATACAGATCTGGTGAACAAGGACGTGACACAGCTGCACACCAGTCTCGGAGGCAGTCCGAGGAATACAGATCTGGTGAACAAGATCGTAACACAGCTGCACACCAGAGCGCTAGGAAGGTCCAGCTTAAAGTGGCTCTAACGCAAAAGAGGAGGATTTGAGCAGTATTTGATGTTTGATGTCCAGCACTCTGAAGACGCTGACTATCCAGCAAAGCAGCAAGGTCACAAGCTGCCAAGTCTGTATGATACAGGACGTAAGTGCCCCTTCTGCACGGCCCACTGCTGGAATGACGAACGACCTGGATTCTGCTCTGAGAAGGGCAAAATTCCAATCAATTTGCTCAAGACCTACCCTGAAGATTTCAAAGTTCTGTTCGACCGAAAGGAGTTTATTGACAAGATACGCCAGTTCAACAATGCCTTGGCCATGGCATCGATCGGAATCAAGGAGCACTTCATGCCAGGATTCAGCCCCATGGCGAAGCTTCAAGGTAAAGTTTACCATCACATTGGACCACTCCAGCCAGAAAGTGATCAATCGCATCCAACGTTCGCTCAAATATAGTTCCATGACAGTGACGAACTGGAAAACCGACTGCGATTTAATGAACAGCTCAATGGTAATATTGACATTCTGAAGACTCTCCAAGACTGGCTTGCGTCAGAACAATCCCTACATCCAGTCTCTCAATTGGAGAGGGAAGGCTACCCATCGATGCAGAAATCACCGAGTTTAAAGTTCAAGTCAAGGAGAACTACCTGACCCAAGGAGAAAACGTCAAGAGCCTCACTGACATCATATTCAGCAACCTGAGCACCTTGCATGCTGACAGGAACTGGCTTTGCAGCCAAACCATCCTCTGTCCTACGAATGAGGCGGTTGATGAAGTGAATGCGATCGTACTGCGGCAATACCCTGGGAAGGAATCTGTCTACTTGAGCAGCGACAAGATAATGTAAGTAGAGAATAGACACCAATATCCAGTAGAATTCCTTAACTCGATATGCGCATCAGGAATGCCTCCTCACAAACTCTGCCTCAAGAAGGGAGCTCCGATCCTGCTGCTGCGAAACTTTGACCCTAAAAATGGCCACTGCAATGGGAGTCGTTACATCGTGGACAACCTGATGCCGAATCTCATCGATGCGACACTAGCTACTGGGCCGGCCTCATACTGGAAACAAGATATTCATACCGAGGATTCCAATCATTCCATCCGAAAACCTGTTCCCCTTCCAGATTCAGCGAAAACAATTCCCTGTCCGACTCTGCTTTGCAATGACCAGTAACAAGGCTCAAGGTCAGACATTAGAAAAGGAAGGCATCTACCCAAAGACAGATTTCTTCAGCCATGGACAGCTTTATGTCGCCATGAGTCGTGTTGGCAGCAGCGACAATATAAAAATGTTTGCCAAGAACTTCAAAGAGAGAAAAGGAACTTTTATCAGCAATGTCGTCTATCCTGAAGATCTTAGCTGAAGAAGAGGTACAAAATCATTCAATTATTTTCCCTAAAGAAAAGCGTACAGTTGATATCACGATTTGAAACACGATGGAATCATATTTACCGATATGAACAGTGATGTGGCTTTTATTGAAATTCTAAAGATCCTGTTTTCATTTTGATGATTTACGTGTGATATGATTTGACGGATGTTTATATGAATCGTTTAAAATAAAAAAAATTCTGCCTCCAATTTCTGATATTTTGCCTTTTCATTTCGGCTTTCCAATTGAAGCCCCGCCCATAGGGCGGGTACCGTTGCTAGTGTGACCAATGACGCTTTCATGATCAACTTTTAATTGCCATGCCCAGTAAATGGCACACGTAAAGTTTCGAGTCAATCAATTTGGTGGTTTGGGAGAAGCTGTGTTTTTAAGGTTTTAGGTTAAATTCAATATGGCTGCCAAACCATGTGACCTATGATGTCATAAATTTAATCTTTCATTACAAATGTGTCAAAGATCATTTGCATGCAATTTCAGATTTTTAGGATCTGGCATTCGATTAAAGCATTTATGACTGGTATACCACTTCACCGATGATGTCATCATTATCATGCTTTTGTTCCCCATTGGGAGGATTTTACAATGTACCAAGTTTCAAATTTTTCCATTCGGCAGTTTCCAAGAAATAATTTTATAATTTTTTTTTTTTTTTTTTTTTGTATACAACATCGAGGCTCGTGAAAGAGCGAACATTAATCACACAGAAAGACAAACAGACACATAAAACAAATAACATCGGGAGCGGTAGACAAGACGGGGAGAGAGGGGGAAGGACACAAATACAACATTTGAGAGCAGGGACCGAGAGACATGGAGACATCGAGAGATCTGTGGGAGGGAGAGGGCTTTGGGGGGGAGGCATGGGAAGGGGAGGGGGGTGGGAGAGGTATAAAACATATGGACACTGCAAGGACTTCCAGGAAAGAAGTTGGAATTTCAAGCAAGGTGGATCTGGGGTGAATTAGTGGGGGTAGAAAAGATCAAGGTTTTGGATGGGGGAAGATAAGAGATGGTGGTGAACAGCTGTTTTAAAGACCTGGAGGGAGGAGTGGGATTGAAGGGAGTGTGGGAGTTTGTTCCAGAGGCGGGAGAAAAGAGGAATGAAAGAGTGAAGGTGAGCAGAGAGCCGAGATTTCGGCAGTTTAACCATCAGAGGGTTGCTGGCAGATCTTGTGCGACCTGTAGGAATATTTGGGGGACAGAGCACAGAGAGAGCTGGGGGAGCAAGGCCGGAGAGGAGTCGGTAGAAGACAGAAAGACCACCTACCTGCCTGCGGTGAGTGAGTGAAAGGCCCTCAGAGATAGCTTCATCGCGGGAGATTCTAATGATTCTGAAAGCTTTGGATTCAACAGCGTGAAGCCGAGCCAGGTGTGAGGCAGGAGCACCAGCCCATAGGGGAGAACAGTATTCCATTGAGCTGCGGATGAAAGCCTTGTATGTGGTGAGGAGCTCAGGTGTGCCTAGGAAGGACTTCGCACGACGGAGGATGCCCAGTCGGCGACTGGCTTTGGAGGCCAGCTTGGAAATGTGGTTTTCCCAAGAAAGATCATGGCAGATAGTGAGACCCAAAAGCTTGAGCGACAGAACTTCTTGGAGAGGATTGTTGAGAAAGTAGATGGGAGGGTTGTCCAGTCGATCTTTTCGGAGAGACATTGTAAGAGTGTGAGATTTGTCAGGATTGAAAGACATGTTCCACTTGTTTGACCAGTCTGTGATTTTGTCCAGGTCTTCAGAGAGTGAGGAGGCTGCAGACTGCCGATCTGACGGAAGAGGAATGGAGCGGCAGAGAGTGGTCATCAGCAAAGAGATATAGACGATTTTCCAGAGAGTCGGAGAGATCATTGATAAAGACCAGAAAAAGCACAGGGCCCAGCGCACTGCCTTGGGGAACTCCAGCCTGAACAGGAAGGGGAGATGAGAGAAATCCATTCAGGGCCACACGTTGACTACGACCAGAGAGGAAGTCTGCAAGCCATGCATGGAGATTTCCATGGATACCATAGGAGGAGAGTTTGGTGAGCAGAGCTGGGTGCCAGACCGTATCGAAGGCACGTGATATGTCAAGGGAGACAGCTCTGATTTCCTGTTTGGCATTGAGGACCTCCATCCATTGTTGAGACAGCAGAAGCAGCATGTCCAGAGTAGAGTGACCTGGTCTGAAACCAAATTGATGATCAGAGATCAAGCCATTGGAGAAGAGGAAAGATTTCATATCCGAAGCAATGATGGATTCCATGACTTTGCTGATAATTGGGAGCAGGCTGATTGGTCTGTAGTTGCAAGGATATGTTTTTGCACCTTTTTTGTGTAAAGCGGTAATGTTTGCTGATTTCCAGGTTGCTGGCAGATGACCTTGAGCAAAAGATAGGGTGAAAAGAACAGAGAGAGGGTGAGATAGAGCGGCAGAGCAGGATATTAGGACCCGTGGGCTGATGCCGTCTGGTCCAGTTGCAGAATCAGAGTCGAGGTTTGACAAAAACTCCTCCACCTTGTCAGGAGAGAAGGACACAGAGTCCAGGAGCAGTTGGGTTCGACTGGGAAAGGTGGGAACAGAGAGAGATGGGTTTGGGACTAAGGATTTTGAGGCAAACACATAGTTGAGGCATTCGGCTTTGTCACGTGCGATGTCAACTGTGTGGCCATTTGAGGTAAGGGAGGGGATGGAGGGGGAACAAACACCAGAAACGGATTTGACCAGACGCCACCAGGATTTGGAGGAAGGAGACAGGTTTGAGAGTTCATTCTTGAGTGAGGAGAGATAGTGCTTCCTGGCACTCCTGAGGGTAGACACACACTTGTTCCGAGCTTGGTGGAAGGAACTGAGATTGCCTTCAGTTGGATTAGCCTTCCAAGAGGCAAAGGCAAGTTGTTTCAGGGCAACTGCCTCACCACAAGATTCAGTGTACCATGGACGGGAGGAAGGGTAAGACAACTGAAGGCGAGATGGGATAAATCTGTGCATGAGAGAGATCAGTTTGCTTTGGAAGAGTTCCCAGGAAGAATTGATGTCAGAGGCAGTGGAGATGGGAGACCAATCCAGATGATTGATGGCGGCTTGAAGACCGTCCCAGTCGGCCTGAGTGAAATGCCAGACTCGTCGACGCTGAGGAGGCTCTCTGAGAATGGCCAGAGAGATGTCCACTTTGACAAGCACATGATCAGAAGAACCGATTGGAGCAGAGGAAGAGCAGCAGACATTAGCAGGGAAGTTTGTCATAACCAAGTCTAGAATAGAAGATACTCCATTGGCTGAGATCCGGGTCGGGAAATTGACAGATTGTGTCAATCCCAGTGAGTCACAGAAGTCCTTTGCTGAGGTGCCATGACTGGTGAGAGAGGAACCCACACCCAACCAGGTGGCATGATGACAGTTGAAGTCACCACATATGAGGAAGAGAGAGTTGGGATGAGTGGATAGAAGTTGGTCCATGTTGTCAGACAGTGAAATGTAGATGGAGTCATCACTGTTTGGGGGATGGTACAGAACACATATGAACAAAAGGTGGGAGTGGAGAGGAAGCCGTAGCCAGAGGTACTCCTGGGGGTGAGGAGGAGAGAGGGCAGTGCAAGGAGAGTGGGGAAGAGAGTTTTTGATAAAGATAGCCACCCCACCACCAGGCCGAGGCTCAGGTCTATCATACCGGAGGAGGGAGTAGCCAGGAAGAGATATTAAGGAATCAGAGACATCTTGAAGGAGGAAAGTCTCTGTTAGGCAGATCAAGTCTGGATTGTCAGAAGCAACCTGTATGGAGAGATCAGTCAGGTTTGAGCGAAGGCCCCAGATGTTTGAGGTCCATACCGTTAATGAAGAGAGAGGGGGAGCATCGGGTACAGGACAGGGGAGGGGAGGAGTAGGGTAAGATGAAGGATGAGAGGGGGAGGTAGGGAGAGCAGTTGATAGTGTGTCAGAGATTGCAGAAGAGTTCCAAGAAAGGGAAGGATGAGGAGGATGAAAGGTTTGATGGTGAAGGGATGAGGCACAGTGAGAGATTGTTTGAGGGGGGGGGGGGGCAGAGGAAAGTAGAAGGTTGGGGGGGTGGAGGTATGAGATAGAAGGGAGACGAAGTGGGGAGGAGGCAGCTTTGAGGAGGAGGGGGGAGGAGGGAGAATTGGGGAGGAATGGTATGGGGGGAGATTTGAATGGGAGGGGTTGGGGGGGAGTTTTGAAGGGGAGGAGTGAGGGGGGAGTTTAGGAGGGGAGGAGCAAGGGGGGAGTTTAGGAGGGAAGGGGCAAGGGGGAAGTTTAGAAGTGGAGGGGCAAGGGGGGAGTTTAGGAGTGTAGGGGCAAGGGGGGGGGATTTGGAGGGGAGGGGCAAGGGGGGAGTTTAGGAGGGGAGGGGCAAGGGGGGAGTTCAGGAGTGGAGGGGCAAGGGGGGGATTTGGAGGGGAGGGGGAAGGGGGGAGTTTAGGAGGGGAAGGGCAAGGGGGGAGTTCAGGAGTGGAGGGGCAAGGGGGGAGTTTAAGAGTGGAGGGGCAAGGGGGGAGTTTAGGAGTGTAGGTGCAAGGGGGGGGATTTGGATGGGAGGGGCAAGAGGGGAGTTTAGAAAGTGGATGATTAATGAAAGACGAACATTGATAACAAATTGGGTTTGTTGTGATTTTCAAGTTAGCAATCCGATTCAGAACGATGGAGGAGGATGGAATGAATGTGAATTTAGACCATGTAGTGAGGGAGACGTATAAGATATTGAATTTCTTTTTTTTGAAGTGGAATGAGTTGGAGAGGAAATTGAGAAAAGCCTTTTAAATAGGAAGAAAAACAGCGTGTTGTAATATACCACTGAATAAAACACTGAAGGGGAAAGGTTAAACATATTTAAATAATATTTAAACAGAACCGTGAACAATCTTATATGCACAAAATACCAACGGGGGGAGAGCCGAGAGGGACCACCACGAGTCACGTGAACAGGGCAAACGGTGGATGGCAAGGAGATAATGGGGGCGGGGCGAACAGCACACCTGGACAGAAAATACAGGATGAGACAACAGTACACGTGGAGAAAGGAAAATAAAAAAATTTTGGGGGGGGGGAGGGGGGTGGGTATTTAGAATGTTAGACAGAGTATTATGTTCGGGGTAGAAGGGAAAAAACTAAGAGCCAAGCAAAACACGCTTAAGTTAACAAACACCGACGGGGGTACAACTCCAAGGCCGCACACGAGGAGCAGAACACGATTAATTAATTACGAGTTACAGGAAATTCAAACCAAAACTAACTATAATCAAACAATAACGCATGGACGATAAAATAACGAGTTGAAATTTGACAATCTATCTGGGGAAATGGGGGAGAAACACGTGGTCGAAGAACGAACGAACGAATAAGAATGAATAAACGAATTAGAACAGAGAAGGAAATGTTTTTTTTTTTTTGTTTTTTTTGAGTTGAGATTTACATAAGGAAGTAGGCTATGGGGTGAAAAGACTGGGAAAAGAGAGAACGAAAGTTATTGGATCACAAACGACGGACCGTTGAGAGAAAAACAAAGCCTCAAGGTTGTACAGTGTACACTGACAAGGCCTCAAGACACGACACGAATTAACACGATTTTCAATACAGGTATGAAAGATTTGCACCGAAAATCTTCGTCGGGACACAATATACGTACAATACACCATAAAATAAATACAGTTATAACGAAAATACAAATGGGAACAATTGCTTAACTTCGATTTCGATGGAGAGCGTGTCGAGCAACGAATAAACGAACCCTCGCCAGCAAGACCGGAAACGGAAGTCTGGGTTATTATTCGCGTTTAATCCAAGATGGCTGCCATGCCACGTGACCTATGACATCACAATTATCACAAAAGCATTCTGCATAGGTGTTGCTCCTACCCTGAAAGTTTTGTCTCAATCGGTCATGTGGTTGTTGAGAAAAACGAGGTTTAACTCGGACGGACGGACAGACGGACAACCCGAAAGCATAATGCCCCCGGCCACCTTCGGGGGCAGAGGTATAAAAAAGGTGAACCATTGTTTAGTCTCCACTTCTAAAACCTGCTTGATCCCCTAGTAATTGGTCACTTCAATTCTGAGTCTGTTTTTAAAATACTTTTTGTGAACAATTTACAAATACTGCAGAGAATGGATGATAATTCTTTGTGTTCATCTTCTCTTCTTTTTGTGAATCAGTAACAGTAAAGAGTTCTTCCAAGTTATGGAGATTATTCCATCTTTTAAGCACTTTGTGAATAGTTTTGCCAATTGACTCTGCAGCAGTTCAGCACAATCTTTGATTGCATGTATAACAATTCAGCGGTTCAAACCCCGGCAGAGTCATACCAAAGACTAAAAATGGTACATGCTTTTTCCTTGGTGAGACAGACGGCGCCATTATCGTGGCGTCACTGGTGCGCAGAGTTTCCCGGGAGGACCCCCCAAGCTCAGTGGTTGTGTTCGACTCGTCTAACAGTCCTTTGTGTGGTGTCTCGTGCATTCGTCTGTACGTATGTCCATGTCTTTGAGATGTGTATGTGGCAGCTCCACTACGAGCCTTAGATCCAATAACAATAACAACAACAACAACAACAACAACAACATGGCTTCGTTGTTATTTATTATGACTGATGTACTGCAGACCTCTTCTTCATGGGTCTTCAGATTATCTCTGCAGAGAAAGCTGCTCCTATTAAATGTGGACATGAATGAATAATTAGAACTCTATCAGACAAATAATGTCTTCTAGATATTTTTTTCATGGTCCATTAATGGCTGAATGTCTTGGTAGTGGAGTGGGTAATCCCTTGGTGCATTGTCTCATTGTTGTGGGTTCAATTTCCAAGGCTGTTCAGCGGAAATTTCTGCACCCTGCGATGGATAACTGACCTGCCCAGGATTGTTTATTTGCAATGAAAACGTTTACAACTTGTCGTGAAAGCCCCAACAGTTGGTAAAGTGTATAGATGTCCTCCTCTATGAATGCTCCATCTTTAAGTAACTCCAGGATCAGTGACCAATGATGCAAGTTTCCCAATAATCCTAAGAACCCTGCTGAAAATTCCATGTTATACTTCTCACTGATGAAAATGATCTTCTGTTCAATTCAGTCGCTAATTGAGATGATGGAAAACTGCTGGTTGTAATATAATTTTCATGCAATTCATTGAAACCGGTTATAAAAGCAAAAAAAAACAAAGACCAAACTTTTCCAACTTTGTAGAAACTGTGAAATTAGCTAAAGAATATTGGCAACATAATTAAGCAGTGAAATTACAGAGTAAATTAAGGAAAAGTACAAAACTTTTAGATTGTACAAAGAAACTTGGTTGGAGGCAGAGAAAAGGACAAAACTTTGAGGAAAAAGAAGAAAGTAGTTACATAAACATTAAGGCAGACGTGAAGGCAATTCGAGGAATCTATAGCAATATTTATTTTGTAAAACCGTAGTGGGACTTTTAATAAAAATTTACATGACAAGGAGTGGAGGGGTGTGGGGGAGTTGAGGACAGATGTATCACCAGTTTGGAGGAGTACACTATGATCGCATCAAGGGGATGATCGCATCGTGAGATAGCTGACATTTTAAATGAGTATTTTGCATCATATTTTACACGGAGGAGGGTAGAAAAACTGGGCTTTAATGATGGGATAGATGGATGATTAGGGTTAGGGTTATGGTTTACAGTTACAAAATCTGGAAGATGGATGGATAATGGTCTGACATTGATCCTAATGGTCTTCATTCTTGACATTGACATTTAGGGAAGTTTGTATCATCCATAGTGTGAAAATGAGTTCAGCTACAGCTAGAAAGTTTGGGTATGTAGATGGTGGTTCGTGTGCAGCCTGTGGCTGCTGCTTGCATCATTTTCTGGGGACGTGGCTGTGCCGCTGATGGATTGCCCTCTATTACCAATCAGCTGGTATTCATTTTGCCGACCTCGGAAGGATGACAGGCTCAGTAAACCGACCTGGTGCTAATTCAAGGCATGACAGGTGCTCAAACTCAGGATTCCAAGATTTCAAGCCAGCTACCTTAGCCGTTAAGCCCACACGAGGCTTGAGGTATGTAGATAGAAAATGGTCCGATGGTGATCTGAACGATCTTCCTTTTCAGAGCGCAATGCAACCCAACGGTCATAACCGTCCAATGCTTTAGGGATGTGGATTTGCAATAATACAACTGCGCAGAAGTGACCAGCAATGTTGATGTCAATGATATCATTCAAATTCTCTATTGTGCTATTGAGATGTAATAGCGTGGTTTGGCTGGCAACACTCGCCTCGCCACACGTCGCTGCAGAGGCACGAGCTTGTTTAAACTGAGGATAATGACCCGACTGTACGTGAGTTGCTGTGTTGTCATGATTTACATCAATCATAATACAAACATTTTTTGTACAAATGTATTTGTAATATTAGTGATATTATTTAATTGTAATTTATCTATATATATTAAACACAGTTTGTGTGTGTGTGTGTGTGTGTGTGTGTGTGTGTGTGTGTGTGTAATGTTACCGATAGACTCCGAAACGGAGAGGCTCACGTGCTTGATATTTGGCATAGACATGGCCATTGAGCCTGGGACGAACATGGCCGAGACCATATTTGACGAGATCCATATTTTTTATTCATATTTACGTCAGCGCATTTCAGCGAAGTACCCGCTAATCTCAGCCGGCGCCAGAGCTTGCTGATTCGCTCAGAGCGATCACGTGATGTTCCATCCCGTCACACGTCACACGTTTGCACCTAATTCAGGGCGAAAAGCTATTGCGTTTTTTCACCTTTATGCGATCGTGTTTTGTGTCGATTTTGTGCGATATGAATTAAATTTTAATTCATATTTCGTGTTTACGAATTCGAATACGAAGGATTTCCCCTTTCCCCTTTCGATTTCGAATACGAATCGAATACGAGCTTGAGTCGAGAGAGCGAATGTACGGGTCTCCCCTCCCCCACCCGGCAATGCCGGGTACTTCTGCTAGGATCACGTGATGTTCCAACTTTGCCGCCATAATCTCACAGTTATGCGTTCGCACGTAATTCAGTTTTTCCACATTTCAGCGAGGAACATTGCCATTCACACCACATAGGTTTTTGGTCACTTTCATCTGATATTTGTGATTTATTTCAAACAAACTGAATTCCCATCTACACGGCCATGTATTCCTATTAACGTTATGTAAAGTACATAAATTGTGTGGATTACATCATTTCTGGATGTGATCAATTGCCAGTAACCATCTATATCCCTCCCCTCCCCTCCCTCCCCCTCCCTTTCCCCCCTCCCCCTACCCTTCCCCCTCCA
Organism: Myxine glutinosa; assembly: GCF_964187855.1. Taxonomy (NCBI): domain Eukaryota; kingdom Metazoa; phylum Chordata; class Myxini; order Myxiniformes; family Myxinidae; genus Myxine; species Myxine glutinosa. The sequence continues at coordinate 87,252,241 of NC_136269.1, forward strand.
CCCTACCCTCTCCCCTTCCCCCCTCCCCCTCCCCTCCCCTCCCCCTCCCTTTCCCCCATGCCCCTCCCTTCCCCCCTACCCCTTCCTTTCTGCCCTACCCCTTGCCCATCCCCCTCCCCCTCCCCTCCCTTTCCCCCCTAGCCCTTCCTTTCTGTCCTACCCCTTCCCCACCCCCTCCCCCTCCCCCTCCCCCTCCACCTCCCCCACGCCCCTCCCCTCCCCCTCCACCTCCCCCACGCCCTCCCCCCTCCCCCTCCACCTCCCCCTCCTCCCCCCCACTCCTCTCCCCCTCCCATCCCTCCCCCTCCCCCCTCTCCTCCCCTCCCTCCTCCCCTCCCCCTCTCCCTCCCCCCTCCCCCCACCCTCCCACTCCTCTCCCCCTCCCTCCCCTCCCCCTCCCCTCCCCCCTCTCCTCCCCTCCCCCCGTTCCCCTCCACTCCCCCCACTCCCCTCCCCCCTCTCCTCCCCTCCCCCCCGTTCCCTTCCCCTCCCCCACTCCCCTCCCCCCATCCCCACCCCCTCCCCCCATCCCCTCCCCCTCCCTTCCCCCTCCCCTCCCCCTTCCCCTACCCCCTCCCCCCTCTCCTCCCCTCCCCCCCATTCCCCTCCCCTCCCCCCTCTCCTCTCCTCCCCTCCCCCCGTTCCCCTCCCCTCCCCCCACTCCCCTCCCCCCATCCCCCATCCCCCCTCCCCTCCCGCCTCCCCTCCTCCCCCTCCCCTTCCCTCCCGCTCCCCCTCCCTTTCCCCCCTCCCCCTCCCCCTACCCTTCCCCTCCCTTCTCCCTCCACCCTACCCTCTCCCCTTCCCCCCTCCCCTCCTCTCCGCCTCCCCTCCCCCTCCCTTGCCCCCATGCCCCTCCCTTCACCCCTACCCCTTCCTTTCTGCCCTACCCCTTCCCCATCCCCCTCCCCCTCCCTTTCCCCCATGCTCCTCCCTTTCCCCCCTACCCCTTCCTTTCTGTCCTACCCCTTCCCCACCCCCTCCCCCTCCCCTCCCCCCCTTCCCTCTCCCCTCCCCCCCTCTCCTCCCCTCCCCCCTGTTCCCCTCCCCTCCCCTTCCCCCTTCCCTCCCCTCCCCCGCCCGGCAACGCCGGGTACTTCTGCTAGTTTGTAATAAAACAAGACCGGAATCTAACAGCGGCGTAGACAGGCTTGTAAATTATTATAAACCACAAACACACATGATTAGCTTTTTAAACAGTCGCTAATGCAGTTTATAACATTAAACAAAGAAATTTGGAGGCATCTAGACATCCATGAGCTAAGTTTTACTTGCAGAACTGATGGAAGATCTCCTGTAATCTCTATACCCCCACAATGGTTGGGTACGTTCCGTTTTGTTGGAAGAGACGTAATGCCGATACTTTTCATATCATATGGTAATTTTAACAATCGGTTTGTTTGTGTTTCACACTGAATGAAAAACGTGAAGGTAGAGCATGGCGATTGTGATATATGACAGGTTCAACGATATGTTCGGCATGAACGGCATATAAATCAAAATGGCGGTGTGTGGAGAGTCCGCCGCCATACTGCCATAATGACATCAGACGTAATCACATCACCCTGTCATGTGACCAGATCCTCAGCTCTAATTGGTATACATTTGAGGGGACATACATACATACATACATACAGACAGACAAACACTGTTCTCGACAGCTTTGCCCTATGGGCTATGCCTTAAAAATATCCACATAGTCTAAATCCCTAAATGTTTAAGGGTCCAAGCTGGTCTAATGGGTCTAATGCATTGTACGGGTCTTTGGGGGTCTTAAAGCTCTTCATGGTCTTCAATGGTCTTCTGGGTCTTTGTGTCTTTTGGGTCTTTAGGGTCATCTGGATCTTTGGGGTCTTTTGGATCATTTATGCGTTTTGGGTCTTTTGGGTCTTCAGGGTATTTTGGGTCCTCGGTGTGTTTTGGGTATTTGGATCTTTGGGGTCTTTTGTGTCTTTGGGTTATTTTGGGCCCCAAAAGAACCCTTTCGGGTCTTCGGGTTATTTAAGGGTATCTTGGGTCTTATGGGTCCTTAGGGGTCTTGGTGGTCTTAAGGGTTTTGGGGGACTTAAATGGTCTTCAAATGTATAAGGGTTGTATCATCCAATGTGATATGTGATCGCCACACCACATTGGCCAAGGTATTTCTCCTATCACCCCAATGTGATCGCCAAGGTATTTCTCCGGGTACAGTGCGGTATTTCCATATTTTCCCATGTATTACTTCAGCTCGTGATTGTGGTTGACGTTGATTCGTGTTCCATACACAACTAATTGTTCCTTCCTTTGGAAACTCGTTGCTCTTCAATAAGATAATATTAATAATGTATAGCTTTTCTCACGTGAGATCACATTGGGGATTCGGCACACGAATGTTGAAATCGGCTCAGATGGCTCGTTGGTAAAAACCAAAGCAAAACTCTGTTTTTTCATTTAATATGCCTTTCAACGTTCTATTATTTTATAATCGTTTCTATATAAAATTTCTTATTTAATAAGCTACTTACTTAAAACCATTTTCATATGATTTTACATTAGTGACAAAAAGCAAGTAGAAATTAAACGGTAACGGGGAGAAATTATACACACTGCTCAGGTGACGGCAAATTAATGATTGAATGTGACAAATGCCAAGATTGGTACTTTTATGCTCGATCGATCGATGCCTGCGCCATCTACCGATGCCTGCGCGAACTATGATAACATTGATAGCGCAGCGCGATCGGTCGATAGCGCAAATCCATCGATGACACATAACAAAGATACTCTGATTTGGAAAAGAATCAGAAGTAAAGTAAAATCATGTTTCGTCAAAGCTAAAACGGAGTATTATTTCATGCGCATTCAATGTCTGAGACGTAATAACTCAGGGGGATCAGCAGGGATCTTGTGCCAATATTTCTTCCTCAGGTCGAGATTGAGGACGATTTATTAATTTTGAACACCATCAAAGAACATTTAAATCCTGTTTCTTCTGATGTAGACCCTCTTGATTTGACTGTATTAAAAGCGACACCTTCCAACTCCAAAGCACACCTTCCAAAGCATGTCCCACAGTAAACCCACGGGAAGTCCAAAATACATTGGCAATAATTGGGCATAAAACCTGCGGTGGGCCTGGCGAGATATCTGCACGTATTTTTTTTATTCGTGAAATTTCTGTTGAGTGAGCAACACCTTCAACTTGTATAATTAACTGTTATGTTCCACAAGGAGAGGTCCCAGATGAACGCAAACACCCCGAACGGTAGTCGGCGCAATACCAAAAAGCAACACCCCTTCTTTGGAAAAGTTAAGACTGATCATTTTGCTAAGATCGCTGAAGGATTCCTTTGCAAAATGGATGCTACATGATGTTACTCCAAAGCTTCATCTGAACCATTTCGGGAACCCCAAATTGCTCTCCATTATGCACTCTTATTAACATGTTACGTAAAGATACACAATGAAACATTGAAAGAGGACGAGTCCATTTGCCACATCATGCCTCTGCTGCACAAACCCCAGAAACCATCACCCACCCAGACACAAGCTATCTATACTAGTCCTGCCACTATCCCAGTATCCTTCTATCTCGAATGCATCCAGGTACCTATTTATTTCCAATTTTAACTTATCTACCTCCTCTATTGCTATTACCTTTCCAGGAGACCAAATCCATGCATTAACTACTCTCTGAATGAAAGACCCTTGCCTTACTTCCGTCACAAGGGTGAATTAGCGCTGAATAAGCTTTTGAAATGGTCAAAAAGCGACATTTATACGACACCTTCCAAACCAGCCAGTTGTTTGTATTGGGAACCATGACGTCATGTCTTAACACCCCAAAAATTGCTCACTCTCTTTACAAATAATATTCGTTCTCTGACCGAATATGCAGCACCTGTCTGAAGTAGAGCACCCACAAAATATCAGAATCTCCATATTTAAAAAGTTAAAAACGTGCTCCTCATATGTTGGGATGCAAATACATAACGTATGAAAACGTTTCGCCTCTGTGCGTTGTCGCCAAAATTTTGGAAGAACATAGTAAGTTTCTGTATTTTGTTCATGGGGAAAAAAACGTGTCTTTGATACTTATATGTCTTATCCCTCTTTCTTTTGTTCTCTCGTCCTTCTTTGCTTTTCCTTCTGTGCTTATGCTTTATTTATTATTTTTTTGTTTTTGCCATTCCTCTTCTATTTTACCTCATGTATACATTTAGATTTTACCTCATGTAACAGATAATCTTCTTTTTCAATACCTTTGTATTGTTTTATTATTTAATAGCAATTTAAATATACAGGAGGATTTAACTCTCAGATAACTAATTTTATTGTAATATTTTTTCTTATGGTGTATTCTGATATGTTGTGATGAATCTTTTTTTTATTATGATGTAATTTCACACTCGCCTTTAAGCTGTCTAGCCTGGGTTTGAATCTCTATCCAGCTATAAATTGTCATCCTGGTGCTTCATACGCAAAGCAATTGATCAATGTGCGCCGTCCCTCGCATGGACGTTAAACTGGGCGTCCCATCTGTCAGCATTAGTTGGTGGAAGTTAAAGATCCCATGGTGTCCTTAACGAAGAGTAGACGAGCTACCACCGACACCATGAACAAATTACAAATTCCTGCTCTGACGTCTCTGAGTGCCAGCGCTCTGCATAGTGTTACGTGTTCCTCCCCAAACCCGGGTTACGGTGCACCTCAAAGTCTCGAGAGGGAACGCAGCAGAATGATTTGTTATTTTGAGAGTTCTAATAAACCTAAACCATGGTAAAACCACACTGATGCAATTGTAGAACAAAACAAGTAATAATTGTATTAAGAACTCTCACATACACAATAATAACACTCTTAAAGATAGTACAATTAAAATATCACTTGCATCAAATGAACAATACATATGATGGTGCAATCATTCCCCAATGCTCTCAAAGCAATAAACTAACGACACGCCAAACGTGAGTGGTATGTAACATTCCCCAAAGTCTGTGCACGGATCCCCACACTGGTTGAAGGTGGAGGTCGTGCAGAACGGCAAAACAACAGGCAGGTATTGGCGCGACTGTGGATGAGGAGTTACGAGGTGAGAGGTTGATATGGGAATTGAGCCAATATGGAAACCAACGGCGCTCGCTCCACACGGTGAGGTCGATATGGAAATCCCAATGACAAAACAAGATGCACCAAGTGGACAGACTCTTCGAGGGAAAAATGGCGTATCAGCCTGTAATGGAGGCACTTGATTTTTCTCCAACAAACTCACACTTGGTAATAAAACCTGAGACGCAGGTTTAATTGCAATCACAATAGAGGACGATGTCCCAGGCAATCCCTTTCACGGGAAGCCTCAACTCATTCACGACCAATATTTTTAAAAAGTCCGCTCGTAGCCTCGATGTGATTCACGGCTGTATCTCTCTCATGGCCATCTCCTCTTTGCCAAGCTCCTCCTCCCCTTTCCGGCCTCTTTGCCACGTATTCCTTTTTCCTTCACAAACACTTTTTTTTTACCTTTTACTAAAGTAATCTCCATTTCACACAAAAATCTTAACAACAATATTACCTGAAACTAAAAATCCTACAAGTATATAATAACAACAAAGGTGGAAGTGACGGATCCGTAATAATAGTTAGCGTTAGTACAGGATGATGATGATGATGATGATGATGATAATGATGATGATGATGTAATTCACTTAAAACTCTGCATGCTGTTATGATCCATGGAATTGAATAAACCATTTTGAATACGCGATATTTTGAATTTGCAACGCAACTGAAGAGTTCGGGGAAAAATAAAATATATGGTGTGTCCGGGATAAGGATTGTTGTCTGAAGTGGCTCACAAAGCTTCTGAAAGAAGCCAAAATAAAAACTTGGGAATGTACTGGAGTAAGGGCTTTGGCTTTGCACAATGAAAGACTGGGAGATCTTTTTCAGCTCACTGTATAGGCAGCCGCTCGTACTGCAAACTCCCGACCATGTGGCTTGTTGGAAGGCCGTGTTTTACACGACCGTCCCTCCTCCCCCCGACGAATCACTCTGGTGAATGGACCATGCATCTGGATTAGCTGCTTCTGAATATGAAATGGAAGAATATATAGTTGGGACTTGTGCATGTACAGGGTAAGTTTCAAATGATAATATTTACTATTAATGATGTTGGGAGGGCGGAGGGAGCTGTGAGGACTGTTATAAATATATTATTTATGTAGTCCCAGGGCAACAAGACAATTATACTAGGTTTTTGCATCTATTGGTAAAAGGAGAACCATCTGTGTGTGTGTTTTAAATCCACGGCCGATGGTAAAATGTACAAACAGGAAATGTTACGAACCCGACACCTCTAAATTAAGGAAATTCCCCACTCTTATATTTCCACAAGTCCGATTTGCATTTAGGAACAGAACAATTGTGGTTAATCATTTTCATATTTACACTCTTTCTCTTAAATGGTGGAAATTATGTTTAATAGACTATTGGAATTTCAGATTTCACACGAGCAATGGCAGGTTAAAAGTGCCTCACTTACTGAAAACACACACACAGTGACTCGGTTCAGGTGCACAAAAGACCTCGTTTAGCATTCATACATCATTTCTAAAGTTGCGTATTGAATTAATGATTGACCCTTGACCCTTACTTTCCAGGAATTATATGCTGTCATTTGAGTGAAATGAAAATGGTGTTGGCCATGTAGTTACAAAATTTGCTGGATGGATGGATAATTATCCATGGATGGATGGATGGATGGATGGACACTGGGCAACAAAAAATAATTTTCGTCTGCTACGAAGGGAAATGCAGGTGTTCTTGGCTAAATCTGGGCCGCTGATTTCAAATCTGTAGTCATAATTTAGCCAACACGTCAGGTTTTCAAAATATGTATATGTATTAATGATACCCGGCATGCTATATTAGATACTTTATTATTGCAGATCGCCACATTGTACATCTAATATCAGTGCTTCGTAATTACTTTCACGTCACATTTAGATAACAATGATTGATCTCCGTGTATAATGTGTGGTATACAAACCAAGAGCATAAACAAGTTGCAGAAAAACAAGTTAATAAAACATTAGAACATGGTAATCTTAGGAAGGGTGTAAACTTGATAGGCCACATTGTGAGTGATTCAGAAACAACACTTCAAGTGGAGTGGAGTTACACTCTTCCTTGCAATATAGTCAGCCCCACTGTTCAGACGTGTTCAGAAGTGTGTGAGACACTTGCTCTTGCGCTTGTGTGTGGAATTTGTCTCCCATTGTAGGAACCAGCAGTAATCACCCATCATGTTTGGGTTGAACCGGCCTTGATACCTAGTTTCCATGACCGAAATGACTTGGTGGAACCTTTCGCCATGCTCATCACTTACCTCACCCACATTAGGTGGGAAGAAATCAAGATGAGAATGCAAGAAGTGCATTTTAAGAGACATCCTGCAGCCCATTCGCCGATAGGCCTTTAGCATGTTGTCGACTAATTCAGCATTCTGTTCAGCTCTGTGGTTCCCAAAAAAGTTCTGCACAACCAACACAAATGCTTCCCATGCTGCAAACTCAAGTGGGTTCAGTTTATTTTTGAACTCGGGATCACACATCAGTTCTCGGATCTGGGGCCCAACGGAAATGCCTGCTTTGAGTTTAGCATCGGTTTTCTCTGCGCCAAACTTCTCTCTGAGATATTGGAAGCCATTACCGTCGTGATCCAATGCCTTTACAAAGTTTCTCATAAGGCCAAGTTTGATGCGAAGCGGTGGAAGGTAGAGTTTTTGTGGGTCTACCAATGGCTTATGATGCACATGGTACCTGCCAACTATGTGTTCATGCCTTCCAGGCCAGTCTTTTACAACATAATGATTGCTGTCATCACGGCTGTTCCATCGGCACAAGAAGCACATGTATTTTGTGTACCCCAGCTGCAGTCCGAGGAGGAGAGAAATCACTTTTAGATCACAGCAAATGTTCCACTTATGATCTGAGTAATTAATCACTTTTAGAAGGATTTCCATGGACTCGTACACGTCTCCTTCATACCGATAGCATGAGCTACAGGAACAGAATATTTTTTTGTTACCATTGTGCAACAAAACAGCTTTCAGGTTCACTTTGCTGAAGTCTCTGAAGAGTCTCCATTCATCAGGCACATGTTTGTTTCCTAGCTCATGCATTAGGCCATTAACATCAGCACAGAAACAAACATCATTTTCTATCTTTAAAAAGGCAACCAAGCTTGTGTGGCGATCACGGAAGTGGGAAATTTTGGTTCCTTCCTCTAATCGAGATTCCATTGCTGTAGTCTGGAGCCCAACACTTCAGCCTTCTCCTTTGACAATGACAGGTCTCTCACCAGATCGTTTAATTCTTCTTGATTTAGCAAGTGTGGCTTCTTTGATTCACACTCAGGTTCGTACAGTTCATCCATAGCATCGTCAGAGTTGTCATCGCTTTCATCTGCAGCAGCTTCTGGTGGAACTGGCACAGGAGAATCCAAGTCATGGGGGACCAGCTTCAGAGCAGACTTACAATCTGGATATACAATTGTGGACTTGTTTTTCGTTGAGAACCCAGCAATATTTGTCATACAAAAGTAGCAGTCAGAGTGATGATTCGTTGGCTCACACCATATCATTGGCACAGCAAAAGGCATTCCCTTCCTTTTGCCACTCAACCACTGCGTAAGCCCCGAGTTACACACCGTGCAGCAATCATGAGGTGCCCAGCTCTTGTCTTGGTCTCCAACTTTACATTCAAAATAATACTTGTAAGCAGCTTTCACCCTCTTGGTAAGGTTCTTGCGCTGGCGACGTGGAGTGTATTCCCACAGATATAACAAAAGATATCAGGGTGATTCACACAGACTCCCCTAACTTGAAAGTATACAGAAAAATATATTAGGTTATAACCTGAAAAAATATAGATACTATTAGCATGATGTGAATTCCAAACTTAATACACATTCTTAAAATATATACATTGCATTTTAACATTTTAGTATCAAGTTATTAACTCCTCTCAGCACGGAAGCGGCAGGCAAAATTGTAATGCCGAGTGGAAATTTTACTTAAAAATTCATAGCTTGGTCAGTTTTCATCCATTTTTAATAATTTAAAGTGCGTTCTAAAGCTCTTTTTATGACAAATAATATTCTACAACAGTTGTATTGCTATAATTGAAACAAAAAATATAATCATTTATGATCACTCAAAATCACCCACCAGGGCAAGTTACTGTAATTGGACCATATGTATAACTCAAACTCCTGACGTGCTGAGAAAATTCTGACTTCAGATTCAGAATCAGCAAACTCGATTTAGTCGAGAACACATGTTTCTACCCCGGTAGCAAAATCTTTGTTGTCCAGTGTAACAGTCACGTATTGATCATAATGATCTTCATTTTTGACCGAGACATTTACCCTTAAGGATTTTTTGCCATCTGTTGAGTGAAATGGTTAAAGCTTTCATAACTTGGGAGATACATAGATAATGACAGAAGTATGTATTGGCGTCTTCAACCTTGACCTTGACATTTAATTCGTTTTTGACTTCTCACTTTTAGAATTGTCATAATTTGATTCAAAACTTTGGAAGTCAGCACCAAAACCTCTCATAAAGAAACCTACAGCCTGAGGACATCTGCAATGAGAAAATACTTTCAGCTAGTATTCTGCATTTTGCACTGGAGGTTCAGTCTGTTGAACTAGTCATTCCAAGCATCTGCCATGAGGTTTCCTGGACTGCCCATAAAGCAAAGATGGCCTCCAAAGCCAACTACAAACTGGGCATTTTCTGTCGTTCTAAGTCATGAAACATCAGAACTAATCAGTCTAAAACTCTTTGTCTGCAGTACAATGGAGTACTGACTGCTCTCTTCTATGGGTTAAGGCCCCAGCATCACATTTGTTTCTCTCGCAATCAGTGGATTCTAAAGCTCTCAACATGAATGAAATCTCCCACGGTGAGGCCGAAACACAGGGTTTGCTGCTGTCATGTCACAGGCAGGTCGGTGGCTTTTTTTTGGTTTTTCCACCTCTCATCTGGTTTAGCTCACTCAGCCCTCCGACCCATCCCAACAAGTTTCCTACCTCATGTTTGGGTTCTTTATTATTCCTTATAAGATCGAGGTTCATGGAAGAGTATGATTTTAGAGGGTAAAAAGGCAATCAACTGATAGTGGGAGACTATTTGGACACAAATTCAAGGGAATTAATTAATGAACAGATAAAGGAGAGAGAGAGACAGGGAGAGAGAGGGAGGGAGAGAGAAAGAAAAGGGGAGGAAACACAGTAATCTGCAAGTAAGAAGGTTGCGTTAGGTAGGGTTAATGCGGGTAGCTTGGTCTGTGCCATGGTGCTGCGAGATTTGACGTGTCAGGAGATTTTTTTGAGGAGAGGGTTTGTATCTGTCGGCTGTCATACCATGACGATCTTTGCTGCTCTATATTTGTTAATTCCTTCTTGTTTTCACCCTCCATACAATCATAGTCAAGTGAGTGATAACACATTATTGTCTCTGTTTGATCATATTCTCAGCAGTTTGCGATCTCTTTAGACAAAGACTTTGTAGACTGAGAGTATCTTTGATTTTTCAAGGAAAGACTTGGAACGAAGGAGGAGGCCCAGTCTATGTATGGATTTGAAGACCAGCTTTGCTATATGGTCGGCATCGAAGAGGTCTTTTCTGATACTAAGGCCGACACGTTCAAGAGAACCTCTTCCAGTACTGGGCTGATCATGGAAATAGAGAATAACCATGAGAGAATCCTAACTGATGGTCAGGGATCAGACTGTTTGAAAACAGGAAAAACTGGACATCACCACGATGATGGATTCCATGACTGCTTATAATTGAAGTAACTTTACTGGTTTCTAGTTGATAGGATCTGTTTTTGCTGACTTCACAGGAATAAGCATAGTCTGTAGGTGTCGATAAAGAAGAAGCAAGAGCAGCAGAGTAGAATCTGGTGTAGATAAAGGAGAAGCAAGAGCAGCAGAGTAGGATCTGGTGTAGATAAAGGAGAAGTAAGAGCAGCAGAGTGGAATCTGGTGTAGATAAAGGAGAAGCAACAGCAGCAGAGTGGAATCTGGTGTAGATAAAGGAGAAGCAATAGCAGCAGAGTGGAATCTGGTCTAGACAAAGGAGAAGTAAGAGCAGCAGAGTAGAATCTGGTGTAGATAAAGGAGAAGCAAGAGCAGCAGAGTAGGATCTGGTGTAGATAAAGGAGAAGTAAGAGCAGCAGAGTGGAATCTGGTGTAGATAAAGGAGAAGTAAGAGCAGCAGAGTAGAATCTGGTGTAGATAAAGGAGAAGCAAGAGCAGCAGAGTAGGATCTGGTGTAGATAAAGGAGAAGTAAGAGCAGCAGAGTGGAATCTGGTGTAGATAAAGGAGAAGTAAGAGCAGCAGAGTATAATCTGGTGTAGATAAAGGAGAAGCAAGAGCAGCAGAGTGGAATCTGGTGTAGATAAAGGAGAAGCAAGAGCAGCAGAGTGGAATCTGTGTAGATAAAGGAGAAGCAACAGCAGCAGAGTGGAATCTGGTGTAGATAAAGGAGAAGCAAGAGCAGCAGAGTGTAATCTGGTGTAGATAAAGGAGAAGCAAGAGCAGCAGAGTAGAATCTGGTGTAGATAAAGGAGAAGCAAGAGCAGCAGAGTGGAATCTGGTGTAGATAAAGGAGAAGCAAGAGCAGCAGAGTGGAATCTGGTGTAGATAAAGGAGAAGCACGAGCAGCAGAGTAGAATCTGGTGTAGATAAAGGAGAAGCAAGAGCAGCAGAGTAGAATCTGGTGTAGATAAAGGAGAAGCAAGAGCAGCAATGTAGAATCTGGAAATTTGGACACTGATACTATCTGAACTCATCACTAAAGCAAGGTTGAAGCCAGACAGAACTTTCTCTACCTTCTTGGGTGAAAAGAAAAAAAAGTCCATTGGACAATGAATATGAGGAGGTTAAGATGGGGACAAAGCAGGATGGGTTGGGTATACATGAGATCATGATAGACAATTATTTGTTTCAAGCTCTGTGGAGTGACCAAGATGTAGCAGGGCGGAGATGATTTATAAGATAGCCGTACATGTGATGGAAAGCCGGTGCATAAGATATCTATGTATATATATATATATATATATATATATATATATATATATATATATATATATATATATATATATATATATATATATATATACAGTGGAACCTTGACTTACGAGTGCACCAACTTACGAGTTTTTCGAGATACGAGCCGTCGCTCGGGCGGTTTATTGCTTTGAGATGCGAGCCGAGATTTGAGTTACGAGCTTTCGCCACCCGCCACCAGGTGGGTTCCGGTCACGTGGTTATCTTGCCGTGCAAGTATCTCTGCCGTATATCGCTGCATTTTTGTTTTCGCATGTTGGTTATTTTGAGTTTACGCCACCCGCCACCAGGTGGGTTCCGGTCACGTGGTTATCTTGCCGTGCAAGTATCTCTGCCGTATATCGCTGCATTTTTGTTTTCGCATGTTGGTTATTTTGAGTTTACGCCACCCGCCACCAGGTGGGTTCCGGTCACGTGGTTATCTTGCCGTGCAAGCATATCTGCCGTATACCGCTGCTGTTTTGTTTTTGTTTTCGCATGTTGGTTATTTTGGAGCGTTATTTTGAAGGTTATTTTGAAGAACAGGATGATGTGCTTGGATATAAAACACGCAATCGTCGAAAAACATGAGCGAGGTGTGCATGTTGTCGACTTGGTGAGGCAGATGTGAAGGCAGCTGAAGATTTTATTATAAATTTTGCCGAACTGATAGAAGCCGAACGATACATCCCCCAGCAAATCTTCAACTGTGACGAGACAGGGCTCTTCTGGAAAAAGATGCCGAGGAGGACGTATATAACGGCAGAGGAGAAGAGCATGCCAGGCCACAACTTGTTCAGAGTGCCGGCGATAGCTCGCCTTCTCTTTGTGGAAGACACGGTGAGATCCTTAACATCCAACAACTAATGGGACGCAAACGTGGCGCCCAGTTTAGCGGTACACACATTGATGAATCACCCTGCCTGTGAAACACCGACATGACAGGTTATAGCTGGGTCGGGATTCAAACCCAGGCTGGACAGTTTAGAGTCAAATGTGCGTACCTCCAGTCCAGGCCATCCTGCCAACTTGTATGCTGCATACAGGTGAAATATAAAGCGCGAGATATTTTTATATATACTGCATATTTAAAAAAAATTGGTGTGGTTTTTTGGGGGCTGGAACGGATTAATAGCATTTCAATGCATTTAAATGGGGAAATTTAATTTGAGAAACGAGCAAATTGAGTTACGAGCTCGGTCACAGAACGAATTAAACTCGTAAGTCAAGGTTCCACTGTATATATATATATATATATATATATATATATATATATATATATATATATATATATATATATATATATATATATATATATATATATATATATATATATTATATATATATCGACAAAGAGTGCTTTAGCCTCAGTATTGTCCAGGTAAAAAAAGGAAATTGTAATACCCACTGCCACCATCACCAGGTGGCGCTACAAGGTACACATTTACATAGAAAATTTACGCTCCTCTCCCGGTCCCCCACACCTCCGGATAAGGCCGCGGCCACATAGCCTATGTTACCCCCCAGACAAAGTTGTATTTGTATTTGTATTTGTACTCCAAGTAAAGTTTATAAGCATTTATAGCTGGAGTACCTGGCGTTCCTCAAGCGAAAAAGAAACATTAACATATTTGGAATGAAGGCAAATATAATGGAAAAGCAATTACATCCAAATCAGAATCCATCACAAATGTCAAATCATCATTTTACGTTTTTGTTGAATATATGCTGGTGAATGTGCCGTTCATGACGTTTCTGAGTCAAGTATGATGCCATCAGGAAGAAGAAGAAGCCTTATCACCAACTTCAACCGCTTCCGGATTTGTTTTATTATTTGTGTTCAAATGTCTGGTAATTGTTTTGTATTTATTTATTAGAATGTGTACTTGTATATAACGGTCATTAAGCAAAAAGGTTTCGGCACTATAGGGCGATTTTTAAAAAAAAAATCCCCAAAAACAAACTTTTTTTTTTAAAGTTTTTTTTTTTTTGCCTACAACACTCCCAGGCACTCACTGATGAACCTCTGAAAGTTTGACGAAGATCAGTGCAGCTATCTCTGGGAAATTTGGCGACACAGACAGGTAGACCAACGGCTCTCTTATATAGTAGATGTCTATATATATTATATGTCTATATATGCATATATTATATGTATATATGTATATATTATATGTATATGTATATATATATATATATATATATATATATATATATATATATATATATATATATATATATATTGTTGCGTGAATCCCTCGGTTAATACCATAGGATCGTGGATGGCCCAAACGGACTTAAATGGAGGCGACTATCAATGACGGATTCGACTATAAAAGCACGGGAGGAAGAAGGAAGAGGAAGAAGCAGCAAGCTCTTAACCGACGCCCCGACGGCAGCCCTCGATCCTGTAGGGAATGAACTCAAAACGGACACGGGGTAAAATGTACAAAAATAAAGATTTATTATGGAACCCAATAACAATGGAACGCGACGATAAAACCTAATTCTAAATTGGGAACCCGCACACCTCACTTCGACAACAGCACAGGGGGATGAATTAAATAAAGAAATCGTTGTGTTGTGCACGTTTGTGGGTGTGAGCTTATCTGTGTCTGTAGTCTGTAGCGTCCATCAGGAATCGTCCAGGCTCTGGTGTTCGCGCGAAGCAGGCCTCCGTCCGCCTCGTTCACGCCCTGCTAGGCCCCGAGCGACCCGCTCAGCGGCACGCCTCGCTCGCCCCTCGTCGGTTGCATGCGAGGTCCCATCTGCTCATAGCACCACGCCTCACTCCAAGCACCAAGCCCCGCTCCAAACACCAAGCACCGCTCCAAGCACCAAGACAGGAACACCACGAAGAACTCAGGGAAGACAATGAACCACCAGGGAAGAACGCAAGGAAGAAGAATGAACCGAACAGGGAAGAATGCAGGGAACAAGCAGGAACCGAACACCGAAGCACCCAGAAAGCCCGCCAATGAGTAGTTTTGTCCCCCGTGGTCTGACGTCAATTCTCCCGCGTTCCAATCAGTCCCTCCCTTCTTTGTGGTCTTTCCCGCCTTCTCACGTCACCGGCCCTTCCCCTCGAATCAACGACCTCCTTCTAAGTAGTGGTTTGGCGCCTTCCACCCTGATTGGCCGAGTGTTCGCACCTTCCGCACTGATTGGCCGAGGTGTCAATGGTCGGTGGCCAATCAGTGTGCCGCTCCCTTCCCCCAACCAATCACACGTTCCCTGGGTGTGGCTATTGCTTGCCTTGCACGATGCTCGTTACTATGCCAGGTGGTGATGTGGCTGGCTGCGGCCCCATCGGCGGTGCCCTGATCTGGCTTCCTGCCTGTTCTTCCTGGAAGTCTTTTTGTGGCGGAGGGGAATTAATTAATGGGTGCACTAAGGGATCCATCTACGTGTCTATATGATGTATTGCCATAAGGGACACTGGGTTGCTCACAGAGGGAACGACAAATGAGGGAATTTTACACATAATCCCTGTACTAATTAGCATGCCCGCCCCCTCGTGGCGGGGACACAGATACAACTTATTCCGACATTCAGGCTACACACAGAACTTACTACAGGTTGATTCCTTATCATGACAGTCGAGCACCTACCTATGCAGATCTCCCTGGCTCTAGATATTCCTCTACTCCCCCCCCCCCCTCCGACATAACAATATGTTATATTGTAGAATAATATATATATATTGTAGAAAGAGAGGGCACAGAGAGAGATGGAGGGAGAGAGAAAGAGAGAGGAGCAGAGAGAGAGGTCAGAGAGAAAGAGAGAGGGGCAGAGAGAGAGAGGGCAGAGAGAAAGAGAGAGGGCCAGAGAGAGAGAGAGAGAGAGGGCAGAGAAAAAGAGAGAGGGGCAGAGAGAGAGAGAGAGAGAGAGAGAGAGAGAGGGCAGAGAGAAAGAGGTGTCAGAGAGAAAGAGAGAGGGGCAGAGAGAGAGAGAGAAAGAGAGAGGGGCAGAGAGAGAGAGAGAGAGAGAGAGAGGGCAGAGAGAGAGAGGGCAGAGAGAAAGAGAGAGGGCAGAGAGAAAGAGAGAGGGCAGAGAGAGAGAAAGAGAGGAGCAGAGAAAGAGAGGGCAGCGAGAGGAAGAGATAGAGAGGCAGCTTTTGTGAAATATTTCCAGATGGAATCAATATCGGTTGCTGTGGGGATGGTGGCCCAATTCTTCTTTTGAAGGGCAGGTTGCAATACCTGCCAGTTGGTCTGTGTGAACAGCTATATTCCGCATCATTGAGCTTTTCCTTCAGCACAGGCCAGACAGAGATGTATGTGCTTTGACACAAGCATGGTCGGAGGAGAAGTTGGATGAAAACCTAGTTGTTACATTAGCAGGTGCAGGAGGGAGGAAGTACCATTTGCAGAAATTTAATTTTGTAAGCGCACAGATTGCGTGAGACCCACAAAATCACAGAAAGCCTTTGTTGCAATGCCATGGTGTTTGTTCTTGCAGATCTAATACCAAGTCAGCTGACATGGTGGCATTTGAAATCACTGCAGATGAGGAACATATAGTTGGGATGGATGGCTACAAAGTCATCCATTTTAGAAGAAATAGATGTATAAATTGGCTTAAAAAGCAATCATGGACGACACATAGAAATTATTAATCCCTTTCTGCCATTTCTCTGTCCCTGAACTCAATATATTGATGAAAATTATTTCCCCCGTAATCAATACTCCCCCCTTACCACATGCCTTTCTGACTTAATGAACCCTTTTATCCAGGTATTACCTCACAACCCTATAAATACCATCCTGTAGCGGCTACCGCTGGGTTTTCACAATCGCCTTGCACCTATCAAGGACGCGGAGCGATCACCATGCCGGGCTCGTCCAGGACGCCCGGGCAGGCCCGCGCTCAACTTGCCAGGCCGCAGCCAGGACGCTGGGCCACGCCCCCTCTCGCCCTTCCTGGGCAAACGCTCCGGGATAATATGTATACATATTGCTGCCCGATAAACGGGCTTTTCAGAGTGCCTGAGTGTTTGGTTTAATTAAAGCAACTCGGATGAATTCCAGCTTTTTGTCGCGTCCATTCTTTCGATCGACGTGGGAGCCCCAGCTCCTTCATTGGTGACCTACCGACATGGACACGGCAGTCGCCCTTAAACTGCCTACCTTCTGGGAGGCTCACGCGGCGGTTTGGTTCGCACAGGCGGATTCCCTGTTCGCCCTGCGAGGCATCACGGCCGACGACACCCGCTTCCACCATGTGGTAGCAGCGCTCGGTTCGGCCACCGCGGCCCGCGCCCTGAGCCTCCTCGAGAGCCCGCCAGCCGCTGACAAATACGGCGCGATTAAGAAGCTTCTCCTCGACGCTTTCGCCCTCCCATCGGCGGAGCGCGCACGGCGCCTGCTCGACCTGCCCGAGCTCGGCGACACGCGCCCTTCCGAGCGAATGGACTACATGCTTTCACTGCTCGGCGAGCACTCTCCGGCATTCCTGTTCCGGGAGCTGTTCCTCCGTCAGCTGCCTAACCCGGTATGCCTCGCCCTGGCAAGCACGACGATCACAGATCCCCGGGCCCTTGTCAGAGAAGCCGACAAGATCTCCGCCGCAGGACAGCGCATCGCAGCGGCGACATGGGACCCACCGCCGTCCGACGCAACACCCATGGCGCCCGAGCACCCAGCACGGTCGACGACCGAACTGCCGACGCAATTGGCGGCTGCTACACCGAGCCGACCACCTCCAGCACGACGACCGGGGCCTCCACCTGACCAAGCGTGGTGTTACTATCATGCCAGGTTCAGACAGAAGGCCCGGACATGCCGACCCCCGTGCACCTTCGGCAGGCCGGGAAACGGCCGGGCCGGCGTTCATTACCAGCCATGAGCGCCGGCCACATGGGCAACTTACTGTTCATCACGGATAAAGCGTCCGGACGGCGCTTCCTGTGCGACACCGGCGCCCAACTGAGCATCATACCCGCCTCTGACCAGGACAGGCAATCCGCGGTTTGCGGCCCCTCCTTGGTTGCGGCCAACGGATCGACCATCCGCACCTTCAGCCCGTGCAACGTCACCCTCTGCTTCGGCGGCCAACGCTTTGCTTGGACGTTTGTAACCGCAAACGTGCCCATGGCTCTGCTAGGCGCCGACTTCCTCTGCGCACACGGACTGCTGGTGGACGTCCAACGGCGTCGTTTAATCAACGCCGTAACCTTCAGCTCCCTGGTATGCACATTGAGCAGCTCCGCGCCGACCGAGCTGGCATGCGCCGTCCCGGCGGCGAACGAGTTTGCTCGCCTGCTCACGGAGTTCCCGGCCCTCACGCGGCCGACGTTTTCGGCCGTCGCAGTACGGCATGGGATCGAGCACCACATACCAACCACGGGCCCGCCGGTCTACGCCAGGGCCCGCCGCCTCGACCCAGCCAAGCTCGCCGTGGCGAAGGCCGAATTCGACGCATTGGAGCACCTCGGCATCGTGCGGCGCTCCGATAGCGCGTGGGCCTCGCCACTGCACATCGTGCCAAAGCCGGGGGGTGGATGGCGCCCGTGTGGCGACTACCGCCGTCTCAATGACGCTACCACCCCCGACAGGTACCCGATCCCGCATATCCAAGACTTCTCCGCCCGTCTGGCGGGACGGGTCATTTTTCCGAAAATTGATCTCATACGGGGATATCACCAGGTACCTGTCAGGGCGGCCGACGTCCCTAAAACGGCAGTCATCACGCCGTTCGGCTTATTCGAATTCTTGCGGATGCCGTTTGGTCTCAAGAACACGGCTCAGGCGTTCCAGCGCTTGATGGACGGCGTGCTGCGTGACCTGCCGTTCCTTTTCGTTTACCTGGACGACATCCTCGTCGCCAGCACGTCCCGGGCCGAGCACCTCCTCCACCTCCGAACACTGTTCGGGCGCCTCAGCGAGCACGGCCTCATCGTCAACCCGGCCAAATGCCACTTTGGCACGACGGCCGTTGATTTTTTGGGCCACCACATCACCAAGAACGGGGCCGTGCCGCTGCCAACCAAGGTCGAGGCCATCACCACGTTCCCGCGTCCCCGCACCATAAAGGCCCTGCAGGAATTCCTGGGAATGGTGAATTTTTATCACCGCTTCGTGCCCCGCGCTGCTCAACTCATGCGGCCCCTCTACGAAGCCCTCCGGGGCAAGCCGGCCAAGCACGACATCGCCCGGTCCGCAGCAATGGATGCGGCCTTCCAAAGCTCAAAGCGGGCCCTCGCCGACGCAACACTGCTCGCTCACCCGGTGCTCAACGCTCCCATCGCCCTCACCACGGATGCCTCCGACTACGCGGTGGGCGCCGTACATGAGCAATGGGTGAACGGGGTTTGGCAGCCCCTCGCTTTTTTCAGCCGGCAGCTCCGACCGAACGAGCTCAAATACAGCATGTTTGACCGGGAGCTCCTCGGTCTACACCTGGCCGTCCGCCATTTCCGCCACCTCCTGGAGGGCCGACCTTTCATGGCGTTCGTCGACCACAAGCCGTTGGTTTACGCCATGGCCAAGGTCACGGAGCCGTGGTCGGCCCGCCAACAGCGCCACCTCTCCGCCGTGTCGGAGTTTACCACGGACATCCGGCACGTCGCCGGCAAAAACAACGCCCTGGCCGACTGTCTTTCCTGGGCCAGCGCGAACGCGGTCCACCTGGGCGTGGACTTTGCGCTTATGGCGGCGGACCAAACCACCGACACCACGGTGCAAGCCCTCCGGGTGGCGGACACGGGCCTCCGCCTGGCCGACATCCCCTTCGCGGACACTGTCCTGCTCTGCGACGTCTCCCAAGGCCAGCCTCGCCCCATCGTGCCCGTCACCTGGCAACGCCGCATCTTCGCCTCCCTCCACGGCCTTTCCCACCCGGGCCGGAAAGCTTCCCAGAAGCTGGTGTCGGCGCGATTCGTCTGGCACGGCCTTCATCGGGATGTCCGCGATTGGACCAGCACCTGCACGGCCTGCCAACGGGCCAAGGTCCACCGACACACCCAGGCCCCGCTGGCACCTTTCACCGTGCCCGAACGACGTTTCGACCACGTCAACGTGGATCTGGTGGGCCCCCTCCCCCCGTCACGGGGGTTCACACACCTGCTCACCATGGTGGACAGGACCACCAGGTGGCCGGAGGCCGTTCCCCTCGTCTCCACCACCACCGCCGACGTGGCGCAGGCTTTCATCGCCACCTGGGTCGCCCGCTTCGGCGCACCGGCGGACATCTCGTCAGACCGCGGACCACAGTTCACCTCCGAGCTGTGGGGCGCGGTCGCCCGCAACCTGGGGGTCAAGCTCCACCGTACTACGGCCTACCACCCCCAAGCAAACGGGTTGTGCGAGCGATTCCACCGCTCCATGAAGGCCGCGCTCATGGCCGGCCTTCAAGACGGCGGTTGGGCCGACCGGCTGCCGTGGGTCCTTTTGGGCCTCCGCACGGCCCCCAAGGAGGACCTCCAGGCATCCACCGCCGAGCTTGTCTATGGCCAGGCGCTACGCGTCCCGGGCGAATTCGTGCCCGACGCTACCAGTCCCTGGTCCGCAGCTCACCAGCGCTCGGACCTCCAGGAGGCCGCCCGACGGTTTGCCCCCGTGCCAACATCCCACCACGGTGACCCCCAGTCCTACGTCCCCCCAGCACTTCGCACAGCGGAGTATGTTTTTGTGCGTCACGACGCACATCGGGGGCCACTTCGGCCGCCATACGACGGGCCCTTCCGGGTGCTGCGACGGGACGACAAGTCGTTCGTCATCGACATCGGCGGCAGGTCGGACCGGATTGCGGTGGACCGCCTCAAGCCGGCGCACGTGGACGTCGACCACCCACCACGGGTGGCCCTTCCGCCGCGGCGAGGCCGCCCCCTGTCCATGGTGCCCCCCACTCGACCGCCCACCACCACACCGGACCCCCTCCCACGACCCGCCAGGGGTCGCTTCGGCCGGGTCATCAGGACCCCCCTCAAATTGACCCTGCCGGTGCAAGTCGATTCTGGGGGGACGTGTGTAGCGGCTACCGCTGGGTTTTCACAATCGCCTTGCACCTATCAAGGACGCGGAGCGATCATCATGCCGGGCTCGTCCAGGACGCCCGGGCAGGCTCGCCCTCAACTTGCCAGGCCGCAGCCATGACGCTGGGCCACGCCCCCTCTCGCCCTTCCTGGGCAAACGCTCCGGGATAATATGTATATATATTGCTGCCCGATAAACGGGCTTTTCAGAGTGCCTGAGTGTTTGGTTTAATTAAAGCAACTCGGATGAATTCCAGCTTTTTGTCGCGTCCATTCTTCCGATCGACGTGGGAGCCCCAGCTTCTTCAATCCCACAATTACCTTACTGTTATTACAATCTCTAATCTCGAGCCCCATAGAATCCTCGACATTAATTCCCTCCTTAATGTTGCTCCTTTCACTCAACACAATATTGTCTTTTACCCAGATTGCTTCACTCCATCCTGTTTTCCCTTTACCTTCACACATATTATACATCGTGTGGCCTTCTAGCCTTGTCTTTTAATTCCTCTCTGCTGATGAAACCGTGTCTCACTTACTGCAACTATATCATACTCCTCGGTATCTACTTGAGCTTCAAACTCTTCTATCTTCTTCTTCTTTAACCTTGACTGAATTGGGTGAAATTGAGCTTTTCCTGACTGTAGGGGGAGGGGGAAGGCAGGGGGGGGCGGAGGGGGGGGGGAGAGGAGACACATGACATTTACACACTGTCTATATACATATTTTTTTAATTCGCAGAAAGTAAGAGATTACCCTCACCTGAGGATAGGGAAGTGCATTTGAGTCCGTTTGTTACTTGCCGGAAAAGATTCTGGCAAGTATGTTGATCTGTTCGTTTGTCTGTTTGTCTCTGTTTACAGCACTACGTCTACACCGTTTCACGTAGAATCGCCAAACTTTGCACACATATTGGTCTTGCCCGAGAATAGGCTGTGCCTAATTGATGACGTCATAGGTCACGTGGTTCGGCCGCCATCTTGGAAAAACCGAAAAACTTTGCACCTCCATATCTCCGAAAGTGCTGAATAGAAAAAATTGAGGCATGGCTCATTGTAAAGAACTCTCCATGGGGAATAAAATATGTTAATGATGACGGCATAGGTCACGTGATTCGGCCGCCATCTTGGAAAAAACGAAAAACTTAGCACCTCTATATCTCCGAAAGTGCTGAATAGAAAAAATTGAGGCATGGCTCATTGTAAAGAACTCTCCATGGGGAATAAAATATGTTAATGATGACGGCATAGGTCACGTGATTCGGCCGCCATCTTGGAAAAAACGAAAAACTTAGCACCTCTATATCTCCGAAAGCGCTGAATAGAAAAAATTGAGACATGGCTCATTGAAAAGAACTCTCCATGGGGAATAAAATATGTTAATGATGATGTCATAGGTCACGTGGTTCGGCCGCCATCTTGGAAAAACCGAAAAACTTTGCACCTCCATATCTCCGAAAGTGCTGAATAGAAAAAATTGAGACATGGCTCATTGTAAAGAACTCTCCATGGGGAATAAAATATGTTAATGATGTCATAGGTCACGTGGTTCGGCCGCCATATTTGTCCTAAATGGCCGATAAAAAAGTACATTCCGGCAAGTCCTTGTTTTCTGACCGATTTATCATCTGTCTGTCTGTCTGTCTGTCTGTCTGTTTGTCTGTCTTTTTGCAGCACTACGTCTACACCGTCGCACGCAGAATCGCCAAACTTTGCACACGTATTTGTCTTGCCCTGGAATAGACTGTGCCCAATTGATGACGTCATCGGTCACGTGGTTCGGCCGCCATCTTGGAAAAACGAAAAACTTTGCACCTCCATATCTCCGAAAGTGCTGAATAGAAAAAATTGAGACATGGCTCATTGTAAAGAACTCTCCATGGGGAATAATATATGTTAATGATGACGTCATCGGTCACGTGGTTCGGCCGCCATATTTGGCCTAAATGGCCGATAAAAAAGTAAATTCCGGCAAGTCCTCGGTCTCTGACCGATTTTTCATCTTTCTGTTTGTTTGTCCGTACAGAATAAATATGATTTTCTCTGCAACCGTTGGTCCGATTGACAGGAAATTTCCACTATGGTACACCTCCACCTGTAGAATTTTTTAATGATAATTATGACGTCATAGGCCACGTGGTAACGGTGCCATATTGGAAAATCCGAAGAAAATTATGCACCTCTATCTCCTAAAGCGATGCAGAGAAAAAATTGAGACATGGCTCATTGTAAAGAACACTCCATGGGGAATAAAATATGTTAATGATGATGTCATCGGTGCCTCTATTATGATGTCATAATTAGACAAGTACAAAACTTCATCTGATCAAGATGCAATTTCTTGAGCATCATCAAGGAATAAATTAGTTTAGAAAACAAATAATGATGATGTCATCGATCACGTGGTGCGGCCGCCATATTTGTCCAAAATGGCCGATAAAAAAGTACATTCCGGCAAGTCCTCGGTCTCTGACAGATTTTTCGTATGTCTGTTTATTTGTTTGTCTGTCTGTTTGTTTGTCTGTGCAGAATAAATATGATTTTCTCTGCAACCGTTGGTCCGATTGACAGGAAATTTCCACGATGGTGCACCTCCACCTGTAGAATTTTTAATGATAATTATGACGTCATAGGTCATGTGGTACCGGTGCCATTTTTTTTTTTTTTTTTTTTTTTTTTTTTTTTTTTTTTTTTTTTTTTTTTTTTTTTTTTTTTTTTTTTTTTTTTTGTATACAAGATCGAGGCTCGTGAAAGAGCGAACATTAATCACACAGAAAGACAAACAGACACATAAAACAAATAACATCGGGAGCGGTAGACAAGATGGGGAGAGAGGGGGAAGGACACAAACACAACATTTGAGAGCAGGGACCGAGAGACATGGAGACATGGAGAGATCTGTGGGAGGGAGAGGGCTTTGGGGGGGAGGCATGTGAAGGGGGGGAGGCATGTGAAGGGGGGGAGGCATGTGAAGGGGGGGGGGTGGGAGAGGTATAAACATATGGACACTGCCAGGATTTCCAGGAAATAAGTTGGAATTTCAAACAAGGTGGATCTGGGGTGAATTAGTGGGGGTAGAAAAGATCAAGGTTATGGATGGGGGAAGATAAGAGATGGTGGTGAACAGCTGTTTTAAAGACCTGGAGGGAGGAGAGGGATTGAAGGGAGTGTGGGAGTTTGTTCCACAGGCGGGAGAAAAGAGGAATGAAAGAGTGAAGGTGAGCAGAGAGCCGAGATTTCGGCAGTTTAACCATCAGAGGGTTGCTGGCAGATCTTGTGCGACCTGTAGGAATATTTGGGGGACAGAGCACAGAGAGAGCTGGGGGAGCAAGGCCGGAGAGGAGTCGGTAGAAGACAGAAAGACCACCTACCTGCCTGCGGTGAGTGAGTGAAAGGCCCTCAGAGATAGCTTCATCGCGGGAGATTCCAATGATTTTGAAAGCTTTGGATTCAACAGCGTGAAGCCGAGCCAGGTGTGAGGCAGGAGCACCAGCCCATAGGGGAGAACAGTATTCCATTGAGCTGCGGATGAAAGCCTTGTATGTGGTGAGGAGCTCAGGTGTGCCGAGGAAGGACTTCGCACGACGGAGGATGCCCAGTCGGCGACTGGCTTTGGAGGCCAGCTTGGAAATGTGGTTTTCCCAAGAAAGATCATGGCAGATAGTGAGACCCAAAAGCTTGAGTGACAGAACTTCTTGGAGAGGATTGTTGAGAAAGTAGATGGGAGGGTTGTCCAGTCGATCTTTTCGGAGAGACATAGTAAGAGAGTGAGATTTGGCAGGATTGAAAGACATGTTCCACTTGTTTGACCAGTCTGTGATTTTGTCCAGGTCTTCAGAGAGTGAGGAGGCTGCAGACTGCCGATCTGAGGGAAGAGGAATGGAGCGGCAGAGAGTGGAGTCATCAGCAAAGAGATAGAGAGGATTTTCAAGAGAGTCAGAGAGATCATTGATGAAGACGAGAAAAAGCACAGGGCCCAGAACACTGCCTTGGGGAACTCCAGCCTGAACAGCAAGGGGAGATGAGAGAAACCCATTCAGGGCCACACGTTGACTACGACCAGAGAGGAAGTCCGCAAGCCATGCATGGAGATTTCCATGGATACCATAGGAGGAGAGTTTGGTGAGCAGAGCTGGGTGCCAGACCGTATCAAAGGCCCTTGATATGTCAAGGGAGACAGCTCTGATTTCCTGTTTGGCATTGAGGACCTCCATCCATTGTTGAGACAGCAGAAGCAGCATGTCCAGAGTAGAGTGACCTGGTCTGAAACCAAATTGATGATCAGAGATCAAGCCATTGGAGAAGAGGAAAGATTTCATATCCGAAGCAATGATGGATTCCATGACTTTGCTGATAATTGGGAGCAGGCTGATTGGTCTGTAGTTGCAAGGATCTGTTTTTGCACCTTTTTTGTGTAAAGCGGTAATGTTAGCTGATTTCCAGGATGCTGGCAGATGACCTTGAGCAAAAGATAGGGTGAAAAGAACAGAGAGAGGGTGAGATAGAGCGGCAGAGCAGGATTTTAGGACCCGTGGGCTGATGCCGTCTGGTCCAGTTGCAGAATCAGAGTCAAGGTTTGACAAAAACTCCTCCACCTTGTCAGGAGAGAAGGACACAGAGTCCAGGAGCAGTTGGGTTCGACTGGGAAAGGTGGGAACAGAGAGAGATGGGTTTGGGACTAAGGATTTCGAGGCGAACACAGAGTTGAGGCATTCGGCTTTGTCACGTGCGATGTCAACTGTGTGGCCATTTGAGGTAAGGGAGGGGATGGAGGGGGAACAAACACCAGAAACGGATTTGACCAGACGCCACCAGGATTTGGAGGAAGGAGACAGGTTTGAGAGTTCATTCTTGAGTGAGGAGAGATAGTGCTTCCTGGCACTCCTGAGGGTAGACACACACTTGTTCCGAGCTTGGTGGAAGGAACTGAGATTTCCTTCAGTTGGATTAGCCTTCCAAGAGGCAAAGGCAAGTTGTTTCAGGGCAACTGCCTCACCACAAGATTCAGTGTACCATGGACGGGAGGAAGGGTAAGACAATTGAAGGCGAGATGGGATAAATCTGTGCATGAGAGAGATCAGTTTGCTTTGGAAGAATTCCCAGGAAGAATTGATGTCAGAGGCAGTGGAGATGGGAGACCAATCCAGACGATTGATGGCTGCTTGAAGACCGTCCCAGTCGGCCTGAGTGAAATGCCAGACTCGTCGACGCTGAGGAGGCTCTCTGAGAATGGCCAGAGAGATGTCCACTTTGACAAGCACATGATCAGAAGAACCGATTGGAGCAGAAGAAGAGCAGCAGACATTAGCAGGGAAGTTTGTCATAACCAAGTCTAGAAGAGAAGATACTCCATTGGCTGAGATCCGGGTCGGGAAATTGACAGATTGTGTCAATCCCAGTGAGTCACAGAAGTCCTTTGCTGAGGTGCCATGACTAGTGAGAGAGGAACCCACACCCAACCAGGTGGCATGATGACAGTTGAAGTCACCACATATGAGGAAGAGAGAGTTGGGATGAGTGGATAGAAGTTGGTCCATGTTGTCAGACATTGAAATGTAGATGGAGTCATCACTGTTTGGGGGACGGTACAGAACACATATGAACAAAAGGTGGGAGCGGAGAGGAAGCCGTAACCAGAGGTACTCCTGCGGGTGAGGAGGAAAGAGAGCAGTGCAAGGAGAGTGAGGAAGAGAGTTTTTGACAAAGATAGCCACCCCACCACCAGGCCGAGGCTCAGGTCTATCATACCGGAGGAGGGAGTAACCAGGAAGAGATATTAAGGAATCAGAGACATCTTGAAGGAGGAAAGTCTCTGTTAAGCAGATCAAGTCTGGATTGTCAGAAGCAACCTGTATGGAGAGATCAGTCAGGTTTGAGCGAAGGCCCCGGATGTTTGAGGTCCATACCGTTAATGAAGAGAGAGGGGGAGCATTGGGTACAGGACAGGGGAGGGGAGGAGTAGGGTAAGATGAAGGATGAGAGGGGGAGGTAGGGAGAGCAGTTGATAGTGTTTCAGATGTTGCAGAAGAGTTCCAAGAAAGGGAAGGATGAGGAGGATGAAAGGTTTGCTGGTGAAGGGATGCGGCACAATGAGGGGTTGTTTGAGGGGGGGCAGAGGAAAGTAGAAGGTTTGGGGGGGTGGAGGTATGAGATAGAAGGGAGACGAAGTGGGGAGGAGGCAGCTTGGAGGAGGAGGGGGGAGGAGAGAGAATTGGAGAGGAATGGTATGGGGGGAGAATTGAATGGGAGGGATTGGGGGGGAGTTTTGAAGGGGAGGAGTGAGGGGGGAGTTTAGGAGGGGAGGGGCAAGGGGGGAGTTTTGGAGGGAAGGGGAAAGGGGGGAGATCAGGAGTGGAGGGGCAAGGGGGGGGATTAGGAGGGGAGGGGCAAAGGGGAAGTTTAGGAGGGGAAGGGCAAGGGGGGAGTTCAGGAGTGGAGGGGCAAGGGGGGAGTTTAAGAGTGGTGGGGCAAGGGGGAAGTTTCGGAGTGTAGGTGCAAGGGGGGGGATTTGGATGGGAGGGGCAAGAGGGGAGTTTAGAAAGTGGATGATTAATGAAAGACGAACATTGATAACAAATTGGGTTTGTTGTGATTTTCAAGTTAGCAATCCGGTTCAGGATGATGGAGGAGGGATGGAATGAATGTGAATTTAGACCATGTAGTGAGGGAGACGTATAAGATATTGAATTTCTTTTTTTTGAAGTGGAATGAGTTGGAGAGGAAATTGAGAAAAGCCTTTTAAATAGGAAGAAAAACAGCGTGTTGTAATATACCACTGAATAAAAAACAGAAGGGGAAAGGTTAAACATATTTAAAAATATTTAAACAGAACTATGAACAATCTTATATGCACAAAAATACCAACGGGGGGAGAGCCGAGAGGGACCACCACGAGTCACGTGAACAGGGCAAACGGTGGATGGCAAGGAGATAATGGGGGTGGGGCGAACAGCACACCTGGACAGAAAATACAGGATGAGACAACAGTACACGTGGAGAAAATAAAATAAATGTTTTTGTTTTTTTTTGTTTGTTTTTTTGGGGGGGGGGGGGGTGGGGATTTAGAACGTTAGACAGTATTATGTTCGGGGTAGAAGGGAAAAAACCAAGAGCCAAGCAAAACACACTTAAGTTAACAAAACACCGACGGGGGTACAACTACAAGGCCACACACGATGAGCAGAAAACGATTAATTAATTAATTACGAGTTACAGGAAATTCAAACCAAAACTAACTCTAATCAAACAATATCACATGGACGATAAAATAACGAATTGAAATTTGACAATCTATCTGGGGAAATGGGGGAGAAACACGTGGTCGAAGAACGAACGAACGAATAAGAATGAATAAACGAATGAGCACAGAGAAGGTAGTCTTTTTTTTTTGTTTTTTTTTGTTGAGATTTACATAAGGAAGTAGGCTTTGGGGTGGAAAGACTGCGAAAACAGAGAACGAAAGTTATTGGATCACAAACGACAGGCGCTGAGAGAAAAACAAAGCCTCAAGGTTGTACAGTGTACACTGTACAAGACCTCGAGACGACACGAATTAACGCGATTTTCAATACAGGTATGAAAGATTTGCACCGAAAATCTTTGACGGGACAATATACGTACATACACCATAAAAGAAATACAGTTATAACGAAAATACAAATTGGAACAATGCCTTAACTTCGATTTCGATGGAGAGCGTGGAGACCTGCGAAAAAACGAACCGTCGCCAGCAAGACCGGAAACGGAAGTCCCTTGACTTACACAAAAATGCAAAAACACCTTTCACAAGAATCGTCAGCAACTTAAAATTACACTTAAATAAAACGATGCCATCTTGGAAAAATCGAAGAAATTTTGCACCTCTATCTCCCAAAGCGCTGCATATAAAAAATTGAGACATGGCTCATTGTAAAGAACTCTCCATGGGGAATAAAATATGTCAATGATGAAGTTGTATGTGGCTCCATTATGACGTCATAATTCAAAAGTACAAAATTTCGTCCGATCATGATGAAATTTCTTGAGCGTCATCTCGGGATAAATTGGTGGAAAAAAATAAATAATGACGACGTCATCGGTCACGTGGTTCGGCCGCCATCCTAGAAAAACCGAAAACAATTGTACCTCTGTCTCCAAAAGCGCTGCGCAGAAAACATTGAGACATGGCTCATTGTAAAGAACTCTCCATGGGGAATAAAATATGTTAATGATGATGTCATAGGTGCCTCCATTATGACGTCATAATTCGACAAGTACAACGCTTAATTCGATCAGTATGAATTTTTTTTCTCTACTATTGTTGGTCCAATTGACACGAAATTTTCACCATAGGAGCGCCTCCTCCTGTATAATATTTTAATGATAATTATGACATCATAGGTCACGTGGTACAGGCGCCATCTTGGAAAAACTTTGCACCTCTATATCTCTGAAACCACTCCATGGAAAAAATTGAGACCTGCCACATTGTCAACTACTTCGCATGCGGAATAAGATACGTTAATGATATCATCGGTGCCTTCATTATGACGTCATAATTCAACAAGTACAACACTTATCCAATCATTATGAATTTTTTTTTATCTCCACAACTGATGGTCTGATAGACACGAAATTTTCACCATAGGAGCACCTCCTCCTTTGTAATATTTTAATCATAATCATGACATCATAGGTAGAGGAGTTTGTACTCACCCGATTCATGTGAAATTTAAAGAATTTGCATATCGAATTGATGGTTTTGCATGTCACTGAATTGGTTCACTAATCAAAACGTAGAATTAGATTGTGTTTTTTTTAGATACAAAGGTCAAAGGTCATCAAGGATGCATAAAATCATCAATTTTCATCCACTGACATGAAATTTTAAGAATTTGCATATTGGGTCACAGAACTGGTTTACCAATCAAAAGCTAGAGGCTGATTTTTTTTTTAGCTCTAAATCTCAAAGGTCATGGCTGCATAAAATCATCAATTTTCATTTTGTATCTTTACCACCGTCACAGAAGGTGGATCCACCGAAGGTGGATGTAGGTTATGTTTTCACCCCTGTCTGTCTGTGAACAAGATATCTCAAAAAGTTGGAGATGGATTAAGGCCAAATTTGGCAGAGAGGTAGCATATGTGACAAGGACGAAATGATTAGATTTTGGTGAAGATCCGGATTCGGATCCGGCGAGAAGTAGTAGAATTTTAAAGTGATTCTTCACCATTGGGAGACGGAGCCAAAAATGATATATAGCAGGATATCTCAAAAAGTTGTGGACGGATTTGGACGAAACTTCGTGGACAGGTTGGGTGTGTGACAAGAAAGAATTGGTTAAATATTACGTGAATATCCATGTCCGGATCCGGCTCATAGAATATTTTAAGTGATTCTTCACTATTGAGAGATTGGACGAAAAGCGAGATAAAACATGATATTTTAAAACGTTGTGGACGAGTTATGACTAAAGTTGGGGGATGAGGTGCTTCGGTGACAAGAACAAGCTGATTAGATTTTGGTTCAGGTCCGAATCCAGATCTGGCCTATCAGTGGGATACAAAACGTAAACTGTTCACCAGGTGGAGGTATGTGTTCTACCGAGTGCAGTTATAGTTTTTACGACTACGCCCTATGGGCAAACCCGTCCAGAATAGTGCTTGTCCGTCTGTATGTATGTATGTCCCCTCAAACGTATACCAATCAGAGCTGAGGATCTGGTCACATGACAGGGTGATGTGATTACATCTGATGTCATTACGGCGTTACAGCGGCTAACTCTCCACACACCGCCATTTTGATTTATATGCCGTTCATGCCGGACATATAATCGAACCTGTTATACATCACAATCTCCATGCTCTACCTTTACGTATATCATTCAGTGTGAAACACAAACAAACCGATTGTTAAAATGATCATCAAATATCGAAAGTATCGGCGTTACGTCTCTTCCAACAAAACGGTATGTATCCAACTCTTGTGGGGTATAATCTAGATTACAGTAGATCTTCTCTCAGTTCTGTAAGTATAACTTACCTCAGGGATGTCGGGAAACCTCCAAATTTCTTCGTTTAATGTTATAAACAACATTAGCGACTGTTTCAAAAGCTTATCATGTGTGTTTGTGGTTTATAATATTTTACAAGCCCGGCTATGCCACTGTTAGACTTTCGGTCTTGTTTTCAAGTGATTCTTCACCATTGAGAGATGGGGCCAAAAATGATATATAGCACGATATCTCAACAAGAACAATGCGACTGTGTCGCCAATATGCCTCCGCATAGTCACACAACGGGTCGATGACATCACTCTGCATATGTATGGGTAGGGGATCACGTTTGTGAAGTTTAGTGTTGATCGGATAAGGTTCGTTTTTCTATCCAAGATGGTTGCCAAACCACGTGAGCTATGACATCAACATTTTCAAACTATATGCAACAGTGCTGTTAGATGATATTTGTAAAATTTCGCATCGATAGGGTGAGCGGTTTCAGATATATTATTATTTAATATTTTCCTTCAATCCAATTTGGCTGCCAAACCATGTGACATATGATGTCATAAATTTAATATTTCAATACAAATGGGTCATAGATCATGTGCATGC
Source organism: Myxine glutinosa (assembly GCF_964187855.1). Classification (NCBI taxonomy): domain Eukaryota; kingdom Metazoa; phylum Chordata; class Myxini; order Myxiniformes; family Myxinidae; genus Myxine; species Myxine glutinosa. Next base: position 87,283,909 of record NC_136269.1, read on the forward strand.
AATTTCAGTTTTTTAGGATGAGGAATTTAATTAAAACATTTTTGGCTGGTATACCACTTCACCTATGATGTCATCATTATCATGCTTTTGTTCCCCATTGGGAGTACTTCACAATGTGCCAAGTTTCAAATTTTTGCATTCAGCGGTTTCCGAGAAATATATTTTAAAATTATTTGTGTTTAATTCAAGATGGCTGCCATATCACGTGACCTATGACGTCACAATTATAACAACATTCTGCATGGGTGTCACTCCTACCCGAAAAGTTTCGTCTCAATCGGACATGTGGTTGCTGAGAAAAATGAGGTTTAGCCCGGACGGACGGACGGACGGACGTATGGACAACCCGAAAACATAATACCTCTGGAAACTTTGTCGGCGGAGGCATAAAATGTATGGACGCCTCATGAAAAAATTAGGTGGATGAGTTGGGTAAGTGAGAAGAAGAAGGCGCTTATATTTAGGTTAAGGTCCGAATCCAGATCAAGGCCCATCAGAGAGATACAAAACATAAACTGTTCAGCCTAGCGGAGGTATGTATACTATGTACGAATTGTCACCTTGATTACCGAATGTGTCCTCTCTCCCCTGCCCCTCATAAATAGAAAATATAACAAGTCAGGAGACGACGATGGTTCACGAGCGAGCGGTATTCAATGACAATGCTCAATGAGCAACGTTATGAGGTTAGTTAGCTACACAATACCGAAAATTCGGTTCGATTCCGACAACTTTGAAAATTTGACCTTTGTGACCTTCAAAGGTCAAAGGTCGAAGATTCTGAAATTTGTTGGAAAACTTGTATTTCATGATGTATGTGATAATATAAGATCATGTACGACATTTCACCCTATCAGGAAGCGAACAATGTAATAAAACCATCAAAAATCGACTTTTCTAAATTTCGTGACCTTGTGACCTTGACCTTGGGGCGAAAATGAAACATCGAGCTCCGTGGGGCTAGACACATGACATTGGCCTAACCAAATATCGAAACCCCTGTCAGATTCCACCAACTTCCTCGGAGAAGATGTAGCTTGAACTCGATTACCCCCAATGGGCGCAATACGCCCACTCTCGGCAGGACACAAATAGATCATGATATCAACCTCCCACCCACGTTTCATCAAGATCGGATGATATCATCGGGTAGTTATGCTGCGGACAGACAGACACAAACACAGACACACACACAGACAGACACACCCATGACGAATATAGTGGTCACTCTGTTTGATAACTCGTGAACCAACAATTGTGGCAGGAATTTGTAATTTGTTCAGGATGTCGGTGATAACTCGCCTCTCTTGGCGAAGGACACCGTGGGATCTATAACATGCATCGACTAACGATAGCAGGCGGGACACCCGGCTTAACGTGCATCCAAAGGACGGCACACACACACTGAAAAATCACCGTGCCTGTGACGCACCGCCATGACACCATGTACCGTGCCTGTGACGCACCGCCATGACACGATGTACTGTGCCTGTGACGCACCGCCATGACACGATGTACCGTGCCTGTGACGCACCGCCATGACACGATGTACCGTACCCGTGACGCACCCCCCATGATACTGTGTACCGTGCCTGTGACGCACCGCCATGACACGATGTACCGTGTCTGTGACGCACCGCCATGATACGATGTACCGTGTATGTGACGCACCGCCATGACACGATGTACCGTGTCTGTGACGCACCGCCATGACACTATGTACCGTGTCTGTGACGCACCGCCATGACACTATGTACCGTGCCTGTGACGCACCGCCATGACACGATGTACCGTGTCTGTGACGCACTGCCATGACACCATGTACCGTGTCTGTGACGCACTGCCATGACACCATGTACCGTGTCAGTGACGCACCGCCATGACACGATGTACCGTGTCTGTGACGCACCGCCATGACACGATGTACCGTGTCTGTGACGCACCGCCATGGCACGATGTACCGTGTCTGTGACGCACCACCATGGCACTATGTACCATGTCTGTGACGCACCGCCATGACACGATGTACCGTGTCTGTGACGCACCGCCATGACACGATGTACCATGTCTGTGATGCACCGCCATGACACTATGTACCGTGCCTGTGACGCACCGCCATGACACGATGTACCGTGTCTGTGACGCACCGCCATGACACGATGTACCGTGTCTGTGACGCACCGCCATGACACGATGTACCGTGCCTGTGACGCACCGCCATGACACGATGTACCGTGTCTGTGACGCACTGCCATGACACCATGTACCGTGTCTGTGACGCACTGCCATGACACCATGTACCGTGTCAGTGACGCACCGCCATGACACGATGTACCGTGTCTGTGACGCACCGCCATGACACGATGTACCGTGTCTGTGACGCACCGCCATGGCACGATGTACCGTGTCTGTGACGCACCACCATGGCACTATGTACCATGTCTGTGACGCACCGCCATGACACGATGTACCGTGTCTGTGACGCACCGCCATGACACGATGTACCATGTCTGTGATGCACCGCCATGACACTATGTACCGTGCCTGTGACGCACCGCCATGACACGATGTACCGTGTCTGTGACGCACCGCCATGACACGATGTACCGTGTCTGTGACGCACCGCCATGACACGATGTACCGTGCCTGTGACGCACCGTCATGACACGATGTACAGTGCCTGTGACGCACCGCCATGACACGATGTACCGTGTCTGTGACGCACCGCCATGACACGATGTACCGTGTCTGTGACGCACCGCCATGACACGATGTACCGTGCCTGTGACGCACCGCCATGACACGATGTACCGTGCCTGTGACGCACCGCCATGACACGATGTACCGTGCCTGTGACGCACCGCCATGACATGATGTACCGTGTCTGTGACGCACCGCCATGACACGATGTACCGTGTCTGTGACGCACCGCCATGACACGATGTACCGTGCCTGTGACGCACCGTCATGACACGATGTACCGTGCCTGTGACGCACCGCCATGACACGATGTACCGTGTCTGTGACGCACCGCCATGACACGATGTGCCGTGTCTGTGATGCACCGCCATGACACGATGTACCGTGTCTGTGACGCACCACCATTACACTATCTATGTCCATTTATCTTTGCCGAATAAGGCATATTATTTCTTTCTTTCTTTATTGGTGGGGACCTTTCGGCCCCAGCAAGCTGGTGCTCAGTTTGTCCACCTCGGAAGGATGACAAGCGTTTGTCCACCTCCGAAGGATGACTGGCTGAGTGCACCTGCCTGGTGTTGACGATGACTGCCAAAACCAGGCTTACCCATCAAGCATCACCCCCATGCGAGGGGAGACATCTATCTGGCATCTGTATGCGGCGGGACCATTCGCGCGATCTTCAGGTTGAGTAAGGAAAAACAGGTAAGGGTGCAAGAGGGGACGGGGAAGGAAAAAAAAATGGTTGGAAGATGTGCGACCGTTCACTCGCCATAGAGTCTGGTTCTAGTGCGAAAACAGTAAATGATTTAATCAATAAACGCGGGCGTCGTAGGAAACAGCGTTCAGGTAATGAATAAACGCGGACTTCTTCGGAAACAGCGTTCAGGTTTTCCGTCCATTTTGTGTTTTGTCTTGAACTTCTCCCGCCGCTGGTCGCGTCGTTTGACCTCGCAGGAGTTCAATGAATTGAAGTGAATTTCCCTGAAAGCTCCGGTGAGTAATTCTCAACCGATGTGTTGTTATTATCTTACACGGATTTCAACAACAACATTTACCTCAGCTGAGGGAGAAGCCATGACGAGAATTTCGCGCCATCCGCAGGTTCTTGGAATACTGACCACGCCCAAAGGGGAATTCCAGTGTTTTGGAGAGCTCGTCGTCCTGTTTTAACAATGTTTTATTTATAATTCAGCCATTCTGCACTCAATTTGCGGTAATATTCACATTTCATCTTTGACCAAGTTGCACCTTCACCCCTAATCGTGCGTCCTCCACTTCCGCCTCTTCCGTTGCCGAGCAACGATCTTCTGAGGTAAGGGAGGTCGCACGAAGGATTTGGTTGGAAGGAATGAGTGATGGAGCGAAGGATGAAGGAAGCAGGTAGGAGGCAGGGGGGTGTTCCGTCAGCAAGCAGCTAGTTACCCTCGCCAGAGGAGAGGTTTTCCCATTTGAATCCGTTTGTTTGTTTGTTATTTGGCAAAAAAAAAAAAAAAATTTTTTTTAAAGTATGTTGATCACTCCGGTTTGTGTGTTTGTTTGTCTGTCCGCTCACTTATACTTGCCTACAGGTCACAATTTTAAACCGATCTTCACGAAACGTCACCAAATGGTAGAGTTCGTGGTCCGACAAAATCCTATATATTTTTGGGGTCAAAAGGTCAAAAGGTCAACATAGGCCAGAGGTCAACCACATTTTTTCAAATTTCTAAAATCCTCAATTTTCATCCGATTGACTTGAAATTTGAATGGGATATACACATCAGGTAACTGAATTCAACCACCAACTATTTTTAGATCAGCATAGGCCAAAACGTCAACATAGGCCAAAGGTCAACAACAATTTCTAATTTCTAAAATCCTCAATTTTCATGCGATTGACTTGACATTTGAATAGGATTTACATATCGGCTAACTGAATTCAACCACCAACTATTTGTGAGGTCAAATGGATGTTCTACTGAGTGCCATTCTGCTTTCTTCTCTTTTGCCAAGTGTCGCTCTATGAGTGATTTTTCATTTATTTTTCCGGCAAGTATGTTGATCGGTTGGTTTGTTTGTCTGTCTGTTTGTCTGTTTATTCGCAGCACTACGTCTACACCGTTGCACGTAGAATCGTCAAACTTTACACACATATTTGTCTTGCCCTGGAATAGACTGTGCCCAATTTTTAACTCTCTCGGCCCAAGGCCTCCATTATGACGTCATAATTTGATAATTTGACAAGTACAAAACTTCATCCAATCAAGATGCAATTTCTTGAGCGACATGACGGCATAAAATTGTGGGGAAAAAATATAACGATGACTTCATCGGTCACGTGGTTCGGCCGCCATCTTGGGAAAACCGAAAAACGTTGCACCTCTATATCTCTGAAAGTGCTGAATAGAAAAAATTGAGACATTGCTCATTGTAAAGAACTCTCCATGGGGAATAAAATATTTTAATGATGATGTTATAGGTGCCTCCATTATGATGTCATAATTCGACAAGTACAAAACGTCATCCGAACAAGATGAAATTTCTTGAGCATAGTCTTGGAATAAATTAGTTTAGAAAACAAATAATGATGACGTCGTCTATAACGTGGTTCGGCCGCCATATTTGTCCAAAAGGGCCAATAAAAATGTATGTTCCGGCAAGTCCTCGGTCTCTGACCGAGTTTTCATTTGTCTGTTTCTCTGTTTGTCTTTCTGTTTGTCCACACTGAATAAATATGATTTTCTCTGCAACCGTTGGTCCGATTGACAGGAAATTTTCACCATAGGTGCAACTCCACCTGTAGATTTTTTTAGTGATAATTATGACGTCATAGGTGCCGTGGTTCGGCCGCCATCTTGGAAAAACCGAAAAATTTTGCACCTCTATGTCTCTGAAAGCGCTGCATTAAAAAAATTGAGACATGGCTCATTGTAAAGAACTCTCCATGTGGAATAACATATGTTATTGATGATGTCATAGGTGCCTCTATTATGACGTCATAATTTGACAAGTGCAAAACTTCAACCGATCAAGATGAAATTTCTTGAGCATAATCTCGGAATAAATTAGTGGAGAAAAAAAGTAATGATGACGTCATCGGTCACGTGGTTCGGCCGCCATATTTGTTTTAACACAAAAGCCTTAACAACCACTGAAAATACATCCTGGCGAGGGTCTGCGATCTCTGATGGCTCTTTCTTGTTTATTTTGCAATACACATTATCGTACGTATTTTTTTATGCAATTGGATCACTTAAACAGCAAACACACTTCTTCTCAAAGATTATAATTTTTTTCAGATGGATGATTTTCTATTTTTTTCTTACATCAATATTTTTTCTATCAATTTTTTTTTCTAACATCAATTTCTTTTTCTAACATCAATTTTTTTCTCACATCAATTTCTTTTTCTAATATCAATTTTTTTCTCACATCAATTTTTTTCTCACATCAATTTTTTTTCTCACATCAATTTTTTTTCTAACATCAATTTTTTTCTCATCAATTCTTTTCTAACATCAATTGTTTTTTTAACATCTTTTTTTTTTCAAACATCAATTTTTTTCTAACATCAATTTTTTTCTAATTTCTTTCGAACAGAAGTTATATATGTTTTTGTACATCAAAGTCAGTTGTCGACCGTCTCCATACTGGGTTCAACTTTATCTTCACATTTAGAGGAGCTGCAATATATTCTTCCCTGCTTTTTACTTTTCTCAAGTCTAACTGCTATAAACGTTTTTTTTGTTGTTGTTTTTTTGTATACAGAATCGAGGCTCGTGAAAGAGCTAACATTTATCACACAAACAAATCAAACAGACAAACAAAGTATATAAAAAGGGGAGCGGTAGACAAGATGGGGAGAGAAGGGGAATCACACAAACACAACATTTGAGAGCAGGGACATCGGGAGATGTGTGGGAGGGAGAGGGCTTGGGGGGAGGGGGCGTGGGAAGGGGGTGGGGGAGATGAGAGAAGTATAAAACACAAGGACACTGCAAGGACTTCCAGGAAAGAAGTTGGTATTTCAAAAAAGTGGATTTGGGGTGAAATTAGCGGGGGTAGAAAAGATCAAGGTTTTGGATGGGGAAAGATAAGAGATGGTGGTGAACAGCTGTTTTAAAGACCTGGAAGGAGGAGTGGGATTGAAGAGAGTGAGGGAGTTTGTTCCAGTGGCAGGAGAAAAGAGGAATGAAGGAGTGAAGGTGAGCAGAGAGTCTTGATTTTGGCAGTTTAACCGTAAGGGGGTTGCAGGCACTTCTTGTGTGACCTGTAGGAATATTTGGGGGACAGAGCCCAGAGAGAGCTGGGGGATCAAGGCCAGAGAGGAGTCGGTAGAAGACGGAAAGACCACCTACCTGCCTGCGGTGAGTAAGTGAAAGGCCCTCGGAGTTAGCTTCATCGCGGGAGATTCCAAAGATTCTGAACGCTTTGGTTTCAACAGCGTGAAGACGAGCTAGGTGTGAGGCAGGAGCACCAGCCCAGAGGGGAGAGCAGTATTCCATTGAGCTGCGGATGAAAGCCTTGTATGTGGTGAGGAGCTCAGGTGTGCCAAGGAACAGTAATGGAAGATTTTACTTTCTCCCTTCAGGATCATAAAAATTCATTTTTGAACTGTGTATTCACACTCAAGCGATCATGGGAGGTGTGGGAATTTCATGACATTGGATGAATTTTTCACTTTTTTTGTAAATGTAGCATGATTTTCATGATATGTGAAAATAGAGGGTGGGGGTTTTAGGAAAGAAAATTGAGAAAACATGGAGTGTTAGTGTGATTTTCATTCATGTGAATATCCCAACTTATGTGTTTGATGTTTATGTCTTGTATTGTTAAGAATCGGTGAGAGTTGTGATCCTGGGGGCTGATACGTAAGACAAATCCTCTTAAGTCAGACAGTTATGACTGAATTGCCAGACCAAAATCAAATTTGCGATCAGTTCCTCTGTGGTGTCTTTCAATCTCAACAGCAGAAGCTTCATCCTCATTTCCTCGTGCCGTGTTAACATGCTCACTCATCCCCTGAGCAGCAGATGTGCCAAGCTAATCACAACGATCACTTTCCTAGTCCCCTTTTCATATAAAGTTTCTTTGGCGCACGCACTGAACTGATGGCTCACTCGGCTGGAACAATCTGCTTGTTTTAGATTCCTTAGACACCATCTGTGCAATGATGTACTACATATGAAGCATGGATCTTTGTCTCATGTTGATTTAATCTCTCAATCCATTTCCACACACACGAGACAGGAGAGTGATTGGCTGTCTGTCTGTCTGTGAGCAACATATCTCAAAAAGTTATGGACAGATTTGGACGAATTTGGTTGACAGGTATAGTTCTTGAGATTGGGAATTTCCCAAATTTCTGTCCTACTTGATAAAATGGGTTTGTGGAAATCAAGGCGATTTCAGGGTCGTGCTGAAACAGCTTGAAGTTCCTTTGGATGATGTTCTTGATTCCAAGGGTAATGGAATGATAGGTCAATGTGAATGTGATTGTTTTTCTCAGCAGTTTGTGAAGCTGTTTGTCTGTCATTGTTGTGGGCATGTTCTAGTGCACCTGCCACAAAACAACTTGCACAACATTTCTAGGGTAATGCTTATCGATTTTAAATTAGAGTTTTGTTGGCTTCAAATGAGATTGGACAAGTAAGAACTCTTCTGATTTCAACTTATATGGAATGTCCTTCCGGGATTAACACTTCCACTCCTTTTCTGGGAACGAGCAAGAAAGCAAACTGAAAGGGAATATTTTCACGACAGCAACCAAAGGAAACAACTGTGTTAATATGAGAGTTGATAAGTAAGAGTGAGTACTCGTTTTGCTGATCCCGAGTTGTCAGTCATGATTGATGGCATTTTGAAAGATTTTCTGCAATTTTTGTTTGATTTTACAAAAAAAAACAAAAACGTTGATTTTCCATTAGATTTTCTGCACATACCACAAGGATCATTTCATTCTATCTTGCTAGTCTGTATGCATTGTATTGTAATTTTGGAAAAATCAAAGTAGTATGGGATGTCCGCTTGTAAAAGGTGAACCGTCCATCAAAAGCAAAAAAATATCGGTATTATCACAGCAAATGTGTGAATTATGCCACAGACTGGAAACCCGTGTAGTTGGCATTACCCAAGTGTTGTGACTGCTGGGTGTTCACACATCCGCAAAGGTGTGAGTTGATTTTATTTCCTAGAAAATGATTTACTTATGGCGTGAACAAATTGCATACCAGGAATTATTTTGTCTTTAAAAGTATTATGGGCTGTCGCCAACAAAGTTGCTTTCCTCATGAAGATCTATTATTCTTTGATTCTCACTGCTATCCCATTTTCTCTATTTGTGATATTAATGACTGATTGTGATATAAAATATTTTTTATAATTGTGATATAAATGAATGATTAATAATAAATAAATGATATAAATGAAATGACCTCCAGCACCCAAGATCTTCGCTTGAATATCATGCCATTTTGAAACAGTGGTTCAAGATCTTGGCCATTAAAATAATCCATTGCTTTAATGGTTCTTTTTGATTATGAAAGCATGTACATCTATTACTAAAAGGAGAAGCCTCCGTGTGTGTGTGTGTGTGTGTGTGTGTGTGTGTGTGTGTGTGTGTGTGTGTGTGTGTGTGTGTGTGTGTGTGTGTGACGCATTATTCTAAAGTGTTCCTGCTTCCTGCTGTCGTCGAATAATAAAAATGGTACCGTTGGAAACCTAATAATCCATTCACTTTGAACAAAAATCCCTGTCCGTTTAAATACAAGAATGCCCGTTTCTAAAAAGCCTGTCTTTCCAAAATGGACGAAGAAGAAGCAGGACCTTTTAGGAGTCGCGGAAGGCGAGAGAACGAGGCCATTCGTAGGGTTCGAAGATGGTTTATTGTAACAGCAAGATCCAGCACACTAAACTCGAACGGAAGTCAGCACGCTTATATAAAGCCAAAAGCCCTCTTCGGAGGGCGTGGCTCCGGCAACCGCGCGTGCGTCACGTCCGCACAACCACAAGTCCAACAGGCCCGTGCACGTGTATTATGCCCAAATAAGGTAATCACATAAGGTAACCGCCACATGCGGTTACCTGCACATAAGGTAACCGCCACATACGTCCCCCCAGAATGCACTCCACGGGCCTATGCGTAGGCCGAGGTGACCGAGGGGCTGGGCAAGTCCTCGGGGGAGGCTGCCGAGGTTCCTCGCGGGCCTCCCGAGGTTGCAGGTCGCGGGTGCAGTGCCGAGAAGGCTCGAGCGGTGCACGCGAAAAGCGGGTGAGCCAACCGAGGGGCTGGTCAAGGCCTCGGGGGAGGCTGCCGAGGTTCCTCGCGGGCCTCCCGAGGATGCAGGGTCGGAGAAGTAATTGCGGTTGTAGTTGTAGTTGCGCGAGGGTGACGAAGCGGCCGAGCCTTCGGAGGGTCTTCGAGCAGGCTCGCCCCTCCGGTCGTAGAGGAGGAGCCGAGCGCGGTGCGCGAACCTCATAGTCATGGCCGTCGTCGTTACCGAAACTCCGGCATTTCGAAACCGCGTTCGCAACTGCGCCCGAAGCCGTGCGGGAGAAGCCGGCGTCACCAGCTTAGGTGGCTTCCTTGGCTAGGGCGCGCTTGCCGTGTTCGTTCGCAGCCCCCGAATCCGTTCGGGGGCAGTCGGAGGTCACCAGTTTAGGAGTCGCGGAAGGCGAGAGAACGAGGCCATTCGTAGGGTTCCAAGATGGTTTATTGTAACAGCAAGATCCAGCACACTAAACTTGAACGGAAGTCGGCACGCTTATATAAAGCCGAAAGCCCTCTTCGGAGGGCGTGGCTCCGGCAACCGCGCGTGCGTCACGTCCGCACAACCACAAGTCCAACAGGCCCGTGCACGTGTATTATGCCCAAATAAGGTAATCACATAAGGTAACCGCCACATGCGGTTACCTGCACATAAGGTAACCGCCACAACCTCGAGCTTTAATGATAAATTGTACGACAATCGATAATCCTGAAGTCATCTGCGTCATCTGTGATAAATTGTACTATAATCCAATTGTACGACAGCAGAAACCCTTTAGAATAAAGCATGACGAACATGGAAGGGGCACACAACTATATATAGTAATGTTTCTTGAAACAAGAGAAGAAAATATAAAAGTACACAGAAGGGTCACATAACAACAAATACATCTACCGCAACAGTCGCAACAGCAACAACTATGTGTGCAGCTATCGGAGATGCTGCTTCATGGTTGTTGTACCCCACAATGCAAATCAGGGGTCAAATTTTCCCCCTCTTCCCTGCTGCCCGGAATCGTCAAGGCAGTGCGGACATGGCCAGAGCACTGATTGATCCCCATGGACCGACCCACTCCCTCTTGTCCATCTCTCTCCCTTGCATAAGTGAAGAATCTCTGGGCTGCTCCCGGGAGATTAACCGGCTATCTCAGTGCCGCGGACCTGTTCGATCAGAACTGTCTGAGGCCAAACAACAACTATGTGTTATAAAATATCTTCTTTCATGTATTTCATTTCATTCTACATCCTCATTGAGATTCACACTTCACACAAGGCCGGTGCTGTCGTTTGATTAAATCCATCAGCAGAGCAACAGGTCGGTACACCTGGTATGAATTTAGTTCTGTTAATACAATTTTGGCATTGTCCATTAGTTCAAGTCTGTCTGTAGTACATACTGTTACATTTGTAAGGGGTAGGCAGTGATTACCTTAGTCCAGGTAGAATTGCATAGGTAGTATGCTCCGACTGTCATGAAGAAGAAGAAACTCCATTTATCAGAAGTAGGGATCTGGTAGACCGTATGTCATTCCCATCATATCTTCACATATCTTCATTCCCATCCCATCATATCATAAGCGCATATCTCCATTCCCATCACGAGGGGTGGGGTTATGTTAATTAGTTAGGGATTATGGCTAATGAATCCCCTGTATGTAATGGCCTCTGTTATTTTTCCTCTGTTCCTTATGATACCAGCAGCACACACACATAGCCAGGAAATTGCACATTTATAACACGAAATAAAAGCGACCAGAACTGGGACATTCAACTACCGCTGGTGCCGCAGCCATCACACACAACACAAGCAGGCAGGTCCGGGAGGCCACCCCCCCGAAGAGCAGTTGTTGGTCTGGGATTGATTCGCGCAAGGACTGCTAAGATGGGACTATTGGATTGGTGGAGCTGGCACAGATGACGTCAGAGCCTTGAGTATAAAAGAACGCTCTTACCGTCATTTTGCCTCTTTTTGACTCTCCTCTTGTCTCTTGACTCTTTCCTCTTGACGTCCTCGCATTGTTTTGGTTTTGGTGGTGAACGGTCATGATTTCATATCTTGCTCTGCTTCGGGATTTCACGGTGTGTGGTCCGAGTTCATAGCGCTCCTGCGCAATTGGAATTCATTGATGAGCGGGGGCGAGTGGAACGGGCATGGCCTTCTCGCTGCACGTTCCACGGCCAGAGGAGCTAACTGTGCATGGAGGCCTGGTTTCCGCTCGTGACCTGCACGGCAAAGTAGTTCCCGCCAAGGACGTGGGGGTTTGGACGATTCCTGACGAGGTTCAAGTGCAGCTCGGAGCTAAGTGCCCACAAAAATAACGCCTTTATTTTCACAGTTATTTTTCCCTTTGTCTGTATTCCAGTCTGTATGGCGGCGCTCCAATTAGGAATTTAGTTTTACTATGCATTCGTTTGTTACCGGCATTTTCTTCAATAAAGCCGGTATTTTTGTCCATTTTAATTCTGTGTCGGGTTTGAGTGATTATTGCAGGTTCGAAGAAGTCGGGTGGAAGCCGTCCAGGTAAGTTCGTCATCCTCCTTTCCCTCGTGTGTAAAGAATACCGTCATCAATGGATCGAACGCCTTGGAGTTAAAGCTCGTTTGGTCATCCGTGTTGCCCTGCGGTGTTCACTACAGGGCAGACACACGACAATACTTTTCCTCCAGCACCTCACTCACATAAAATGGCCTCACCTCAAATTCTGCTGACGACAAGACAATGTATCCTCTCAGTGTTTGCTGCTAAATATTGTGTACAAACCACGCTGTATTACATTGTGTACAAATCACGTAACGATTGTAGCCCATCACGCTGTACGCCCATCTTACTCCCTTAATTTTCATCCACGATGGGCTTAGATAGCATCAGTACTCGTGTTTGCAGATCCTACTTTGCTGCTGTTGCTTCTCCCCAGTCTACTTTATCCAGCCTGTGCTCCTCAGGTTACATCCCATCTGCTTAGAAGTCAATGAACATCACTCCCATTCACAGGAATCATGCAATCGCAGGTCATATTAACTACAGAAGAATAAGCATCTGCATGCTTTCAATTTATGTCATGGAATCCATCATAACTTACTAACATTGTCTTTCCTCTTTTATAACAACCTGATGTCTCACCATCATTTTGGATTTTGACCATCATTTTGGATCAACACAAAAAGCTGCAGTTACTTCTCTCAACAATTATCAAAGGTGCTAAATCTCAAACCAGAGGTCAGGAATATCTCTCCTAAACATATATTGAGCATTTGAAACAGTTTGTATGCCTCGTTCGTACCAAGCTCATGGCTTGCAGCATACCGGGATACCATCATGCCTACCCTTTCGACTTCCTCAACTGGCACAGTCAATATGTTTCCCATTGATGGCATTTTATCATCTTCCATTAGAGGCTGGGCTGCCACAAAGCAGTGGGTTGAGTCCAATCTTATTCCTAATACACGTAAACAACCTCTTCGATGATTTTTCATGCGATGGATCTCGCATCCCACCATTCTCCCAACAGGCAGGCAGCAGCTGCATCACTCTGCTGATCTGGAATTGATTAGATGCTGGTTTGACAAATGGAACAAAGTTCAAGAAACTGAATCTCTTCCAGTTGATGTCTTTCATAATAGATTGGTGGGTTAGTTTGATGATCTTTCTTTTATGACGGAGTGAGACTGTGGGATATTGAAAGAAATTCTCAGCCTTACCATAAGCTAGAACCTTACCTGGTGTGAACAGAGTTTGAAAGTCGATCCTTGCAGAGAGATAAAGTGAGTGAATGGGATTTTCATGCATTGAAAGACATGGTCCAGGGAGCTGACCAATGACTTCAACTTGAGAATAATTATATTGTAGAAATGTTAAAGGAGAAGATTCAGGACTCGGATGAGAGTCTTGTAGTGAATGTGCATGAGGTTCGTAGGTTTGTAATGTATTTGCAAAGACAAAGGTAAACAAGACCACTGGCCCAGATGGTATTTGTAATAAGGTTTTGAAACTGTGTATTCAACAACTTGCCCTGGTGGTTACATGCATTCATCAGTTAACCTTGGATAATGGTGTTATTCCCTAAAATTGTAAATCTTACATTATCATTCCAGTACCAAAAGTAAAAAAAACCCATGAGTTGAATGATTGCTGTATAGTTGCCTTGTCATGTGATGAAGTGATTTTAAAGGATATTGTTGAAAATTTTGAGTAGTTTCAGTGCCCTCCATAAGTATTGGAATGGAAAATAAAGTCAAACAGGATGCTCTTTTGCTGTCTTACATGGATATTCAGCAGCTTAAACGAAGGAGGCCTAAACTTGAATATGTAAATACACGTAGGCAGTTAAGACCGAAAAATAGGGCGTATCGTTCATTTTTTCAGGAAAGCACCAAATTTGGCACAGATGTAGTATGGACCTATACAATTATTGTTTTCCTGAGGGGCGCCCAAAAATTCAGAACCCCTGGTGGCCGCCATATTGAATTTCAACATGACTGCCCTCTGTGACCTATTTCCCTCAATAACTTCTATACTATGAGCGATAACACCACAGTTCCAGTGTCTTACCCCATGTTTTCATGGTCTCTGAATCCAATGGGATCAATTGCATAAAGATTGGCATCCATCATCTTTAATTTCAAGATGGCCGCCATGGTGTTTCCATTTTCCTTGAATCTCTCATAGTATTTTAGGTAAAATTTCAATTCCAAGTGATACACATTGTTTTATTGGTCTCTGATAACAATGGAATGGTATTAATTAATCAAAGTTACACACAGTTGCAGTTTTAACTTAAAATATTGTGGGCACTTGAAAGGTGGAGGCTCTCGCACAGACGCGTAGTACTACAAGCACTGTCCATCGCAGTCACACAGTGATGTGCAGGGCAGATTTGCCCTGGAGCATTTACAGTTGCCTTTACAGGCCGACTTACAATGGCAGCTTGTAAGCTCTGAACATGCCTCCAGTATCAGTGGTGTTGTGGTCCAAATTGGTGTCCAAGAAGTTCCTGTTTTCATCCAGCCACAATCAGCTGGTGATGGAAGTTCTGGGTAGGGCACAAGTGCCTGACTCCATACGTGTCCAGCCTGAAAACATGCACGTTTTAGGTGTTGTTCGAAGGCGTCTGCTGTTGGGGGAATGTGAT
This sequence comes from Myxine glutinosa, assembly GCF_964187855.1. Taxonomy (NCBI): domain Eukaryota; kingdom Metazoa; phylum Chordata; class Myxini; order Myxiniformes; family Myxinidae; genus Myxine; species Myxine glutinosa. The sequence goes on from NC_136269.1 coordinate 87,298,987, forward strand.
CAATTGTTCTTGCCTTCTTCGTGTACAAGTGTCGGCGCATGTCAGTCACTGTCTCTATCTCGGTAGTCCGGTCATAGAGGATGGCAACATATCTTTCTATGCTCTGTAGTTCCATAGTAATAGCGTCCACAGATGGCCTATAAGCGAGAGCATGAAAGGTCTGCGTGATGCTGGGGTATGCCTCCCAAGCGTTCCAGGCTGTCTTTTCCCCAATTTGGGCAAAAAATGACACTGTGTCGCAGCCAGTGAAGGCATGAAATAATAGCAAAGACTCGGACTTCCTGCGGACAAGGCCGGTGGCAATTTTATGGATGGCAAGGTAGCGGTAGCTTTTACCAGTGCCAATGGCAATCCAGAGTTCCTCCACACCGTGTGACTGGTAGGTAAAGTAGTGTGCTATTGCAAAGACCACAATATCAGAATCTACAGTTCGAATCAATACCCGTTTTCTCCCCTTTTTCACGGCATCCATTACATGTAAAAGGACTCTTGTATCCGCTTCTTCTTGTGTACATGGGCTCAGGTTCTTGATGTCGGCATCTAGTTGCGATGTTAGCACGCTGTCACCAATAGTTGCATAGATCTCCTTTCCTTTCAAACAATCCACCGCCATATGCGATAAGAATCTGAACAACTCCTCCTTGTTTTCATCATTCCGCAAGAAACTTTTCCAGTTCCCTGGTATCTTCGTTGCAGGTAGAATGCGATGGTGCGATCCGGACCCCCTCTTGATGTGTGCAGATTTTAGGCTGTCTGGATGATTGGTGTCCCATACAATGTCTACATGGCTGGTGTCTCGCAGTTGACCTTCAAAGTATGGGATGAAAATGTTCTGGCCATATTCATAGAAGTTTTTTGCTGAGTCCCCTGGCAGAGGTGGACAACTGCCACCCCATCAAAGACCTTTGCCTCCACCTGTGGACCCACATGGACAGCAGGGGAAACTTTCTCCAACGATTGTAAGAGGTCCGATTTAGCGCCCTGCCGCATTTTGCCATTGTTGGTGATCGCTGGAGGAAACGCCTGGTTTTCATGGCAGAAGAAGTTGTCCAAGTCTCCTTCTCGCCGCTGACTCGCAATGTACAATCGTGAAAACAGATGGCAGTCATTCTTGAGTTCTGCTATCATTCCCTTCACCTTTGATTTACCAACTTGCTTTGGACTATTGCAAAGTGGAAGCTTATTCGGAGAGATTACATTGTAGCGGCTACCGCTGGGTTTTCACAATCGCCTTGCACCTATCAAGGACGCGGAGCGATCACCATGCCGGGCTCGTCCAGGACGCCCGGGCAGGCCCGCGCTCAACTTGCCAGGCCTCGGTCGGGACGCCCGGGCATGCCCGGGCATGCCCGGGCAGGCTCGCCCTCAACTTGCCAGGCCACAGCCAGGACGCTGGGCCACGCCCCCTCTCGCCTTTCCTGGGCAAACGCTCCGGGATAATATGTATATATATTGCTGCCCGATAAACGGGCTTTTCAGAGTGCCTGAGTGTTTGGTTTGATTAAAGCAACTCGGATGAATTCCAGCTTTTTGTCGCGTCCATTCTTCCGATCGACGTGGGAGCCCCAGCTCCTTCATTGGTGACCTACCGACATGGACACGGCAGTCGCCCTTAAACTGCCTACCTTCTGGGAGGCTCACGCGGCAGTTTGGTTCGCACAGGCGGATTCCCTGTTCGCCCTGCGAGGCATCACGGCCGACGACACCCGCTTCCACCATGTGGTAGCAGCGCTCGGTTCGGCCACCGCGGCCCGCGCCCTGAGCCGCCTTGAGAGCCCGCCAGCCGCTGACAAATACGGCGCGATTAAGAAGCTTCTCCTCGACGCTTTCGCCCTCCCATCGGCGGAGCGCGCACGGCACCTGTTCGACCTGCCCGAGCTCGGCGACATGCGCCCTTCCGAGCGAATGGACTACATGCTTTCACTGCTCGGCGAGCACTCTCCGGCATTCCTGTTCCGGGAGCTGTTCCTCCGTCAGCTGCCTAACCCGGTACGCCTCGCCCTGGCAAGCACGACGATCACAGATCCCCGGGCCCTTGCCAGAGAAGCCGACAAGATCTCCGCCGCAGGACAGCGCATCGCAGCGGCGACATGGGACCCACCGCCGTCCGACGCAACACCCATGGCGCCCGAGCACCCGGCACGGTCGACGACCGAACTGCCGACGCAATTGGCGGCCGCTACACCGAGCCGACCACCTCCAGCACGACGACCGGGGCCTCCACCTGACCAAGCTTGGTATTACTATCATGCCAGGTTCGGACAGAAGGCCCGGACATGCCGACCCCCGTGCACCTTCGGCAGGCCGGGAAACGGCCGGGCCGGCGTTCATTACCAGCCATGAGCGCCGGCCACACGGGCAACTTACTGTTCATCACGGATAAAGCGTCCGGACGGCGCTTCCTGTGCGACACCGGCGCCCAACTGAGCGTCATACCCGCCTCTGACCAGGACAGGTAATCCGCGGTTTGCGGCCCCTCCTTGGTTGCGGCCAAAGGATCGACCATCCGCACCTTCGGCCCGCGCAACGTCACCCTCTGCTTCGGCGGCCAACGCTTTGCTTGGACGTTTGTAACCACAAACGTGCCCATGGCTCTGCTAGGCGCCGACTTCCTCTGCGCACACGGACTGCTGGTGGACGTCCAACGGCGTCGTTTAATCAACGCCGAAACCTTCAGCTCCCTGGTATGCACATTGAGCAGCTCCGCGCCGACCGAGCTGGCATGCGCCGTCCCGGCGGCGAACGAGTTTGCTCGCCTGCTCACGGAGTTCCGGGCCCTCACGCGGCCGACGTTTTCGGCCGTCGCAGTACGGCATGGGATCGAGCACCACATACCAACCACGGGCCCGCCGGTCTACGCCAGGGCCGGCCGCCTCGACCCAGCCAAGCTCGCCGTGGCGAAGGCCGAATTCGACGCGTTGGAGCACCTCGGCATCGTGCGACGCTCCGATAGCGTGTGGGCCTCGCCACTGCACATCGTGCCAAAGCCGGGGGGTGGATGGCGCCCGTGTGGCGACTACCGCCGTCTCAATGACGCTACCACCCCCGACAGGTACCCGATCCCGCATATCCAAGACTTCTCCGCCCGTCTGGCGGGACGGGTCATTTTTTCGAAAATTGATCTCATACGGGGATATTACCAGGTACCTGTCAGGGCGGCCGACGTCCCTAAAACGGCAGTCATCACGCCGTTCGGCTTATTCGAATTCTTGCGGATGCCGTTTGGTCTCAAGAACGCGGCTCAGGCGTTCCAGCGCTTGATGGACGGCGTGCTGCGTGATCTGCCGTTCCTTTTCGTTTACCTGGACGACATCCTCGTCGCCAGCACGTCCCGGGCCGAGCACCTCCTCCACCTCCGAACACTGTTCGGGCGCCTCAGCGAGCACGGCCTCATCGTCAACCCGGCCAAATGCCACTTCGGCACGACGGCCGTTGATTTTTTAGGCCACCACATCACCAAGAAAGGGGCCGTGCCGCTGCCAACCAAGGTCGAGGCCTTCACCACGTTCCCGCGTCCCCGCACCATAAAGGCCCTGTAGGAATTCCTGGGAATGGTGAATTTTTATCACCGCTTCGTGCCCCGCGCTGCTCAACTCATGCGGCCCCTCTATGAAGCCCTCCGGGGCAAGCCGGCCAAGCACGACATCGCCTGGTCCGCAGCAATGGATGCGGCCTTCCAAAGCTCAAAGCGGGCCCTCGCCGACGCAACACTGCTCGCTCACCCGGTGCTCAACGCTCCCATCGCCCTCACCACGGATGCCTCCGACTACGCGGTGGGCGCCATACATGAGCAATGGGTGAACGGGGTTTGGCAGCCACTCGTTTTTTTCAGCCGGCAGCTCCGGCCGAACGAGCTCAAATACAGCACGTTTGACCGGGAGCTCCTCGGTCTACACCTGGCCGTCCGCCATTTCCGCCACCTCCTGGAGGGCCGACCTTTCACGGCGTTCGTCGACCACAAGCCGTTGGTTTACGCCATGGCCAAGGTCACGGAGCCGTGGTCGGCCCGCCAACAGCGCCACCTCTCCGCCGTGTCGGAGTTTACCACGGACATCCGGCACGTCGCCGGCAAAAACAACGCCGTGGCCGACTGTCTTTCCCGGGCCAGCGCGAACACGGTCCACCTGGGCGTGGACTTTGCGCTTATGGCGGCGGACCAAACCACCGACACCACGGTGTAAGCCCTCCGGGCGGCGGACACGGGCCTCCGCCTGGCCGACATCCCCTTCGCGGACACTGCCCTGCTCTGCGACGTCTCCCAAGGCCTGCCTCGCCCCATCGTGCCCGTCACCTGGCAACGCCGCATCTTCGCCTCCCTCCACGGCCTTTCCCACCCGGGCCGGAAAGCTTCCCAGAAGCTGGTGTCGGCGCGATTCGTCTGGCACGGCCTTCGTCGGGACGTCCGCGATTGGACCAGCACCTGCACGGCCTGCCAACGGGCCAAGGTCCACCGACACACCCAGGCCCCGCTGGCACCTTTCACCGTGCCCGAACGACGTTTCGACCACGTCAACGTGGATCTGGTGGGCCCCCTCCCCCCGTCACGGGGGTTCACACACCTGCTCACCATGGTGGACAGGACCACCAGGTGGCCGGAGGCCGTTCCCCTCGTCTCCACCACCACCGCCGACGTGGCGCAGGCTTTCATCGCCACCTGGGTCGCCCGCTTCGGCGCACCGGCGGACATCTCGTCAGACCGCGGACCACAGTTCACCTCCGAGCTGTGGGGCGCGGTCGCCCACAACCTGGGGGTCAAGCTCCACCGTACTACGGCCTACCACCCCCAAGCAAACGGGTTGTGCGAGCGATTCCACCGCTCCATGAAGGCCGCGCTCATGGCCGGCCTTCAAGACGGCGGTTGGGCCGACCGGCTGCCGTGGGTCCTTTTGGGCCTCCGCACGGCCCCCAAGGAGGACCTCCAGGCATCCACCGCCGAGCTTGTCTATGGCCAGGCGCTACGCGTCCCGGGCGAATTCGTGCCCGACGCTACCAGTCCCTGGTCCGCAGCTCACCAGCGCTCGGACCTCCAGGAGGCCGCCCGACGGTTTGCCCCCGTGCCAACATCCCATCGCGGTGACCCCCAGTCCTACGTCCCCCCAGCACTTCGCACAGCGGAGTATGTTTTTGTGCGTCACGACGCACATCGGGGGCCACTCCGGCCGCCGTACGACGGGCCCTTCCGGGTGCTGCGACGGGACGACAAGTCGTTCGTCATCGACATCGGCGGCAGGTCGGACCGGATTGCAGTGGACCGCCTCAAGCCGGCGCACGTGGACGTCGACCACCCACCACGGGTGGCCCTTCCGCCGCGGCGAGGCCGCCCCCCGTCCACGGTGCCCCCCACTCGACCGCCCAGCACCACACCGGACCCCCTCCCACGACCCGCCAGGAGTCGCTTCGGCCGGGTCATCAGGACCCCCCTCAAATTGACCCTGCCGGTGCAAGTCGATTCTGGGGGGACGTGTGTAGCGGCTACCGCTGCGTTTTCACAATCGCCTTGCACCTATCAAGGACGCGGAGCGATCACCATGCCGGGCTCGTCCAGGATGCCCGGGCAGGCTCGCCCTCAACTTGCCAGGCCGCAGCCAGGACGCTGGGCCACGCCCCCTCTCGCCTTTCCTGGGCAAACGCTCCGGGATAATATGTATATATATTGCTGCCCGATAAACGGGCTTTTCAGAGTGCCTGAGTGTTTGGTTTGATTAAAGCAACTCGGATGAATTCCAGCTTTTTGTCGCGTCCATTCTTCCGATCGACGTGGGAGCCCCAGCTCCTTCAACATCATCTTTAGCTTTCTCCTGCTTCTCCAGACGCTCTTCTATGAATGTTTGGTACTGTGTTTTACCAATCTTTTTAACGTGCATGACAGTCTCTCTAACGCTGGATGGCATTATTTCCTTCGATTCAAGTGATAGAAGATCATTGCTGTCATCTTCGAACGGGTTGCCCATCTCCTCAATGGTTGAAACAAGGGAGCGCACATCTTTGGCAAATGCTTGTTGTATACTACCAGTTTGTTCATGGTGTAGGTCCCTTTGCCCCTTCGGCTTCAAGTACAACTCTTCAAACTCTTCGATCATTCGAGCTACCTCAGGGCCCGCTGTCATCCACCTCCTCAGTGCAGCAGGGTTTTCAGTCAGGCCGACCGCTCCACCGTCTCCTTTCACGAGTACATTCAATTGTTCGTGAGCCTGATCGAGGCCTATTGATGAGAATTTCCATCCAGTCTTGTTGGCAGTGAATGAGCCCTGGCAGAAGTTCTGGTAGACATGTGGACTAGTTTCTCGGAGCGCCACCATATCTCGCACATGAACAGGCAACCATCTGGCATAGTTAGTGTGATCCATGGAAAAAACCAGGATACTAGTTGTGCTGTGGACTCCACATAGAGCTTGAAGTTTGAGCAACGAATGGATCTGACAAACTGGAAGATGGACAGCTGGAAGTCTAAGACAGTAGACCAGTACAAAAACTGTGGATGGCTATCTCTTTGTCCTGAGCACCAGTCGTCAAAGCTTCTTGGTTGATCTGTGACCTCCAGATACGTTCCATATGCTTTCTTCTGCAAAATGTGTAGTGCGGCTGCTGTGACTTGGTGTGCGTGCCTGGCTTTGCACAAGTTGGATGCATGGATTAGAGAATCAGCTGTACCCGCTGTAGCGATGTTAGCCTTGGTTATGGCATTCGTCCATCCATTGCCGTCCATGAAATCACCAATTGTCTTGAGGGCAGCCATCTCCGTGTGCAGTGGCCCCAACATCATAACCAATTTGTCTTCACCATAAAGTTCAGGATGACTCCACTGTATCCGCTTGCCCAGTGCATAGAGGGGTTGATCCATCGTGATGACTGGTACTTGCTCTGGATTCAGGAGTTGTGTGGCAGCCTTTACAACTTTTATGACGTGAGTGATCATGGCAACAGATGTTGATTTTTCTCTAAACATTGGCATCAAGGCTGTGGTCGCCTTCGGCTTCACCATCTGATGTAGGTGGCCAGCATGATATGCAGCCCAATATATGAACTCATCACGATCTGATTTCCCTGAATCATACCATCTTTTCAGTTCCTCCAACCGGTTTGTCTCCAACTTTCTGTCTTGCACCCATGTATCAGACATTGCCTTTACAGGCCCTTGCAGTTTCGGCGCAAAGAGGTGTTTTGGAAAGCCATCAGCAGGCAACACACTTGTGTAGGTTGCAGGGAGTGGTTGAATTTGTTTGGGTCCCTCTTTCGATATTATCAATCTTCCACGGTCTTCTCCAGGATCATCCTCTGTTGGGTGCTGGCAGAGCGATATCGCAGTTCCATGGAAGGAATCCTTTGCAGTCACCGAGCTGGGATTGTGGTCGACATTATCTGCTTGTGCTGTCGTGAAAACGCCAGAGCGTAGCTTGGGAGGACAAACAACACCATCGGCTTCAAACTGTTGAATAGCAGCATTTGCAGCACTCGCTGACAATCCCAGGATGCGGTCGTACGACACACACAGTCCTAGACTATATAAGCGATCTATGAGCTGCCGACTGCGCGTTTCAGAATGTACTTTTAATGCTATGTAGATTGGTACCGGATTTTCTCGGTCTCTGTTGTGGCGAACGGTTTCCCTTTCCTTTGCTGCTGATTTCACACTATTAAATGCAAGCAACTGTGCAATAGTCCTACCTGCTTTTTCAACTGACTCCTCTTTCCCTGTCTGATGCACAATGCTAGGACCTTCTAAAATCATGGTCACCAGAGCTGAGAGAGAACTTGGAATGCTGGCATCTGCGAAAGTCCCATCAAAACAATAATTCCCTTGAAAGATCTGTCTTCTCACTATCTGTGCTGCCCTGGCCAAGTTAATAGCTGCATCATCGAAGTCGCGTTCGCAAGCTCTCTTCAGAGCATCCCCAACATCAGTGTCAAAAGCTAGCATCACATCATTACCCTTTTTACTGGCTGACAGGGATGGACAGTATGACAGTAAGCTGTCTTTCAAACGTGTGGAATTCACATTCACATCCTCTCCAACACCAAGGTCTATCAGTCGGTCTTTGTAGATGTTCACTAAATCTGCTAACCTAAAGACAGTGGCAAGACCCTGCTCACACTTCCGTGCCTCTTCAATGTAAGACAATAATTCAGCAAAGGCAATGCGACGACACCTTTGATCCTCTTCCCTGTCTGCTTTGTTAGATTGATGACCTAAGAACACTTTAGAGGCACGGTTGTATAGTGCACTTAGACACCGCTTATGATACCTAGCCTCAATAGCCACCATATCTCCTCCAGCAAGTTTTCTTAGCAAGTGAGTGTCTTTCAGCATTACAGCATAGCGTCGGACATTTTCGTCTAAACCAAATGTAGAAGCCCTATGGAGTCCAGCATCTCCACCCAGTCCATCACAAAAGAAACAAGTTGGTTCTGATTGCTCACTAATGTGCGACAGATTGATGAGACGACGTGTTTTCACTGGACTACCTCCCTGCTGTGCTTCTGATCCATCTAATGTCCGCTTCTTGGCAGAGGCATACCTATCAATTTTGGAGACAGAAAGTTTACTTCTGCAGGACTTATGCCATGATGCAGTCTTCGATATCAATGTCATTTCAATGCCATTGCCATCATCAATGCGATCGAGGTCGATCTTGAATGGATCGTAGTCCTTTTCCTGTGCTAACTTCAGCTGACCATCCAACAATTTGTAGCTCACATCAGCATCCAAGCGTGTGCCCCTCTTTGGCTGTTGAAGCGATTCTGATGTCGTCTCTTGACAAAGGACACCGAGACTCCAGTCAGTTGATGGGATGTCTGGTGGATCATCATGGCTCCCACTAGGGCGAGGTTGAACCAGGGTGAACTTCTTGGACATTTTCTCAATCTGAAAGAAAGAAATAGGACTTGAAAAAAAAAAAATTTCATACATAAAATAAAAGTGACATAATGGACATGTATTACACAGATAAAGTATTATTATTATTGATTAGATTGTGATTAGATAAATTAATTAAATAATGGCAATCAAACGCTGTGGCAGACACGTCTTACATGGCATACTATAGTATCGAAACATTACATTTAGTGTTAGATGTAGTATGGACCTATACAATTATTGTTTTCCTGAGGGGAGTTCCAGTGTCTTACCCCATGTAACTTTGATTAATTAATACCATTCCATTGTTATCAGAGACCAATAAATCAATGTGTATCACTTCGAATTGAAATTTTACCTAAAATACTATGAGAGATTCAAGGAAAATGGAAACACCATGGCGGCCATCTTGAAATTAAAGATGATGGATGCCAATCTTTATGCAATTGATCCCATTGGATTCAGAGACCATGAAAACATGGGGTAAGACACTGGAACTGTGGTGTTATCGCTCATAGTATAGCCTAGAAGTTATTGAGGGAAATAGGTCACAGAGGGCGGTCATGTTGAAATTCAATATGGCGGCCACCAGGGGTTCTGAATTTTTTGGCGCCCCTCAGGAAAACAATTGTATAGGTCCATACTACATCTGTGCCAAATTTGGTGCTTTCCTGAAAAAATGAACGATGCTTCCTCTTAACTGGCTAACTACCAGGGATGTCATAGTGAAGTACTTCCTTCTGAAGGCAAATAAAGAAAGGAGTCCGGCATGCAAGGCTCATTCCTCGGCATATTGTGTGAGTATAGTCGGTAATGGCATCAATTATTTATTTATTTATTTATTTATTGCCAAAACAAGATTGACCGCCCGCATTGTGGTCGCAACCTGTGATGCAAAATATTGTTATGAATTTGGGTATTGGTAGGTAGAGCAGAATAGAGCTGAATAGGTAACATGCTTCGAGATGTCGCAGTAAGGAACATTACCTGTAATAAGTTCTTCATGTGTAGGCGTTTTGTCGGTTAAGATGTATAATTGTGAATCTACCAGGAGATTCGAGTGATAGGTATTGTAGGGATTAATGAGTAGAGCCCTTGTATGTCTCACCTGGTTAGCCAAACCTTTGTCCCTTTTGGCACTGCAGACCACATAGGCACTTAGTTAGGATCCCTTATTACAACACTAATAACGCCCTCCCCCCTAACATGACCTAGGAAGAAATCAGGCCAGGACACCGCCGATAATGGCCGCCACCATTTACACCTCCGAGAGGCCTATCCACCTCGCATAGCATGTGCTATGACCACGGAATAGGGGACGGGAGTGAGAGTGACGCAGTGGGCGTGCACAGAGGCAAGTCGGTGGAGGAGACCGATTGGTTGGCAGCGTGCCAAAGCTGACGTCATCGGCCGGAGATATTAACGGGGGCCGGACGCCATTTTGGAGCAGTTGACTTGAGCAGGAGGATTGGCAGTTGCGAGAGAGTCGAGGAGAGAGGAGAGTTGCACCGAGTGCCATTTTGAAGAGTTCAGATCGGATATCATGAGACAAGTTCAGTTCGAGTTCAGAACGAGAGAGTTCGTTTGAGGTGCGCACGAGGAGAGTTGGCAGATCCCGAGTGCAGAGAGAGAGCCCGAGTTGCGTTGGCAGTTCGCAGTGCACAGTTCGCAGAGTTGGCAGTTGAGCCATAGGGAGTTGCCGAACGCCAGTTGCCAAACGCCATTGGGCAGTCGAGTCGATACGAGGAGTTGTCTTCAGCAGCCCGGTCAAGTCGTTCAGAGATCCCGACCCGAGTTGGGCTGAGGTGTAGCCCGAGTGGAGCTCGCTGTCCTACTGTGAGACCTCGTGGTGCTTTGGAGCTTGGTGCACGGACCTAGTGGGCAGCGGTGAGGGCGTTGGCTCAGGCCTAGCGGGGCGTGCGAGGCGGACGGAGGATTCCTCCACGCTGGAGTTTGGAGCCGCGTTGGATGGACAAGACGACGAGACAGATAAGCCCGAGCTCCGTGTACATTTCACAATTCAACATAACGTGTTCTTTTTATTAATTCATATCCCCTCGTCTTGTTTCTGATATCTGTGTGTGTGGGATCCCAAATTAGGCATTAGATTACTGGCGCGTGCTTTTCCTGTCCTTGCCTTTTTCATTTGAATAAACCCTTGTATTATTTTCTTGTACAAATACCTGAATGCAGTTTCCTGGTTGCTTTTAATAGATAAGGCTGCGGGGACTCTCGCCGTTCCCCTCTATCCCACGCGCTTGGGGCTTTTGGTTTTGGGATCCGCCATTGAGTTTTCGCCTCGGGAGTTAAAGCCTTCGTGATAGGCATCCGCAACTTGGGTGTTAATCGGAGTTGTGCGACAACTGGTGTCAAGAGTGAGGATCTGGGCCCGTCAGACAAATTTTTTTGTCCGTGTCGAGACATCGGCGACGTTCGAACGCAATATTTTTTATAGGCGAGGCGGAGAAATTTAATAGTCAATTGGGCGTACGGAGCGCGATATCACGTCTTCGACAAATTTAAATTTTGTGCTTTTGGAAGTCAAATAAATACGCGCGTGAGAAACGACCTTCCGAAAAGCGGATGTCGGAGGTCGACGAAATGGAGGTATGTAGCGAGGCCTCCGTCAGTGTAGGGAGTGAGCCGGAAATGGGGGAAATGGAGGATAGCGTTGGAACTTTCCCCGCCACAGCGACGGCCTCCAGAGACGACCAGGCCTTAATGAAATTTATGAGGGATTTAATAAACGCACAGGGTGAGCGATTGGGAAATCAAATTGGGGGATTGAGTGATGAGATGGGAGAAATGAAAAACAAAATGTATGCCAAAAAGGACGATATGAAGGCTCAGGGTGAGCGATTGGGAAAGCAGATGGGAGAAATGGAAAGCAAAAATGGAGTCCCAGGGTAATGAATGTATGGAAGGAATGAAGGGAATGAGTGATCGATTGGAGGGACACATAGAAGGGATGGGAAATAAAATTGATGGGTTAAAGGGGGAATTGAATGCCCAGAGTGATAAAATTGAAGGATTAAAGAAAGAAATGGAGGAGCAAATGGATAGATTAAAGAAGGGATTGAAAGAACAAAGTGAAGGGATGGACAGCAAAATTGAGGGATTGGAGGGAAAAATGAAAGGGATGAATGAACAAATGAATGAACAAATGAATGAAAAATTGGAAGGAAAAATTGGGGAAATGGCACAGCAGCTGGGGGAATTTGAGGGTGAAGTAGAAACTAAAATGAAGGAGATGGAAACATCCATGGGGAAAATAAGTGAATCGATACGGACAGAATTAGTGTCAAAAATAGAGGAGGGCGTGACCCAGGCTGTCCGAAAGGGGGAAGCGTTGGAGGGTCGCATTGGTGCCACAAATGCCCGAATTGATAAAGCAAATAGAGACCTGGAAGGCTATCGGGGCCGGGTGGATGCCAGAATGCAACAACAGTGTGAGGAATGGGGACTGCTCAAACAACAGGGGGGCGAATTGGCCGAGGAGGTAAAAGGGTTGGAAACCCGCATAAAAGAGCAGGAGCAGGGGTTAATTGAGAAAGGCCTGTGGGGGCCGCAATTGGATAATGAAAGGGTGAGTGATTTGATGCATGAGCGACTGGAGACCTGGGACAATACCATCAAGGCGGAGGTTGTCCGGGTCCGAGAAAGCCTAAGGGAAGAGGTGAGTCGGTCTGTTAAACATCTTCAGGATCAGATTAAGGTGACCCAGGAGACCCTCACCACGAGCCACATTTGGACACCAGAAGCTCCGAAACTGAATACCCAGTTGGGGGTGTTTTGGCCCCGGACTGGATTTGGACAGAGAGGAATTGGGGAATAGAGTCTCTGGAAAAACAATCCCGCTCGTGCATTTTGATGGATCAGGGAGCCTCGAGGCTTTCCTGACACAATTTGAGTGCGTGTCTCAGCTCAATGGTTGGGGAGAGCGGGAGCGCATGGGGAATCGGGTGGCGACCCTGCGGGGGTCAGCCGCAGACATGCTAAACGTAGTCCCAGAGGGAATATTGACCAGCAAGGCCTCTGTGAGGCCTTGAATCATAGGTACGGGACAGGCGCAAGGTGCGACCTGGTCAGGACACAGCTGCTGCATCGCAGGCAAAAGCCTAATGAGACGTTGCAGAAGCTGGCCCAGGATATATACCAATCTGTGAGGATAGCATACAGAGACCTACCAGCTCAGGCGTGGGACAAGCTGGCGATAGAGAAATTTATGGCTGCTCTTCCTGATCCCGAGGTCCGGAGGTAGGTGGAGTTGCAGGACCCACCCACAGTGCACCGGGCGGCGGAATGCGCGGCGAGACTGACCTTTCTGAGGAGGTCGAACTGCGCATCATAGAGGGCACCTGTGATGGTACGGCAGGCCGAGGTGCGGGATCAGGAGGGGCCAGAGGATGACATAGGGCGAATGTTAAGGGGGATCAGCCACCAGCTGACAAATTTGACCGGGGGCAAATTTGCAGGGAGTGAGACACGGCAGTTTGGTCCAGGTTTGCCATCGGGACGGCCTGATTTTCGTCGGGTTGGGCCAGGGGAGGGAGGTGCTCCGCCTGGGTACCAGAGGGGTCCATTCATGGGGACTTGTTTTAGATGTGGGAGAAGAGGGCACAGGCAGAGGGATTGTCGGCAACCACCTGGGCCACCACCTCCTAACAGGCTTCGCAGCCCAGAAAGGAGGGGGCCCCCAGTAGGTCCACAGGCGCCAGAAAGAGGACCACCACCTCGGACTGGGCCTATAGCAATAGATTGTGCGGGAAACTAGAACGAGCCGAGCATACGGGCCATGCTCGGCTGGCAAGTGTGTGGAGAAGCGCCCTCCTTTGGTGAAAGTAGTGAATTGCGGAAAAATTGGCATGGGTAATCTATGGGTTAGATGCAAATTTAAGGGTGAATTTTGTGAAGATAAATGGTGGACACTGTATAGTGACGCCATTATTGATCCAGGTGTGTTAGATCAAAGTGGTGGAGGCTGTGATAAAATTGATAGATTAGCAAGACACAGCTTTCAACTGGTTGCGGGGGCGACTGTGCTGATATTTGGGACGCGGGATCATGGGGATGTAGTTGTGTGGTCTGAGGGTCAACGTGGTGCTTTGGGTGTCCGAGGTGTGTGGACCATGCCTTCTGGGTGAGTCTCCTGGTGGAGCAAGGCTGTCGACTGGACCTTGGTATGGTCAAGTGTGGGTGAGCAATTGGGGGACTGCAGATCTGTATTCGGACTGGGGGATGATGTGGAGGTGCAGGGGACATGGCTGTAGGGATGCCACGCACTGCGACCGTGCCCCCCAGGGCCGAGGTCGTGCGTGCGGTAGTGTGTGCGGTAGTGTGTTTTTGGCAGCAGGTGCTCACCACATTGGTCAGCTGGGGCTGGTGCAGCTGTGTTCCTCACAGGGGTGGGGGGCAAAGGATGGATGGTGGGTCGCACCCTTATGGACACTCATGGGCCATGTTGGCATTTTGACTGCTCACCTTGTCCCGATGACCCTTGCACGGTAGAGGTGCAGTGCTGTCATGGCCACAGGTAGTTGTGTCGTGATGATCACCGTTGGATGCGGATCCACATACCTGCCAGTGTAGTGGGGACAAAAGGGAAATTTGGAAGAATTTGATAGGCCCAATGATAAATTTGGGGATTGTGAGGGTGGATTGCACTTTGGACCTGACCAACCGGTAGTTACCTGCACTTGAGGTGAGTGTTGGATGTGTACTGTCCCAGGCTTCATGCTTGTGGAAATTTTGGGAACATGTAATTTGGAGTTGGGAGGTGGGTGAGAGTGATGACATGGCCGGTGAGGGAGATAGATTGTGTGCCACAGAGTCTTGTGGGTGGCGTTTGTGTTGGTGTTGTGGTTATGTGTTTTGATGTGGTCGTGAGATTGGAAATTGACAATGAGTGGTGATTATTGTGTTGGAAATGGAATTGTAATGGTTTAAATGTGAATGGGATTTCACATGTAGCAGGCCATGGCAAGCCTTGTAACATCTTTTACACCATCTTTTCTGGAATTGTGCTGAGTTGTGTGAGAATTTAATGGCAGCGGGGGAGGAAGTGTGTTTTGGGGATCTTGTGGGTGGGGAAGGTGTGTGTGTCCGCAGGTACGGATCAAGCTCTGAGGAGCGATGCCTGCGGCCCCCCTCTGCGGCAATTACCCCTGGCAGCCGGTGGTAACTGGAAATTGGAGCTCGTCGGTGGAGGGTCTGGTTGGGTGCCGTGAGGTGAGTAAGTCCCCTGGTGACCCTTGTTGCTGTGCTGAAGCAGGAGGCCGCGGAGGAGCCTGGGGTGTGTGGAGACCCTCACCGGCGAGGTAACGGCGGAAAGGGGCTGTTGGGCTGTCACGGGGCCAAGAGGTAAAGGGGGGGGGGGGGGGCAATGAACTTGTAAGTCGGTTGACTTGTTTTGGGACTGCGGGCACCACAGCCTGAAGTGCCCCCACCATCTTTTTGTGCGGTACCTCCCCGCTGCCTAGTTGAGGAATGCACACACATGTGAATGACATCAATGCCATGGTCCTGCAGGGGGGTGTAGTGAAGTAAGTGCTTTGTTGATTTTTGAAATGCGGTAGTGAGGAGTTTTGGAATGAGAATGAGTGGTTAAGGGGTTTGTGTTGAATGAATGTGGGCGAAATCCACCGAGCCATGTCACTCACCTGTAACATCTGGACAGGGCCCGTGGAAATTTAGGGGTGCATCGGGATGGCCCCGCAGGTAAGGTTGTGTCTTGTGGCATCCACCGGGGGACGCGGTCTGTAGACCGGGGTATGTAAAAATGTTTTATAGAGTTTTTTAATTTTTGAGTAAGGTTAAGTTTCGTGGTTAAGGTAGATTTTTGAGTGTTGTTTGTTTCCTCCCTCCACAGGAACAACGGATCGAAATCAATGTACATACTTGCATGGCTGTTAAAGGGTTTAGCATGTTGAGGAAGTGTAGGTAGGTAGTCCGACTCACTTCCCACAGCCCTTCCTGATTTATTTCATAGGTTAATTAAGTGTGTGACAGTAAGTGTTAAGGCTGGAATGGTAGCGCCTGCAGTGAACCTTGCAGGAGCTACGGTTCCAAGACGGGGGGGGGGGGGAGGGGGGGAGGCGGGGGGGGGGGGGGCTGTGTTATGATTATGAATTTGGGTAGTGGTAGGGAGAGCAGAATAGAGCTGAATAGGTAACATGCTTCGAGATGTCGCGGTAAGGAACACTACCTGTAATAAGTTCTTCATGTGTTGGCATTTTGTCGGTTAAGATGTATAATTGTGAAACTACCAGGAGATTCGAGTGATAGGTATTGTAGGGATTAATGAGTAGAGCCCTTGTATGTCTCACCTGGTTAGCCAAACATTTGTCCCTTTTGGCACTGCAGACCACATAGACACTTAGTTAGGATCCCTTAGTACAACACTAATAACGTCCTCCCCCCTGTCATGACCTAGGGAGAAATCAGGCCAGGACACCGCCGATAATGGTCGCCACAATTTACACCTCCGAGTGGCCTATCCATCTCGCATAGCACGTGCTATGACCACAGAATAGGGGACGGGAGTGAGAGTGACACAGTGGGCGTGCACAGAGGCGAGTCGGTGGAGGAGACCGATTGGTTGGCAGCGCGCCAAAGATTATGTCATCGGCCGGAGATATTAATGGGGACCGGATGCAATTTTGGAGCAGTTGAGTTGAGCAGGAGGATTGGCAGTTGAGAGAGAGTCGAGGAGAGAGGAGAGTTGCGCTGAGCGCCATTTTGAAGAGTTCAGATTGGAGATCCTGAGACAAGTTCAGTTTGAGTTCAGAACGAGAGAGTTCGTTTGAGGTGCTCACGAGGAGAGTTGGCAGATCCCGAGTGCAGAGAGAGAGCTCGAGTTGCATTGGCAGTTCGCAGTGTGCAGTTCGCAGAGTTGGCAGTTGAGCCATAGGGAGTTGCCGAACGCCAGTTGCCGAACGCCATTTGGCAGTCGAGTTGATACGAGGAGTTGTCTTCAGCAGCCCGGTCGAGTCGTTCAGAGATCCCGACCCGAGTTGGGCTGAGGTGTAGCCCGAGTGGAGCTCGCTGTCCTGCTGTGGGACCTCGTGGTGCTTTGGAGCTTGGTGCACGGACCTCGTGGGCAGTGGCGAGGGCGTTGGCTCGGGCCTGACGGGGCGTGCGAGGCGAACGGAGGATTTCTCCACGCCGGAGTTTGGAGCCGCGTTGGACGGACAAGACGACAAGACAGATAAGCCCGAGCTCCGCGTACATTTCACAATTCAACATAACGTGTTCTTTTTATTAATTCATATCCCCTCATCTTGTTTCTGATATCTGTGTGTGTCGGATCCCAAATTAGGCATTAGATTACCAGCACGTGCTTTTCCTGTCCTTGCCTTTTTCATTTGAATAAACCCTTGTATTATTTTCTTGTACAAATACCTGAATGCAGTTTCCTGGTTGCTTTTAATAGATAAGGCTGCGGGGGCTCTCGCCGTTCCCCGCTATCCCGCGCGCTTGGGGCTTTTGGTTTTGGGATCCGCCATTGAGTTTTCGCCTCGGGAGTTAAAGCCTTCGTGATTGGCATCCGCAACTCTGGTGTTAATCGGAGTTGCGCGACAATATATATTTTACGCATCCTCTGTCCACTCAACTCCCTCATCCGTGCTGTTCAAGATATCATATAATTCATCTCCGAGGGACTTCATGGTTTCATTCAATATCAATTACGAGTCTTATGGACAGCTGGGTCTGTTTTCAGGGATCTAGTGTACCCACTCTGAACAGGAGAGGCAAGAGGGGTTATGTTATTATCTTTTCTGTGGTATATAGACTACAGTAGATCTAGGCTAAAGCCTCAAGAACATCAGAGGTGTATTCAGTTACCAAGGTTCTGCCCTCCTGCTCCATCTGTGGTAACAAACCTTTTGTTCCTAAATACCTGTACGTAGTCATTCGAGGTCCAGGACGATAGACCACTTGGAGTAACCTCCAGGGTGGTGCAGGGGTATTAAGCACCCTAGGTAAACCTTCAGCGTTGTGCCCCTACTCCCCCTCTCCTCCGCCCCCACCACAATTAACTTTCAAAAATTAACATTGTGCATTAGCTTGAATAAAATTTCTGCATTCATAGAGTAGTAGAACAAAGGTTAATATAGCTTTGGCCTTAGAGGGACTCAGAGTAGGTGGGAGAATAGATAGATCAGTTGGGAAGATAAATTAGGTTTCGACAGATTAGAGCAAAGCCGGCTGTCTTGCCTGCTTGCCGGCCCCTACCGGCCAGCCATACAATTAACCTGCCAGCCATGTAATCAGCCTGCCAGCCATGTCATTTGGCTTGCAAGTCATGTCATCGGCCTGCCGGCTTGCATCATCTCCTTGCCGGTCCCTGCCTCCAAAACTTTTTTTTACATTCAGATTAATACTATTTTATATTGTATTCATGATTATAATCATATTTCTGGTGATTCTGTGAAGCCTTCATACTAAATAAAGTTTATGATGGATTTGTCTGCTTTTGCAAAAAATCAGGTTGTGGATTTATCTGTTTTTGACTCAAAACGAATTGAAAAGTATCCAATTATGATGTTGTGGGGGATACCCCATAGAGGGGGGGGGGGGGGGGGGGTGGGGGGGGGAGGGATACCCCATAGATGTGTTTATTAAATTTAGATTTGTGAAATTCTGGCCTTGTGTTAGTTTGCTTGCATCAATTTAGGACCACCCTTTTTTGAATTGATATGTTATACCAAGAAAGCACATTAAAATGTTGATTTACCGAAAATTGAAATAATTATTGATTTCTCTGTTTTTGCATCTGAACTCTTCATCATAGTTCAGTTTCCCCCATTTTAAGTAAGCATAAGTATTGGAACAAATGACTGACAGGTGTTTCTTGTTGCTCAGTTGTTTCTTATTACATTGATTGTTCACACATAAAAGAGCTATGAATGTGGAAGTCAATGATACATAAAAGAGCCTTTGCTATTGCCTTGGGAGTCCACCTTTGGGGGTCAGTCGGCAAAACCAACATGAATACCAGGAACTGTCTATGAAAAAAAAGCAAGCAAATTGGAAGGTGAAGGACCAGAAGAATTCAAATAGAACCCTAGCACAAAAATTGGGCAAAGCAAATATAACAATTTAGAATATCTTGAAAAAGAAAGAAACCACTGGCGTACATAGCAATAGACAATGGCCAGATCAGCCAAGGAAAACAACTGCAGGTGACGACAGAAAAATCATCAGAGTTGTAAAGTGTCAGTGACATCACCAACGACCTCCAGAGTGCAGAGGTGAAAGTATCACAACCTACCATTCACAGAAGACTTCGACAGCAGAATTAGAAAGGCTACTCCATAATATGCAAACCTCTTATCAGCACCAAAATAGAAAGTCCAGATTAGGTTTTGTGAAGAAGTAGAGTTGAGCCAGTAGAGTTCTATGATAACGTTTTATGGACAAATGAGACCAGCATAAACATTTACCAAAGTGATGGAAAGGTGAAAGTGTGGAGAAAGGTGGGGAACTGCATACGATCCAACGCATACTATCTCATCTACGAAGCATAGTGGAGATAGTGTTATGGATTGGGCTTGCATGGCTGCCTCTGGAACTGGCTCACTCATCTTTATTGACGATGTAACTAATGATGACAGTAGCAGAATGAATTCAGAAATGCACAGAAACATTTTGTCTGCCCATGTACAAGAAGATGCCTCCAAACTCATTGGGTGGCATTTCACCATGCAGCAAGACAATGACCTAAACACACTGCTAGCATAACCATGGAGTTCATCAGGGTAAAAGTGGAAGCTTTTAGACTCGCCAAGTCAATCTCCTGATTTAAATCCAATGGAGCATGCATTCCACTTCCTGAAGAGGAGACTAAAGTCAGAAACCCCCAAAACAAACAACAACTGAAAATGGCTGCAGTAAAGACTTGGAAAAGCATCTCACAGGAAGATACCAAGAGTTTGGTGATGTTAATGGGGCACATGCTCGAGGCAGTTATTGTATGCAAGGGATATGTAACTAAATACTAACTATTATACTACTTTAATTTACTTTGAATTAATCTGTTACAATACTTATGCTTACCTAAAATGAGGGGAATGAACATAAAAAGTGTTATCGTTCTTCAATGGTAAAACATACAGTCACGTGAAAAAGTAAGTACACCCCATGTAAAGTTTTGACTTTTTCAACATATTTCAACATACAGCTATTTGATCTTCATTTCAACAATATTGATAGATAAAGGTGATATAATATAACAAATATCATGAAACATTTACATTTTGTAGTCCATTGTATAATTTAAATAAACATAAATGCAAATTTCGCATGTGGAAAAAGTAAGTACACCCCTACATTTATCACTACTTCAAATACCTAAAATTAGAATCAGGTGCAAATGATTAGAACATCGTTAGAGAGGATCTTGGAGGAACCTGTCTTATTTAAACCTCAGACATTTAGTTTGGTTTGCTATTTGTTGTTGAAGTGTGCGGCGTCACCATGCCTAGATCAAGAGAGCTCTCTGCGGCCTTCAGAAAGAAGGTTATAGATGCCGACTAGTCTGGGAAGGGATTTAAAAAGATCTCCAAACAATTTGACATCAATCATTCGACTGTCCGGAAGATCATCTACAAGTGGAGAAGATTCCAAACAACTGCCAACTTGTTCAGGCCAGGCCGCCCCAGCAAGTTCAGCCCGAGAGCAGACCGCAAGATGCTGAAAGAAGTCTCGAAGAACCCCAGAATGTAATCACGGGACCTACAGGTAGCTCTTGCCACTGTTGGTGTCAAAGTGCACGAGTCTACCACGAGAAAGAAGCTGCACAAATTTGATCTACATGGGAGGTGTGCCAGGAGGAAACCGTTGCTGTCCAGAAAGAACATCAGGGCAAGACTAAAGTTTGCCAATGAACACCTAGGCAAAGACCAGCACTTCTGGAACAATGTGCTCTGGATAGATGAGTTAAAGCTCGAGCTATTTGTTCACAGTACCAGAAGCATTTGACCACAAGAACCTGATACCAACTGTAAAGCATGGTGGGGAAATATTATGGTTTGGGGCAGCTTTGCTGCATCAGGGCCTGGGCAGCTCACCATCATAGAATCCACTATGAATTCTTCATTGTAGCAGAGGGTGCTTGAGGATAATGTGAGGCCATCTGTCGGAGAGTTGAAGCTCAACCGAAGGTGGACCTTGCAACATGACAATGACCCTAAACATACCAGTAAATCCACCAAGAAATGGCTGAAAAGAAAGAAATTGGGGGTTCTGGAATGGCCAAGTCAAAGCCCGGATCTAAATCCCATCGAGATGTTGTGGGTGGATTTGAAACGAGCTGTGCATGCAAGAAACCCCTCAAATATCGCACAGCTGAAATAATTCTGCGTGGAGGAGTGGGCAAAAATTTCTCCCAGTCGATGTCAGAGTTATAAGAAACGCCTACTTGAGGTTGTTTCTGCCAAAGGGGGCAGGCAATACCACCGATTAGAGCCAAGGATGTACTTACTTTTTCCACATGCGAAATTTGCATTTATGTTTATTTAAATTATACAATGGACTACAAAATGTAAATGTTTCATGATATTTGTTATATTATATCACCTTTATCTCTCAATGTTGTTGAAATGAAGATCAAATAGCTGTATGTTGAAATATGTTGAAAAAGTCAAAACTTTACATGGGGTGTACTTACTTTTTCACATGACTGTATATGGATGGCTATACCAAGAAATAAAAGATGACCTTCTGTTCTGTTGCCTCATATTCATCTTTTGATCTCAAATCTAAATTTCTTGAGTATATAGCAACAATAACAAATGTGACCTCACTGTTCCAATACTTATGGAGGGCACTGTAAGTAGGCTTGTTTGACCAATCTCAATTTGCATAATTAGAGTAATAGGGGTGTTGAGGAATCTATGCTTGTTTATCTCCAAATACCATCATTAGATATTCCCAAATCTTTTGTAAGATGAGGTTTTTTGGGGGTTTTTTTTGTATACAGAATCGTGGCTCATGTAAGAGCTAACACATTGAACATGAAAAGATGCCCAGACGCATAAAACATGCAATGAAGGGAGCAGGTGACAAAAGGGGGAGAGAGAAGCACACAAGCACAACAACAGAAGAGAACAGGGACGTCGGTAGATCTGTGGAAGAGGTGGGGGAGGAGGGAGGGGTACACGGTTTAAAGCAAATGAACACTTCTAGGAATATCAGGAAAGAAGTTGGGGATTTAAAAAGAGGTGGATTAGGGGTGTTTTAACAAGGGTAGAAAAGATCAAGGTTTTGGATGGGGTAAGATAAGAGGTGGTGGTGAGTATTTATTGATTTCTTCAGTGACTTCAATAGTATCACATATATTAATTGATCATCTTGGAGATCTCACGAGATCTTTGTCGGCGAGGGCACGGTTTTTCGAAGCTGCACACGCTCTCCATGCTTTCGAAGTTAAGGAATTGTTCACAATTGTATTTTTGTCGAAACTGTATTTATCTTTCGGTGTGTGTACCAATAGTGTGTCCCTAGGAAGATTCTCGGTGTTAATCTTTCATACCTGTATTAAAAAAATCATCGGTTATTTTGTCCCTTGTTTCCTACCTTGAGGCTTTGTTTTCTCTCAGCAGTCGATTGTGGTCCATTTACTTTCATTCTCAGTTTTTCCCAGTCTTTTCACCCCATACTTCCTTGTTTAAAATCTTAACAAAAAAAAACATTTCCTTCTTTGTTCTTATTCGTTGTTCTTATTCGTTTATTCGCTGTTCTTATTCGTTTGTTCTTCGACCACGTGTTTCACCCCCATTTCCCCAGATAGTTTTCACTGTTCAATTTTAAAATGTTTAAACTTTCCCCTGAAGTACTGTATTCTGTCGTATATCATAACACCTTTTTCTTCTTCTTCTTTAAAAGGGTGCTTTCAACTTGCTCACCAAATTTTTTCATTCCAAAAAAAATTCCATCTCTTACAGTTGCTCTTTCATACATTCCCTAAACTCACCTGCACTCCACCCCTCCTCCAGCATCCTTAAACGTATTTTTGACTCGAAGGTCACAAGAAACTCATTTTGCAATAAATGTTCATTTCCCATTAATCGTACACTTTCTATAATCCAAACTCACCACTCCCCTCCAAATCTTCCCCATCACCCATCCCTTTCAAATCTCCCCCCTTTGCCCCTCCCCTCCAAATCTTCCCCATCACCCATCCCATTCAAATCTCCCCCCTTGCCCCTTCCCTCCTAAACTCCCCCCGCACCACTCCCCTCCTAGACTCCCCCTCGCCCCTCCCCTCCTAAACTCCCCCCTCACCCCTCCCCTACAAAGCTCCCCCATCTCCCATCCCTTTCAAATCCCCCCCTTTCCCCTTTCCTCCTAAACGCCCCCTTACCCCTCCCCTCATAAACTCCCCCCTCACCCCTCCCATTCAAATCTCCCCAACCTCATTTTTTCTCCATTTCCCCCCTCTCACCCCTCCTCCTCAAAGCGTCCTCCCTTCTTCTTCCCCCTTCCAACTCTCACCTCCATCTCCCCCAACCTGCTGCCTCGCTTTGCCCCCCCTCTCAAATAACACCTCACTGTACCTCACCCAATCACCATCAAACCTTTTGTCCGCCCCATCCTTCCCTTTCTCCTAGCAATTCTGAAATCTCTGACACACTTTCAACAGCTCTCCCTACCTCTTCCTCCTCTTCCACATCTTACCCTACCCCTCCCCCCCACCCCCCCCCGTTCTGTATCCAATGCTCCCCCTTCCTCTTCATTAACGGTATGGACCTCAAACATCCGGGGCCTTCGCTCAAATTTGACTGATCTCTCGATACAGGTTGCTTCTGACAAACCAGACTTGATCTGCTTAACAGAAATTTTACTCCCTCATCATGTCTCTGATTCCTTAATATCTCTCCCGGGTTACTCTCTCCTCCGGTATGATAGACCTGAGCCATGTCCTGGAGGTGGGGTTGCTATCTTTATCAAAAACTCTCTTCCTCAATCGCCCTGCACTGCCCTCTCTCCACCTAACCCGCAGGAGTACCTCTGGCTACGACTTTCCCTTCGCTCCCACCTTTTGTTCATATGGGTTTTGTAGCGTCCACCAAACAGTGATGACTACATCTACATC
The DNA here is from genome assembly GCF_964187855.1 of Myxine glutinosa. Lineage (NCBI taxonomy): Eukaryota > Metazoa > Chordata > Myxini > Myxiniformes > Myxinidae > Myxine > Myxine glutinosa. The sequence goes on from NC_136269.1 coordinate 87,322,938, forward strand.
TCGCTGTCTGATAATATGGAGCAACTTCTATCTACTCATCCCAACTCTCTCTTCCTCATATGTGGTGATTTCAATTGTCACCATGCCAGTTGGCTGGGTGTGGGTCCCTCTCTCATCCGCCAAGGCTCCTCAGCAAAGGACTTCTGCGACTCACTGGGACTGACACAATCTGTCAATTTCCCGACCCGGATCTCAGTCAATGGAGCATCTTCTCTTCTAGACTTGGTTATGACTAACTTCCCTGCAAATGTCTGCTGCTCTTCTTCTGCTCCAATCGGCTCATCTGATCATGTGCTTGTTAAAGTGGACATCTCTATGACCATTCTCAGAGAGCCTCCTCAGCGTCGCGAGTCTGGCATTTCACTCAGGCCAACTGGCACGGTCTTCAAGCAGCCATCAATCATCTGGACTGGTCTCCCATCTCTACCGCCTCTGACATCAACTCATCCTGGGAATTCTTCCAAAGTAAATTGCGGTCTCTCATGCACAGATTTATCCCATCTTGCCTTCAGTTGTCATACCCTTCCTCCTCTCAAAGGTACATGGAATCTTGTGGTGAGGCAGTTGCCCAGAAACAACTTGCCTTCGCCTCCTGGAAAGCAAATCCAACGGAAGGAAATCTCATCTCATTTCCTTTCACAAAGCCAGAAACAAGTGTGTGTCCACCCTCAGGAGAGCCAGGAAACAATATCTCTCCACTCTCAAGACCGAACTCTTAAACCTGTCTCCCTCTTTCAAATCCTGGTGGCGTCTGGTCAAATCTGTTTCTGGTGTTTGTTCCCCCTCCATCCCCTCCCTTACCTCAAACGGCTGCACAGCTGACTCCGCACGTGAAAAAGCTGAATGTCTCAACTCTGTGTTTGCCTCTAAATCTTGTGTCCCAAACTCATCCCTCTCTGTACCCACCGTACTCAGTCGTACCCAGCTGTTCCTGGACTCTGTGTCCTTTCCTCCTAGCAAGTTGGAAAAGTTTCTGTCAACCCTCGACTCTCATTCTGCAACTGGACCTGACGGCATCAGCCCATGGGTCCTAAAATCCTGTTCCGCCACTCTTTCAATCCTTCTCTCTGTTCTCTTCACCCTAACGTTTGCTCAAGGTCATCTGCCATCAGCTTGGAAATCAGCCAACATCACCGCTTTACACAAAAAGGTGCAAAAACAGATCCTTGCAATGACAGACCAATCAGCCTTCTCCCAATTATCAGCAAAGTCATGGAATCCATTTTTGCTTCGGATATCAAATCTTTCCTCTTCTCAAATGGCTTGATCTCTGATCATCAATTTGGTTTCAGACCAGGTCACTCTACTCTCGACATGCTGCTTCTGCTGTCTCAACAATGGATGGAGGTCCTCAATGCCAAACAGGAAATTAGAGCTGTCTCCCTTGACATATCATGTGCCTTCGATACGGTCTGGCACCCCGCTCTGCTCACCAAACTCTCATCCTATGGTATCCATGGAAATCTCCACGCTTGGCTTGTGGACTTCCTCTCTAATCGTAGTCAACGTGTGGCCCTGAATGGGTTTCTCTCATCTACCCTTCCTGTTCAGGCTGGAGTTCCCCAAGGCAGTGCGCTGGGCCCTGTGCTTTTTCTGGTCTTCATCAATGATCTCTCGGACTCTCTTGAAAATCTTCTCTATCTCTTTGCTGATGACTCCATTCTCTGTCACTCCATTCCTCATCCCTCAGATCGGCAATCTGCAGCCTCCTCACTCTCTGCAGACCTGGACAAAAACACAGACTGGTCAAACAAGTGGAACATGTCTTTCAATCCTGACAAATCTCACACTCTTACTATGTCTCTCCGAAAAGCCCGACTGGACAACCCTCCCATCCACTTTCTGAATAATCCTCTCCAAGAAGTTCTGTCACTCAAGCTTTTGGGTCTCACTATCTGCTATGATCTTTCCTGGGAAAACCACATTTCAAATCTGGCCTCCAAAGCCAGTCGCCGACTGGGCATCCTCCGTCATGCGAAGTCCTTCCTTGGCACACCTGAGCTCCTCACCACATACAAGGCTTTCAACCGCAGCTCAATGGATTACTGTTCTCCCCTCTGGGTCGGTGCTCCTGCCTCACACCTAGCTCGGCTTCACGCTGTTGAAACCAAAGCTTTCAGAATCATTGGAATCTCCCACGATGAAGCTAACTCCGAGGGCCTTTCACTTACTCACTGCAGGCAGGTTGGTGGTCTTTCTGTCTTCTACCGACTCCTCTCCGGCCTTGCTCCCCCAGCTCTGTCTGGGCTCTGTCCCCCAAATATTCCTACAGGTCGCACAAGATCTGCCTGCAACCCTCTTATGGTTAAACTGCCAAAATCTACGCTCTCTGCTCACCTTCACTCTTTCACTTCCCTTTTCTCCCGCCTCTGGAACAAACTCCCACACTCTCTTCAATCCCACTCCTCCCTCCAGGTCTTTAAACAGACGTTCACCACCATCTCTTATCTTCCCCCATCCAAAACCTTGATCTTTTCTACCCCCGCTAATTCACCCCAGATTCACTTTTTTGAAATACCAACTTCCTTCCCGGAAGTCCTTGCAGTGTCCTTGTGTTTTATACTTATCTCACCACTCCCACCCTTCCCATGCCGCCTCCCCCAAAGCCCTCCCCCAGATCTCCCGATGTCCCTGCTCTCAAATGTTGTGTTTGTGTGCTTCCCCTTCTCTCCCCATCTTGTCTACCGCTCCCCTTATTATATGTTTTTTGTGTCTGTTTGATTTTTTTGTGTGATAAATGTTAGCTCTTTCACGAGCCTCGATCCTGTATACAAAAAAAAAAAAAACGTTGATGAAATTAGACATCACACATAAGCTTTCAAGATTAATTCACAGTTTTCTTGCAGATGTACCACTGCAGGTGAAGTATAATAACATGGTATCACGTGTCAGAGTTTTAAGTCGAGGTGCACCACAAGATTGTGTTGTCTCCCCCATTTTCTTTTCTTTGTATACAAGTGATTGCTGCTTTTCGAATCCTAATTGTCGTGTTATCAAATATGCGGATGATACGATAATTAGTGGGTTTCAACTGAAAGATAAGCATGAATATCTAAACGTAGGCAAACATACAAAGGAAATTATTTTTGATTTTTACCACTTAGCAGATGGCCACGAACCTTTGATTAATTAATTATTTATAATCATAGACTAGAATAATTTTCTGAGCACAAGAGTACAGGGTGTTCCAAAAAATGTATACACCCTTTTTTTGTTTTTTATGCCCCCGCCGACAAAGTCGCTGGAGGTATTATGTTTTCGGGTTGTCCGTCCGTACGTCTGTCCGTACGTACGTATGTACATCCGTATGTCCGTACAAGCTAAACCTCGTTTTTCTCAGCAACCATATGTCCGATTGAAACGAACCTTTCAGGGTAGGAGTAACACCCATGCAGAATGTTTTTTGATAATTGTGACGTCATAGATCACATGGTATGGCAGCCATCTTGGATTAAAAGCAAATAATTTTTAAAATATTTCTCAGAAACCGCTGAATGGAAAAGTTTGAAACTTGGCACATTGTCAAGTATTCCCAATGGGGCACAAAATCATGATAATGATGACATCATGGGTGAAGTGGTATACCAGCCAAAAATGTTTTAATCGAATTCCTTATCCTAAAACTCTGAAATTGCATGTACATGATCTATGACCCATTTGTGTTGAAATATTAAATTTATGACATCATAGGTCACATGGTTTGGCAGCCATATTGTATTGAAGGAAATTATTAAATAATTATATCTCTGAAACTGCTAAAACTATCAATGCAAAATTTTACAAATATCATCTAACAGCACTGTTGCATATAGTTTGAAAATGATGATGTCATAGGTCACGTGGTTTGGCAGCCATCTTTGGCAGCCATAGTAAAACTAACCTTATCCGATCAACACAAAACTTCACAAACGTGATTCACTACCCATACATATGCAGAGTGATGGCATCTACCCGTTGTGGGACTATGCGGAGGCATATTGGCGACACAGTCGCATTGTTCTAGTTATACATGGGCTATGGCTGCGAATAGAGCTGACACACACACACACACACACACACACACACACACACACACACACACACACACACACACACACACACACACACACACATACTTACTTTTTCCATATGCGAAATTTGCATTTATGTTTATTTAAATAATACAATGGACTACAAAATGTAAATGTTTCATGATATTTGTTATATTATATCACCTTTATCTATCAATATTGTTGAAATGAAGATCAAATAGCTGTATGTTGAAATATGTTGAAAAAGTCAAAACTTTACATGGGGTGTACTTACTTGTTCACGTGACTGTATGTATATATATATATATAAAATTGTTGCGGATCTCCCGAAGCCCGTTCCCGTTACAAAGGGGGGATTAAACCCCTTTTTTTCCCCCTGGGTCGTCCGCGAGGCCGAATCGCCACTTCCGGGCAAACGTGAAAAAGGGTATCGGGACAAATTCGCACGTACCTTTAACCCACGCTGCCACGAAAGCGGGGATCGAGCCTCGCACAAGCCACGCTTAATCGAGTACGCCTGAGCGGTATGCGTATCACGTGACTCGTGCTGTTACTTTCATTGGAACCCGATTCGAGCGGTTTTATTCGTGCCATGCGAAGCCAATGGATGGAAGGGACAGGACGGTCAAATCAGAGGAAGAACACAATTTATTTACAATGTACAATGATTCAAAATGAAGGAAAGGGGGACACAGAGCAGAAGCTTAACCAGTATAACTTATTTCCCAGACACAGGGCCCACTCACTTACACGGGGAAATGAAGGAGAAGAGGTTCACGCGCCAAGCGCGCTTCGCCATCGGCCCCTCCGGGGCAGCTCGCCTGGCTTGGCTCTCCGATGTTCGCGGCACGTACACAGGCGAAGGCAGGCAGGAGGAAATCGCGCGTCTGTGGCCCGGCGCGGGTCATCCTCTCGAGCGCGCGATTAATACAGCGCAGGGTGCAGGGCACGGGGAAAGTTCGTTTACAATCAGCAATTCAATTCGTTCGTCCTGCAGCTCCACTTGCGTTCTCAAGCTCAACCCAACTCACTCTCACGGGGAACTGTAAATCGTCTCACAGGGAACTGTAACTTGCACACGACTCTGACCGACTTCAACTCGAACTCAACGGGAATTTCTCACTCAACCGAGCTCATGGGCTGCGCGACTCATCTCCCCTCGGAACTGAGGTGGGGGGCTCGGTGCAGGGTTATATGGCTCCGCCCCGGCCCGACTCGATTGTTCCAAACCCCGCCTCTGGTCGTCGTGGTTAGCCACTCCCCTCGAGCCCTGATTGGCGGCTCGTGCTTACTGACCACTCCTCCTGCCGCGCGGAATTTCAGCGCCAAACCAAAAGCACCAAAGCAAAGCGCCAAAAGAACACCTAAGCTCACTGGCCTACTCAACGCAAAACTAAACACAGGAAAGGACTATGCTAACATTCACTAAGAAATAACTGAACTATCGCGAGGCTTCATGTTGTGGTGCATCTACCTATGAGGGGAAATTAACCTTTATTCCAAAACCGTAACGATAAATATATATATATATATATATATATAATATATATATATATATATATATATACACACTAGCAGAAGTAACCGGCATTGCCGGGCGGGGGAGGGGAAGGGGGAAGGGGAGGGGAGGGGAACGGGGGGGAGGGGAGGAGAGGGGGGGGGGGAGAAGAGGGGGGAGGGGAGGGAAGAGGAGGGGGGAGGGTGAGGGGAGGGGGAGAAGGGGGAGGGTAAGGGTGGAAGGGGGAGGGGAAGGGGAGGGAGAAAGGGGAGGGGGTAGGGTGTCGGGGGAAGGGAGGGGGTAGGGTGGAGTGGGAAGGGAGGGAGAAGGGGAGGATGGAGAGGGGAGGATGGAGGGGGGCGGGGAGGGCGGAGGGGGGAAGGGAGGGAGAGGGGGGAGGGGGGGGGAAGGGGAGGATGGAGGGGGGGAGGACGGAGGGGGGAGAGGGGGGTGGGAAGGAGGAGACAGAGGTGGGAGGGGAGGGGAGGGAGAGGGGGGAAGGGTAGGGAGGGGGAGGGGGGAGGGGGGAGGTGGGGGAAGGGGAGGGGGAAAGGGGAGGGGGTAGGGTGGAGGGGGAAGGGAGGGGGTAGGGTGGAGGGGAAGGGAGGGGGAAGGGGAAGGGGGGGAAGGGGAGGATGGAGGGGGGAGGGGAAGGGGGGGGAAGGGGAGGATGGAGGGGGAAGGGGAGGATGGAGGGGGGAGGGGAAGGGGGGGAAGGGGAGGATGGAGGGGGGAGGGGAGGACGGAGGGGGGAGGGGAGGACGGAGGGGGGAGGGGAGGTAACATTACATTACACACACACAAACTGTGTTTTATGTTCAATGGTCTGGCGGCGGGGATGGAACATCATGTGATCGCTCTGAGCGAATCAGCGCGCTGCTCTGCCACCGGTTCAGATTCCGTGTATAATATTCCTCGCTGAAAAAAAATCTATGTGAAACATGATACTATCTATGCTAAATCATGCTAAATCATGCTAAATGCTAATCATGCTAAAATCTATGCTACTTGCTGTGAGTTTATGGCGGCAAGGAACATCACGTGATCGCTCTGAGCGAATCAGCGCGCTGCTCTGCCACCACCTCAGATTCCGTGTATAATATTCCTCGCTGAAAAAAAATATGGATCTAAAGATGAAAGAAAAAAAACCTATGTGGTGTGAATGGCAATGTTCCTCGCTGAAATGTGAAAAAACGCAATCGCTTTTCGCTCTGAATTACGTGCGAACGCATAACTGTGAGTTTATGGCGGCAAGGAACATCACGTGATCGCTTTGAGCGAATCAGCGCGCTGCTCTGCCACCGCCTCAGATTCCGTGCATAATATTCCTCGCTGAAATGCGCTGAGGTAAAAATATGGTAAAAAAATATTATGAAATCTTTTTTTTTAGGTCGGCCATGTTCTTCCCAGGCTCAATGGCCATGTCTATGCCAAATATCAAGCACGTGAGCCTCTCCGTTTAGGAGTCTATCGGTAACATTACACACACACACACACACACACACACACACACACAAACTGTGTTTTATATATATAGATATATCTATATACAGTATACTACTAGCAGAAGTACCCGGCATTGCCGGGCGGGGGAGGAGGAGGGGAGGGGGAAGAGGAGGGGAGGGGAACGGGGGGGAGGGGGGAGGGGGAAGGGGGTGTGGGGAGGAGGAGGGGAGGGGGAAGAGGAGGGGAGGGGAACAGGGGGGAGGGGGAGGGGGAGAGGGGGAGGGGGGAGGGGAAGGTGGGAGGGGAGGGTGTGTGGGGTGCCCGGGGGAAGAAGGGCCCCTCCCCCCCTCCCACTTCCCCCTCCCCCCCCCCCCTCCCCCCTCCCCCCCGTTCCCCTCCCCTCCTCTTCCCCCTCCCCTCCTCCTCCCCCTTAACACCAGGGGGGTTGACTCAGCCTGTCATCCTACCGAGGTCGGCAAATTGAGTACCAGTTCACTGGTAATTCCCTGTGTGCCGCAAGAGGCGCCTAACAGGGTTGGCGGCACGAACCCGGAAGTCGGAACTCATTGTCGTCAAATAAATGTAGCATGTATGTTTCACTCTCTGTCACATGCCGTTGGTCCCATGTCAATCGGATGAAGTTGAAAAATTAACATTACGAAGTTTCTCTGGGATGTACTGATTCCGAATAATGAAGTTGAAAAATTAACGTTCCGAAATACGCTAATTACGCTAACAGAAGCGCTGGCGCTGTGAAGCGCTAGAGGGAGCGCTGCGCTCCCTCCCTTCGATATCCCTCCCTCTTCTGCTAGCGCTTCTGCACTAATACGCTAATTTTAAAACCCGAAATTTTTTAAAATTTAAGGTGTGCTGTAGTTGCTCTGAGACGTACTGATTCCGAATATGCCTTTGGTTTTTCTCTGCGATGAGTAGTTCTCGAGTTATAAGAGGACAAACAAACATACTTTACTGCTTTTTATATATACTAGGGCATTGCCCGTACGTGGGTGCCCGTTCCTTGCCAAAAAAAAAAAAAAACGCTACCCGTACGCTCTACCCCGCCCGTACGCCCGTAAACAAAAAAAACAACGCTCTTCGCTTCCGCCCTTCGCTCTGACTGAATTGGGAGAAATAATGCGCATAAGAAATCGAATTACGTACCGTAATGGCGGTCAGCTCGTAACGCGCTCAGCTCCGCTCGTCTCACATCGGCCACGCCTACGCAACAAAGCGTTCTGTGATTGGCTGCCGGAAGTGAAGTCTTCACTGTCCGGAAGTTCGCAAATCGCAGTTACGATGAATCGTTTTAATTTAATCGCAGTTTGAATTCGTTTTAAAACATAGTTTAACGGCAACATGGTTTTCCAACGTGAAATAAATGAATACGCTGTCAAATGTGCCGTCCGAGGCAGAGTCTGATCGCCACGTTCGGCACACGTGATAGCTCGCTGCTCTCTGATTGGTTGAAGCGTTTTTTGGACATAGCTCGGTAAGTACTTGTCCGATTAATTTCAAACCTTGAAAAGGCACATCCTCGGGTCCCCAGCAATATACCTGGCAAGTTTAAAGTATATCGGACCCGTGGTTGTCGAGAAACAGCGGTCACAGACAAACACACAGACACACAGACACACAGAGATTACTGGAATTATAGATAGATATATATATATATATATATATATATATATATATATATATATATATATATATATATATATATATATATATATATATATATATATATATATAATATATATACAGACTTGGCATTTAATATGGAATATTTTTCTTTTTCTTGACTTGCGTTTACTTTCTTAACTCAGTATATCAATCTGGTGAGTTTATTTTACACTTTGGTGATTTATTTGTTAAAAGAACAATGTCACTGATTGTCTGTAGCAGCAAGAAGTCAACAACAGGATTATATCACAGGTGGCGTGGCAAAATGTACGGACACGGACAGGTGCATTTGACGATTGGCTTCACAGTCGGGTATACAAGGGTTGTTGCGTTCTGTATTAGTGGAAAACAACTGCTGCACGTGTCCAAAAGTTATTGCCGCTTCCTCTGGAGATGGTCCGTCAACTCGACAATGCTGTTTGTAATGGAGTGGTGGCTTTACGAAATTACAGCATGAAAGAGCGTGCTATTGCTCGGCAGTATGGCATCACTCAAGGTCAGGTGTCAAAGATCCTGAAACGAAATGCTCAGAGGGGTATCCCTACTCCAATACCGAGGCCAGGATGTCCCCGCAGAACCACAAGGAGGGATGATCGCCAGCTGCACCGGTTAGTCCGTAATGGCCGTACCAAGTCAGCTAATCGGCTTAGGGTTGAGTGACAGCCACTGACAAATGTGCCTGTATCCAGAAGGCGAGTCAACCAACGACTGGTTCAAGCAGGCAATCGTGCCAGGCGTCCCCTGAGAAAACCACACCTGACCAGACAACACTGCCAGCGCCGATTGCAGTGGGCCAGAGAGCACTGTCAATGGCAGCCGGGACACTGGAATCATGTGATCTTCAGTGACGAGTCTAGATTTCTGGTCTATCGTCAAGATGGCCGCGTCCGAGTGCGCAGACAAGTGCATGAAGCCTACAACAAAGATTGTATAGTGCCAAGAGTCCAAGCTGGAGGTGGTGGGGTGACCGTTTGGGCTGCTTTTCATGCAGGGGGCAAAACTGACCTGGTTGTTCTGAATGGAAACCTGAACCAGTTCAAGGACAGGGCCATTCTGGAAGAAACATTGCTTCCATTTGTTCGTGCAGCCTTTCGAGGAAACTTTGTCTTCCAAGATGACAATGCACGGCCTCATCGTGCTTGCATGATCCAACACTTTCTTGCTGACCGTGGTGTAGAGCATATAGAGTGGCCTGCCATGTCCCCGGATATGAATCCGATAGAGAACTTGTGGGCAGAATTAACGCGTCAAATCGACCACTTGGACCAGCAGCCGACCTCTGTGCGTGAATTGCAGCAGGCAATTCTTGTCCCTTGTCACTGCATGGCAAGCGATTCCTGTCCAAACCTTGACAAATCTCGTGAACAGCATGCCTCAACGTGTACGTGCTCTCCTGAATGCTCGTGGGGGTTACACGAAGTACTGAACTGTAATTTTACTGTCCGTAATCCCAGTCGTAATTTAACTTTTGTTTTTGTTAAAAAAGAATTTGGCTAATGTGCAAAATAAAGAGATACTTCTGGAAAACGTACAGAAGTTTAACACAGTACTGTCCGTGAATTGAGTTCGATATCAGTTTACATCACTTTCAAGGATCAATTTATTTGCTTCGAAATGTCAAATGTGGTTTTTGTTTCTTTTAAAGGTCACATTAACAACATCTAGAATAATGTCAACATAATTCCAATGAACTTTTGGTTCTAAGACATCTTGACAAAGTAAGTTCACTCCCACAAAAAAAATATTCCATATTAAATGCCAAGTCTGTATATATATATATATTGTATATCTATACATATAAAGCAGTAAAGTATGTTTGTTTGTCCTCTTATAACTCGAGAACTACTCATCGCAGAGCAAAACCAAAGGCATATTCGGAATCAGTACGTCTCAGAGAAACTACAGCACACCTTAAATGTTTTAAAAAACTTCGGGTTTTAAAATTATGACGTCATCAGCATATTTCGTAACGTTAATTTTTCAACTTCATCCGATTGACATGGGATCAACGGCATGTGACAGAGAGTGAAAAATACATGCTACATTTATTTGACGACAATGACTTCCGACTTCCGGGTTCGGAATTATGATGTCATAAAGGCGTAACATTAATTATTCAACTTCATCCGATTGACATGGGACCAATGCCATTTGACAGGGAATAAAAAATAAATGCTACATTCAATTGACGACAATGACTTCCGACTTCCACGCAGTTTCTGATCGATTTTTCTGATTCTCGATTCTCTGATTTTACATGCTGCAGTTTCTCAATGAAATTTCACTTCATGATTTTCGATTTTCTTCTTTTTCATGAGGATTTTCGATTTTCTGCTTTTAGATGACCCAGGCCTAATTCCACGCAGTTTCTGATCAAAATCTCCGAAATTCCCCGAAATAGGAAGAGCTGCATTGGTCCGAAGACAGCTTCAGCTTAGCGAAAACAGACTGAGAGACAACAGGAGATCGAAGAGGAGTGATCAACCAGGCTCAATGAACAGGCTCATCGGCAACAACAACAGCGAGTAAATGAGACACAAGCTGAGCGATCAACCAGGCTTAATGAACAGGCTCATCGGCAACAACAGCGAGTAAATGAGACACAAGATGAGCGATCGGCCAGGCTTAATGAACAGGCTCATCGGAAACAACAACAGCGAGTAAATGAGACACAAGATGAGCGATCGACCAGGCTTAATGCAAAGGCACATCGGCAACAACAACTGTGAGTAAATGAGACTGAGGAAGAGTGTGATGCAAGACACGAGGCAAACCGTCACCGCACTGCAGAAGCACGAGCTCGGGCCCGGACACCAAAGAACAAAAGGGAGGCATTCACGTATGACCCGGCTGACCCAACAACTCACGCAGACATCGGCCGAATGGACCAAGTCTGCACTCACTGCTCTGCTTACAAGTTCGAAGGAGAGACCAAAGGTGTGTGCTGCAACAATGGGAAAGTCGTTCTTGAGCCTTTCCCTGCCCTTCCTCCCTTCCTGAAGGAACTTCTCTCTGGCGGAGGTCTCCTCAGCAAGCACTTCCTTGACAACATTCGAACTTATAATGGCAGTTTTGTGATGACGAGCTTCGGGCATATGGAAGCTGAAGTACAGGGCTGGAACCCGAGCTTCCGTATCCAAGGTCAAGTGTTTCACCGCATTGGCAGCTTGCTCCCGCCTGAAGAAGGTCAGCCAAAGTTCTTGCAGGTCTACTTCCTCGACTCACACGCCAAAGAGCTGACTGCCAGGAACCACAGCGGCCTCAAACCACACATCATTGAAATGCTCACAAAGTGGTTCCACGAGAATAACCATCTGGTCCATGAGCTGAAGACTGCAAGAGATATGCTTGCAGAAGGAGATAACTCGGAAGAGCGAGAGATAATCATCCGCGAAAACAAGCGACCACGTGGTGAGCATGCACGCCGCTACAACGCCCAGTCTGCACCAGAAGTCGCCATCTTAATGGACAATGAGCCAACAGAACCCAGAAATATTGTCCTTAAACTTCGCGATGGGGCACTCAAAAGGATAAGTGAGCTGCATGCATCTTATGATGTACTACAGTACCCCATAGTGTTCCCATATGGAACGGATGGCTACACTATCCACCTGGTGGCCAGGACTGCGACTGGAAAAGATGGACAAAAACTCACACAGCTGCAGTACTACAGCTACCACATCATGGTGAGAGAGGGAAATCACATACTGCAGATGCGTCGATTCTTTCAGCAGTTTCTGGTAGATGTATATTCTAAAATCGAGGCCGAGCGACTGGGCTTTATCCGCCGGGAGCAAAAGACCTTACTCGCTGATAACTATGGCAACCTCCGTGACAGTCTCATGGCCAGCGATGGTGACCCTCGCAATGTTGGGCAAAGGGTGGTCCTTCCAGCGACGTACACAGGTAGGCCGAGGTGGATGCACGAGAGGCAGAGTGATGCCATGGCCTATGTGCGTTGCATGGGGAGGCCGGACTTCTTTATAACAATGACAACAAATCCCAAATGGGTCGAGGTCCAGCAAAACCTCTTGCCAGGACAAGAAGCTCATGATCGGCCAGACATCATTCCCCATGTCTTTCGACAAAAGCACAAGAAACTCATGGAGCTACTAAAGAAGAGAGCTTTTGGGACGATGAGAGCCTTCCTGTACACCATTGAGTACCAGAAGCGTGGTCTTCCTCATGCCCACATCCTCATATGGGTCGCTCCAGAGGACAAAGTCAAGCCCGAAAAAATTGATATGGTCATCAGTGCTGAGATTCCCGACAAGGAACAAGATCCCGAGCTGTACATGATGGTTATGGCACATATGATCCATGGTCCATGCGGAAACCTCAACCAAAACAGTCCTTGCATGAAGGACGGAAAGTGTTCAAAAGATTTCCCAAAGCCATTCCTCCAGAGCACTGAGCAAGGAAATGACAGCTACCCCAAATACCGACGTCTGAAGCCAGAAGATGGTGGTTACACTGGGGAGATCAAGATGTGCCAGCAGGGAAAACGGGTGGTGCAGGTAGTCACCAATCAGTGGGTGGTACCCTACAACCCGTTCCTCCTCCGCCAATTCAACTGCCACATCAAAGTTGAGATATGCTCCAGCATCAAGAGCATCAAGTATATCACAAAGTATGTCACCAAGGGGACCGATCAGGCAGTGTTTGAACTGCAGCGAGCCAATGAGGAGGCCGGAAATCGTCAAGTGGATGAGGTAGCTAAGTTCCAGAATGCACGTTACGTTGGGAGCAGCGAGGCAGTCTGGAGGATCCTAGAGCACCCAATTTCCGAGCATTTCCCTCCAGTCATTGGCCTAGCTGTCCACCTCGAGAATGGCCAGCGAGTCTACTTCAATATGGACAATGCCATACAGAGGGCAGAGCGACCACCACCAGCCACTACGCTGACTGCCTTCTTCGACCTCTGCAATCATGACGATTTTGCCAAGACGCTGAAATACCACGAGATGCCCGAGTACTACACATGGGACAAGACGCACAAGAAGTGGACCCGCCGCAAGCGGGGAGAAGTGGTGGTCGAAGGACCACATGCAATACGGAAGACTCCGGCAATTGGCCGCATCTACAGCATCAGTCCGAGACAGGGAGACTGTTATTACGTTCGACTTCTTCTGACTGAAGTATGTGGCCCATCCTCTTTCGCTGCTCTAAGGACAGTGGATGGTCAAGAGTTGTCCTTCCATGAAGCCTGTCTCGCATTGGGACTCTTGGAAAACGACCAGCACCTCCACCTTGCTATGGATGAGGCAAGCATCAGCCAGTCTGCACCAAACCTCTGGAGTCTCATGGCAGTCATCCTTACTGCATGTTTTCCTAGCAATCCACGCACGCTATGGGATAAGTTCCATGAAATCCTTTCTGAAGACTACCTATTTCAGCACCGTCGCAATGTTGACAATCCCACTGCTGACTACAACGAGCACATCTACAACCTTGCGCTTTGCTCTCTCGAAGACAAGGTGATCATAATGGGCGGTCGTCATCTCAGTTCGTATGACCTACCTACCCCAGAGAGGGGCACAGAATATAGGCTTGAGAGAGAATACTTCAGGGAAGTCGACTACAACCAAGAGCAGTTGTCTGTCCAAGCTGATGATCTCCAACAGAAAATGACAGATGACCAGCGTCAGGTCTACAATGCAGTCCTTGAACTGGTGCAGCAAGGTAACATCAACAATGGCAACAAGAGCAGCAACATCATCTTTCTAGATGCATCAGGAGGCACAGGAAAGAGTTTCGTCATCAACACGATTCTGAAGAAAATTTGCTCACGAAGCAAGATTGCTCTTGCTACTGCGTCCAGTGGAATTGCCGCAACACTGCTCCAGGGAGGACGAACGCTGCACAGCACCTTCAAGATCTCACTCGACACGCACTTCAAAGAGCAGCCAACATGCAGCATCAAGCGTGGAACAGCATTGGCCAAGGTCATTAAGGATGCTGCTGTCATCATTGTGGATGAGGCCCCGATGACTCACAAGTCAGCCTATGAAGCTGTAGACCGCACACTACAGGACATCACAGGAGTAAAGAAACCTATGGGAGGAATTCCCACACTGCTCTGCGGAGACTTCCGACAGATCCTCCCAGTGGTCAAGAATGGTACCAGATCCAACATTGTCAACGCCAGCCTGAAGACGTCCCACCTGTGGCGCCATGTGACTGTCAAGCACCTGACCACCAACATGCAAGCTCACCTGTCTGGCGATGAAGGGGCCACTGACTTTTCTAAGCTGCTCCTGGAAATTGGCAATGGACTGATACCATTTTCGGCCGAACCAGACACGATCGAGATTCCTCCTGAAATAGGCAAGGTCGTCTCCACAATGGAGGAGCTGAAGGCTGAAGTCCACCCTTGCTTGACCACAAATGGAGTTCGGTCCGAATGGCTGGCTGAGCGTGCAATTCTTTCTCCGCTGAACACCAATGTCAACCAGCTCAACAACTGGCTCATGGAGAGTTTCCCGGCGATGAGAGGATCTACAAGTCTGTGGATAGTGCCATCTGTGACGAGGAGGCAGTCACTTACCCTGTTGAGCTTCTCAATTCTCTCGAGCTGTCAGGAATGCCACAACACCTCCTCAAGTTGAAACTCGGTGTGCCCATCATGATCCTGCGAAACATGGAACTACCCAAGACCACCAATGGTACACGGTGCATCATAACTCGCCTACATGCCAATGTCATCGAGGCCACCATCTCCTGTGGACCATACAAAGGAGAAGTCGTCCTTCTGCCGAGGATCCCGCTCATTCCGTCAGACTCTGAGCTGCCGTTCCAGTTTAGGAGACCCCAGTTTCCCTGCAAGCCATGCTTTGCGATGACCATCAACAAGGCTCAAGGTCAGACGTACAAGACAATAGGGGCCGACCTCTCTGTCCCCTGCTTCTCACATGGTCAGCTGTATGTGGCTGCCTCTCGGACCGGCAGTGCAGTAAAACTCACCATCCTGGCACCCAACAATCAGACACGCAATGTGGTTTACCCCGAGGCACTCTCAGGCACAGATGACGAACGCTGTAAGTTGTGACTATATTTTTTGTATAAGGCACATATTGGACTAGATGCTCTTTCATAGTTTGTAAAAAACGTTATTTTGTAAAACCTTTTTAATCAAAACAGGCGAATCTCCAGAATCGGTGCTTCTTGGCCGACTATCTTCCCATCCAGTCGAAAGAGAATAATGCTGTTTAGTGTTTATATTTTATATAAATTATAGAATATATTTTATACAAAATGTATGTACAAAAGTTTTTTTTTAATGTTTTAGGTCTGTTTGGCTGAAAATTTTCTGATATCAATACCCCCAATCTTAGGCATTGCCAGATATAGTCAGAGCGTTCACCTTTGATTAATGAATTTTAAGAATCCTTTCAATTTGCACCCGTCGTAGACGGGTATCCTTGCTAGTATATATATATATATACTGTATATGTATATGGTTAAAGTGTGTATACATCTTTTTGGAACACAGTCTGTATTTATGTCGATGATAAATTGAAATGGAGCAAATAATTCCCAAATGTATGTTGGTAAAGCAAACCAAAGATTGTGCTGCTTAAAGGGAATTAAAAGAGTTTCATGTCGAAAATAACATTTTGGTTCTTTTCTGTCTTTCATCCGATGTCGTCGTATTTTCAGTTTGATATGTACCTTTGGGAATTCGTCAAAAGAGAATGTTAAGGAATTAGAAATGACCCTGGAAGATTGCTCAGTGAGTAATACGGACAAACATTCCCTTAATTTGTACCCTGTATGAGAAACGTGCTGGGATGAAAATTCACAGGATAATTCGGGACCCATTGTACCCACTTCCTAATTAATTATCTCCGCTACTGAAGGAGGATGGAGGTTATGTTTTCAACCTTGGCTGTCTATCTGTCTATATTTTGTTTGTTTGTATGTGAGTGAACAAGATATCTCAAAGTTGTGGGCGGATTCGGCCGAAACGTGGTGGACAGGTTAGGGGTGTGACAAGGACAAATCGATTAGATTTTGGTGAAGATCCGAATACGGATCTGGATACGAGCATTTTTTAAATTGGTAAGTGATTCTTCACAATGAAGTTGTGTGGATATCATTGAACAAAAAGTTGTGGACGGATTTGGTCCAACCCTCCCTCCCCCCTTCCCTCACAGCCTCAAACACACCCTCCTCCTCCCCTCCCCTTCCCATGCCTCCTCCCCCAAGCCCTCTCCCTCCCACAGATCTCCCGATGTCCCTGTTCTCTGCTGTTGTACTTGTGTGCTTTCCTCTCTCTCTCCCCATCTTGTCTCCCGCTCCCTTTATTGTATGTTTTGTGTGTCCGTTTGATTTTTGTGTGATTAATGTTAGCTTTCACACGAGTCTCTATTTTGTATACAAAAAACCCCCAAAACGTGGCGAGAAGAACAAGCCGATTAGCTTTTGGTTCATGTCCGAATCCAGTTCTGACATATCAGTGGGATACAAAACAAACTGGTTAGCCTGGCGGAGGTGTGCGCTCTACTGAGTGTCGTTCTAGTTGTTAGCCCGTCACCTGCACAGCAGGAGACGGGGTTTGGTAATCACGTCTGCGTGTCTGTTTGTGTGTCTGTGCGTGTGTCTGTGTGTGTGTCTGTGTGTGTCTGTGTGTTTGTGTGTGTGTGTGTGTGTGTCCTGGCCATAACTTTTTACTATTTGAGTTATTGTCATCAATTTTTCACCAAAGCTTTATTATGATAATATGCAGAAAGCAAATTAAAATGTTTGTCAAAAGGTCAAATGTCAGCATGACATAAAATCATCAATTTTCATCCAATTGACCTGAAATTTCAATTTACCATTTAAGTTTTATCATAAAATTTTATTATGAGAACATGGAGAAGGCAAATTAATAATTTGATCAAAGGTCAGCGTCATATAAAATCATCAATTTTCACCCCATTGACATGAAATGTAAACATTTTGCATATTGAATCACTGAATTGGTTCACCATTCAAAAGCCACAAGCCGATTGTTTTTTGTTTGTTTTTTTTAGCTCAAAAGGTCAAAGGTCAACGTTGCGTAAAAACACTATTTTTCACCTGATTGATCTGAAATTTAACGAATTTGTATATCGGGTCATTGAAGTGGTTCACTATTCAAAAGGTAGGAGTCGATTGTTTTTTTTTTTTTATATCAAAAGGGTAAAAGGTCAAGGTTGCATAAAATCGTCAATTTTTGTCCAATTGACCTGAAATTTTAACAATTTGCATACTGGGTCACAGAATTGGTTCACCAATCAAAAGCTAGAAGCTGATTATTTTTTTTAGATCTATAGCTCAAAGGTAAAGGCTGCATTAAATCATAAATTTTCATTTTGTATTTTTTAAAAACTGTTTTTACTATTTTGAGCATATGGAAGAAGTAGAAGAAGAAGAAGACGTCTATATACAAACGGTCGCAGACAGGTCTTGCATTTTCAGATGCTTTCTAATAATTTTAGTTTTAATCGTTCAGGCATTTGCCTTTGTGCTCCGCTTACTTTATGCTCTGTTTTCGACAATCATTTGTGCCAAATGCAATTCATATGTGTAATGTTAATGCGAAAAGAGTTTGATGCAATGCAAACACTCCCTCTCGGTCAATGCAAACAGTCTTTCTGTCATTTTCAAGCTTTGATTTTGAATTTCCAGTGGAGGTGAAATTTCCAGGATTACTCAGAAAAGTGAACAAGTCATCGATGCACTCGTAGACCAAGAATAACCTAAGTTTGGAAAGCTGCTTTGCAAAATACCAGCCTCAAGAGGGAGATCTTGACACATAATGCCATCAAGAGCAAGCCAGTGTTTCCACAGATAACTACATAAGGAGGGGCCCATGAAAAACATTAGCAGATACCTTGTAAATGAAGGATGGGTGCCCAGCAGTATTGGAAGCTCGAGAGATGTCCAGAGAGACTACCCTGATCTTCAGTTTAAGATTTGGCGCACCCATCCATTATTGAGTTAGAATAAGGCCATGTCTATCGTTGAATATTTGTGGTGGAAGTTGAACTATCAGACATTATAGAGTTGGAGAAGAGCTAATGCCTGAAGTCCGCATGCAGCAATGATATAGATTCCACCACTTTGCTTATTTTGGGGAAAAGGGTAACCAATCTGTAGTTGAGTGAGTCGGATTTGAAACCTTTCTTGTGAAGAGGGGTAACCTTTGCAGCTTTCCAAGACTAAGCCAGGAGGGCATCTGAAGAAGGCCTAGAGAAGAGTAAGGAAAGAGGAGAGGGTGGTATCAAATCATAGTTCTGAGGATTAGTGTGCCATTGCTCTTAGTTAATCTTTTATACCTGTAAAAAATAGTCGAGTATTTGGTGCCGCGCGCGGCCACGCGGCCTAGTTGTTGAAGCTTCTGACCTGGAGGCTTGGTTTCTCTCCGGGCATCCAAAGTGGTTATTTTTTCATTCGTGTGTTTGTCAAATTTCAACTCGTTACTTTATCGTCCATGCTTTATTGTTTGTTTATAGTTAGTTTTGGTTTGAATTTCCTGTAACTCGTAATTAATTAATCCTGTTCTGCGCCTCGTGTGCGGCCTTGTACCCCTGTCGGTGTTTGTTAACTTAAGTCCCCTACATCGTGTTTTGCTTGGCTCTCAGTTTTTCCCTTCTACACCGAACGTAATACTCTCTGTCTAACGTTTTAAATCCCCACCCCACCCCCCCAAAAAACAACAACAACAACAAAAAAAAACATTTATTTTTCCTTTCTCCACGTGTGCCGTTGTCTCATCCTGTACTTTCTGTCCAGGTGTATCGCGGTGCTTTTCGCCCCGCCCCCATTATCTCCTTGCCATCCACCTTTTGCCCTGTTCACGTGACTCGTGGTGGTCCCTCTCGGCCCTCCCCCCGTTGGTATTTTGTGCATATAAGATTGTTCATGGTTCTGTTTAAATATTATTTTAAATATGTTTAACCTTTCCCCTTCAGTGGTTTATTCAGTGGTATATTACAACACGCTGTTTTTGTTCCTATTTAAAAGGCTTTTCTCAATTTCCTCTCCAACTCATTCCACGTCAAAAAAAAGAAATTCAATATCTTATACGTCTCCCTCACTACATGGTCTAAATTCACATTCATTCCATCCCTCCTCCATCGTTCTGAATCGGATTGCTAACTTGAAAATCACAACAAACCCAATTTGTTATCAATGTTCGTCTTTCATTAATCATCCACTTTCTAAACTCCCCTCTTGCCCCTCCCCTCCAAATCCCCCCCCTTGTACCTACACTCCTAAACTCCCCCCTTTCCCCTCCACTCTTAAACTCCCCCCTTGCCCCTCCACTCCTGAACTCCCCCCCTGCCCTTCCCCTCATTAAGTCCCCCCTTGCCCCTCCCCTCCAAATCCCCCCCTTGCCCCTCCACTCCTGAACTCCCCCCTTGCCCTTCCCCTCATAAACTCCTCCCTTGCCCCTCTCCTCCAAATCCCCCCCTTGCCCCTACACTCCTAAACTCCCCCCTTGCCCCTCCACTACTAGACTCCCCCCTTGCCCCTCCCCTCCTAAACTCCCCCCTTGCCCCTCCCCTCCTAAACTCCCGCCTCACTCCTCCCCTTCAAAACTCCCCCCCAACTCCTCCCATTCAAATCTCCCCCCATACCATTCCTCTCAAATTCTCCCTCCTCCCCCCTCCTCAAAGTTGCCTCCTCCCCACCTCGTCTCCCTTCTATCTCATGCCTCCACCCCCCCCCCAACCTTCTACTGTCCCATGCCCCCCCTCAAACAACCCCTCACTCTGCCTCATCCCTTCACCACCATACCTTTCATCCTCCTCATCCTTCCCTTTCTTGGAACTCTTCTGTAATCTCTGACACACTATCAACTGCTCTCCCTACCTCCCCCTCTCATCCTTCATCTTACCCTACTCCTCCCCTCCCCTGTCCTGTACCCGATGCTCCCCCTCTCTCTTCTTTAACGGTATGGACCTCAAACATCCGGGGCCTTCGCTCAAACCTGACTGATCTCTCCATACAGGTTGCTTCTGACAATCCAGACTTGATCTGCTTAACAGAGACTTTCCTCCTTCAAGATGTCTCTGATTCCTCAATATCTCTTCCTGGTTACTCCCTCTTCCGGTATGATAGACCTGAGCCTCGTCCTGGTGGTGGGGTGGCTATCTTTATCAAAAACTCTCTTCCTCACTCTCCTTGCACAGCCCTCTCTCCTCCTCACCACCAGGAGTACCTCTGGCTACGGCTTCCTCTCCGCTCCCACCTTTTGTTCATATGTGTTCTGTACCGTCCCCCAAACAGTGATGACTCAATTTACATTTCACTCTCTGACAACATGGACCAACTTCTATCCACTCATCCCAACTCTCTCTTCCTCATATGTGGTGACTTCAACTGTCATCATGCCACCTGGTTGGGTGTGGGTTCCTCTCTCACCAGTCATGGCACCTCAGCAAAGGACTTCTGTGACTCACTGGGATTGACACAATCTGTCAATTTCCCAACCCGGATCTCAGCCAATGGAGTTTCTTCTCTTCTAGACTTGGTTATGACAAACTTCCCTGCTAATGTCTGCTGCTCTTCTTCTGCTCCAATCGGTTCTTCTGATCATGTGCTTGTCAAAGTGGACATCTCTCTGGCCATTCTCAGAGAGCCTCCTCAGCGTCGAAGAGTCTGGCATTTCACTCAGGCCGACTGGGACGGGCTTCAAGCAGCCATCAATCGTCTGGATTGGTCTCCCATCTCCACTGCCTCTGACATCAATTCTTCCTGGGAATTCTTCCAAAGCAAACTGATCTCTCTCATGGACAGATTTATCACCATCTCGTCTTCAGTTGTCTTACCCTTCCTCCCATCCATGGTACACCGAATCTTGTGGTGAGGCAGTTGCCATGAAACAACTTGCCTTTGCCTCTTGGAAGGCTAATCCAACTGAAGGCAATCTCAGTTCCTTCCACCAAGCTCGGAACAAGTGTGTGTCTACCCTCAGGAGTGCCAGGAAGCACTATCTCTCCTCACTCAAGAACGAACTCTCAAACCTGTCTCCTTCCTCCAAATCCTGGTGGTGTCTGGTCAAATCCGTTTCTGGTGTTTGTTCCCCCTCCATCCCCTCCCTTATCTCAAATGGCCACACAGTTGACATCGCACGTGACAAAGCCGAATGCCTCAACTCTGTGTTTGCCTCAAAATCTTTAGTCCCAAACCCATCTCTCTCTGTTCCCACCTTTCCCAGTCGAACCCAACTGCTCCTGGACTCTGTGTCCTTCTCTCCTGACAAGGTGGAGGAGTTTTTGTCTAACCTCGACTCTGAATCTGCAACTGGACCAGACGGCATCAGCCCACGGGTCCTAAAATCCTGCTCTGCCGCTCTATCTCACCCTCTCTCTGTTCTTTTCACCCTATCTTTTGCTCAAGGTCATCTGCCAGCATCCTGGAAATCAGCAAACATTACCGCTTTACACAAAAAAGGTGCAAAAACAGATCCTTTTAACTACAGACCAATCAGCCTGCTCCCAATTATCAGCAAAGTTATGGAATCCATCATTGCTTCAGATATGAAATCTTTCCTCTTCTCCAATGGCTTGATCTCTGATCATCAATTTGGATTCAGACCAGGTCACTCTACTCTGGACATGCTGCTTCTCCTGTCTCAACAATGGATGGAGGTCCTCAATGCCAAACAGGAAATCAGAGCTGTCTCCCTTGACATATCACGTGCCTTCGATACGGTCTGGCACCCCGCTCTGCTCACCAAACTCTACTCCTATGGTATCCATGGAAATCTCCATGCATGGCTTGCGGACTTCCTCTCTGGTCGTAGTCAACGTGTGGCCCTGAATGGATTTCTCTCATCTCCCCTTCCTGTTCAGGCTGGAGTTCCCCAAGGCAGTGTGCTGGGCCCTGTGCTTTTTCTGGTCTTTATCAATGATCTCTCCGACTCTCTGGAAAATCCTCTCTATCTCTTTGCTGACGACTCCACTCTCTGCCACTCCATTCCTCTTCCCTCAGATCGGCAGTCTGCAGCCTCCTTACTCTCTGAAGACCTGGACAAAATCACAGACTGGTCAAACAAGTGGAACATGTCTTTCCATCCTGACAAATCTCACACTCTTACTATGTCTCTCTGAAAAGATCGACTGGACAACCCTCCCATCTACTTTCTCAACAATCCTCACCAAGAAGTTCTGTCGCTCAAGCTTTTGGGTCTCACTAACTGCCATGATCTTTCTTGGGAAAACCACATTTCCAAGCTGGCCTGCAAAGCCAGTCGCCGACTGGGCATCCTCCGTCGTGCGAAGTCCTTCCTAGGCACACCTGAGCTCCTCACCACATACAAGGCTTTCATCCGCAGCTCAATGGAATACTCTTCTCCACTATGGGCTGGTGCTCCTGCCTCACACCTAGCTCGGCTTCACGCTGTTGAAACCAAAGCTTTCAGAATCATTGGAATCTCCCGTGATGAAGCTATCTCTGAGGGCCTTTCACTCACTCACCGCAGGCAGGTAGGTGGTCTTTCTGTCTTCTACCGACTCCTCTCCGGCCTTGCTCCCCCAGCTCTTTCTGTGCTCTGTCCCCCAAATATTCCTACAGGTCGCACAAGATCTGCCAGCAAGCCTCTGATGGTTAAACTGCCGAAATCTCGGCTCTCTGCTCACCTTCACTCCTTCATTCCTCTTTTCTCCCACCTCTGGAACAAACTCCCACACTCCCTTCAATCCCACTCCTCCCTCCAGGTCTTTAAAACAGCTGTTCACCACCATCTCTTATCTTCCCCCAGTCTTTCCCTCGCGGTCCCCATGTGCTGTCTTTGTCTTTCCCTCGTGGTCCCACTGTACTGTCTTTGTCTTTCCCTCGTGGTCCCCATGTGCTGTCTTTGTCTTTCCCTCGTGGTCCCACTGTACTGTCGTTGTCTTTCCCTCGTGGTCCCACTGTACTGTCTTTGTCTTTCCCTCGCGGTCCCCATGTGCTGTCTTTGTCTTTCCCTCGTGGTCCCACTGTTCTGTCTTTGTCTTTCCCTCGCGGTCCCCATGTACTGTCTTTGTCTTTCCCTCGCGGTCCCCATGTGCTGTTTTTGTCTTTCCCTCGCGGTCCCCCTGTACTGTCGTTGTCTTTCCCTCGCGGTCCCCATGTGCTGTCTTTGTCTTTCCCTCGTGGTCCCACTGTACTGTCTTTGTCTTTCCCTCGTGGTCCCCATGTGCTGTTTTTGTCTTTCCCTCGCGGTCCCCCTGTACTGTCTTTGTCTTTCCCTCGCGGTCCCCATGTGCTGATTTTGTCTTTCCCTCGCGGTCCCCATGTACTGTCTTTGTCTTTCCCTCGCGGTCCCCCTGTACTGTCGTTGTCTTTCCCTCGCGGTCCCCATGTGCTGTCTTTGTCTTTCCCTCGTGGTCCCACTGTACTGTCTTTGTCTTTCCCTCGTGGTCCCCATGTGCTGTCTTTGTCTTTCCCTCGTGGTCCCACTGTACTGTCTTTGTCTTTCCCTCGTGGTCCCCCTGTGCTGTCTTTGTCTTTCCCTCGTGGTCCCCATGTGCTGTCTTTGTCTTTCCCTCGTGGTCCCACTGTACTGTCTTTGTCTTTCCCTCGCGGTCCCCCTGTACTGTCTTTGTCTTTCCCTCGCGGTCCCCATGTGCTGATTTTGTCTTTCCCTCGCGGTCCCCATGTACTGTCTTTGTCTTTCCCTCGCGGTCCCCCTGTACTGTCTTTGTCTTTCCCTCGCGGTCCCCATGTGCTGATTTTGTCTTTCCCTCGCGGTCCCCATGTACTGTCTTTGTCTTTCCCTCGTGGTCCCACTGTACTGTCTTTGTCTTTCCCTCGCGGTCCCCCTGTACTGTCTTTGTCTTTCCCTCGTGGTCCCCATGTACTGTCTTTGTCTTTCCCTCGCGGTCCCCATGTGCTGTTTTTGTCTTTCCCTCGCGGTCCCCCTGTACTGTTTGTCTTTCCCTCGCGGTCCCCATGTGCTGATTTTGTCTTTCCCTCGCGGTCCCCATGTACTGTCTTTGTCTTTCCCTCGCGGTCCCCCTGTACTGTCTTTGTCTTTCCCTCGCGGTCCCCATGTGCTGTCTTTGTCTTTCCCTCGTGGTCCCACTGTACTGTCTTTGTCTTTCCCTCGTGGTCCCCATGTGCTGTCTTTGTCTTTCCCTCGTGGTCCCACTGTACTGTCTTTGTCTTTCCCTCGTGGTCCCCCTGTGCTGTCTTTGTCTTTCCCTCGTGGTCCCCATGTGCTGTCTTTGTCTTTCCCTCGTGGTCCCACTGTACTGTCTTTGTCTTTCCCTCGCGGTCCCCCTGTGCTGTCTTTGTCTTTCCCTCGCGGTCCCCCTGTGCTGTCTTTGTCTTTCCCTCGTGGTCCCCCTGTGCTGTCTTTGTCTTTCCCTCGTGGTCCCCATGTGCTGTCTTTGTCTTTCCCTCGCGGTCCCCATGTACTGTCTTTGTCTTTCCCTCGCGGTCCCCATGTGCTGATTTTGTCTTTCCCTCGCGGTCCCCATGTACTGTCTTTGTCTTTCCCTCGCGGTCCCCCTGTACTGTCTTTGTCTTTCCCTCGTGGTCCCCATGTGCTGTCTTTGTCTTTCCCTCGTGGTCCCCATGTGCTGTCTTTGTCTTTCCCTCGTGGTCCCACTGTACTGTCTTTGTCTTTCCCTCGTGGTCCCCCTGTGCTGTCTTTGTCTTTCCCTCGTGGTCCCACTGTACTGTCTTTGTCTTTCCCTCGTGGTCCCCCTGTGCTGTCTTTGTCTTTCCCTCGTGGTCCCACTGTACTGTCTTTGTCTTTCCCTCGTGGTCCCACTGTACTGTCTTTGTCTTTCCCTCGTGGTCCCCCTGTGCTGTCTTTGTCTTTCCCTCGTGGTCCCCATGTGCTGTCTTTGTCTTTCCCTCGTGGTCCCACTGTACTGTCTTTGTCTTTCCCTCGCGGTCCCCGTGTGCTGTCTTTGTCTTTCCCTCGTGGTCCCACTGTACTGTCTTTGTCTTTCCCTCGCGGTCCCCCTGTGCTGTCTTTGTCTTTCCCTCGCGGTCCCCCTGTGCTGTCTTTGTCTTTCCCTCGTGGTCCCCCTGTGCTGTCTTTGTCTTTCCCTCGTGGTCCCCATGTGCTGTCTTTGTCTTTCCCTCGCGGTCCCCATGTACTGTCTTTGTCTTTCCCTCGCGGTCCCCATGTGCTGATTTTGTCTTTCCCTCGCGGTCCCCATGTACTGTCTTTGTCTTTCCCTCGCGGTCCCCCTGTACTGTCTTTGTCTTTCCCTCGTGGTCCCCATGTGCTGTCTTTGTCTTTCCCTCGTGGTCCCCATGTGCTGTCTTTGTCTTTCCCTCGTGGTCCCACTGTACTGTCTTTGTCTTTCCCTCGTGGTCCCCCTGTGCTGTCTTTGTCTTTCCCTCGTGGTCCCACTGTACTGTCTTTGTCTTTCCCTCGTGGTCCCCCTGTGCTGTCTTTGTCTTTCCCTCGTGGTCCCACTGTACTGTCTTTGTCTTTCCCTCGTGGTCCCACTGTACTGTCTTTGTCTTTCCCTCGTGGTCCCCCTGTGCTGTCTTTGTCTTTCCCTCGTGGTCCCCATGTGCTGTCTTTGTCTTTCCCTCGTGGTCCCACTGTACTGTCTTTGTCTTTCCCTCGCGGTCCCCGTGTGCTGTCTTTGTCTTTCCCTCGTGGTCCCCATGTGCTGTCTTTGTCTTTCCCTCGTGGTCCCCATGTGCTGTCTTTGTCTTTCCCTCGTGGTCCCCATGTGCTGTCTTTGTCTTTCCCTCGTGGTCCCACTGTACTGTCTTTGTCTTTCCCTCGTGGTCCCACTGTACTGTCTTTGTCTTTCCCTCGTGGTCCCCCTGTGCTGTCTTTGTCTTTCCCTCGTGGTCCCCATGTGCTGTCTTTCCCTCGCGGTTGTCAGCTCTTTCACGAGCCTCGATTCAGTATAGAAAAAAAAAAAAAAAAAAAAAAAAAAAATCCAAAACCTTGAGCTTTTCTACCCCCACTAATTCACCCCAGATCCACCTTGTTTGTAATTCCAACTTCTTTCCTGGTAGTCCTGGCAGTGTCCATATGTTTTATGCCTCTCCCACCCCCTTTCCCATGCCTCCCCCCCAAAGCCCTCTCCCTCCCACAGATCTCTCGATGTCTCCATGTCTCTCGGTTCCTGCTCTCAAATGTTGTGTTTGTGTCCTTCCCCCTCTCTCCCCATCTTGTCTACCGCTCCCGATGTTATTTGTTTTATGTGTCAGTTTGTCGGTTATGTGTCGGTTTGTCGGTTTGTCTTTCTGTGTGATAAATGTTCGCTCTTTCACGAGCCTCGATCTTGTATACAAAAAAAATATATATATATATATATAAAGTACCAGTTGCAGTTGTTTTCTCCTCATTTGTTTTTTTTATAGAAAACCTCTATTATACACAAAATCCCCCAGTCTTTCCGATCCGTATAAAATTAGGAAATGTTTACTGAACATTTTAACACCAAGAACAACAAAGTTTTCAGATATGTATTTTTAATTTTGCTCTTAACTATGGAATTGCTAATTTAATTAGTCTAGAACTTTCCAAGATTATTCAGGTCATCGTTGGTGATGACAGCAGATATTCGCATAATTACGACGTGTTGCCAACACAAAGCACAAAGGTTTGAGTACATTATTTTTAGCCAAGAGCTTGGCTCTTCAAAGTCTGGTGGACGTCGAGGCCTTCAATTATATGCGTGGAAAGTACCAGCATAGCCATCATAACATTGTCATCTTTCCCATCCCCTCAGCTCTCACAACCCTCAGCATCTTCCTTCCCATGAAAACTTCTGCTTTTTACAGTGTCTGAGGTTCAAAGAAGATCTTGTATATTTGTTGTATTTTCCAGAAACTTCCTTTTTGAGATCCACAGGCCTTTGCGTACGCACAAAATTGATTTTCCAGAAATTCAAGTGGCAGTGCCTTGCAAACATTGAGAAATCATTACTACTCTCCCACTGTGGCAGATTCTGATTCAGCTCACAGAACAATCATTTATATAGCAGTGGTCACAGTCACATTCACAGCAAGCAGTAACAGTGGCATATTTAGAGTCTCCCCAGTGGTATATGTCTTTCTTTGGCATCTGTCCAAGTCTGCACACCTCTGTGTTATGCTGAGCCAACCATCTCCAACACCACCTGTGCCTTCAGTAATATATGGTTGGCCCCAATGGTGAACGAGCTTGTCCATTTCCATCCATCCAAAAGATATTCGAGATCACTTCCATACAAGACTCTGCTTACCGCTTCTGTTGTAACATAATAATGAGTTCCCTTACGAGGAACTTCAATTCAGGAGGAGGCCATTGGGCCAATGTAACCTACTGTGATGTCATATCTTTTTCCAGGCTCCGCCACCTGTTGGGCACCCCGAGAGCTTTTTCCTGTGTCATCACCTCCGGGAATAGGCCACTGTTTGGACCTTGCTTTGTGTCTCTGAATCCCTCGATTTGCGATGCCATCAATCTCGTAAGGACTTTATAGCTGTGATGAGGAGCTGGACTGTGTGTTCGAGCTCACGTGTGGTGTTTTATTTTCACGATGGCAGTCGCCAGGATCGGGATTTTGAGTGAATTCAATCCGAGTTGAGATGACTGGGTTGATTTTTGCAAGAGACCGGACGAGTATTTCGTTGCCAACAGAAATGATTGCGCTGATGATGCACCTCGACGGCGTGCTATTTTGCTGACTGTGTGCGGATCCCAGACCTAAAGGTCGATGAAGGATCTCCTATCACCCGAAGAACCCCGCGACAAGTCATACGCTGCACTGGTTGAGTTGGTGCAGTAACACTACAAACCCAAGCCGGGGAAAATCGTGTCAAGGTACAAGTTTTATACACACCAAAGAAGTGAGGGCCAATCGGCGAGTGAGTTTGTAGCTGATCTCAGATGTCTGGCTGAACACTGTGAGTTTGGAGCAAGACTGGACGAGATGCTGAGAGTCTTTTTTGTGATTGGAATTAACAGCGATTCCAACTTGTGTAAACTGCTCTCGGAGACAGATCCAGACCTCAAGAAGGTTCCCGACATTGCCACTGCATGTATGCAAGCTGATGAGAGTGTACGGGTCATCACAAGGTTAGACCTGACTAATGCTTATGCACAAATGGAACTTTCAGATGAATCTAAAACTTTCACTTGTATCAATACACACCGTGGACTGTTCGTGTATAATCGATGCCTTTTTGGCATTCGGTATGCCACGCCCATTTTCCAGCGAAAAATGGAGAAATTATTAAGAACCATACCCTGCCCCCGGTCGTGTTTCAGGATGATGTATTGGTGACTGGTCGGTCAGCCCAGGAACACCTCCAGAACCTGAATGAAGTGCTAAGCCGTCTCTCCAGTGGAGGCCTTCGTGTCCATCATGAGAAAAGTGCCTTCTTGGCCCCTGAGGTTGAGTACTTTGGTCATCGCATCACGTGGAAAGGCATTTTGCCCTCACCAGGTAAAGTGGAAGCTATCTAGAATGCTGCCGCTCCCACCAATGTATCTGAGCTTCGGGCTTTTATCAGAATGTTAACCTAATTTGGTAATTTCCTACAAAACCCGAGTACTGTCTTTGAACCGTTGCACATTTTGTTGCACAAAGGCGTTCATTGGAAATGGGGTTCTGCTCAAGAGAATGCTTTCAGGGATGCAAAAACCCCGTTATGCACGTCACAATTGCTTGTACAATACGACCCTATGAAAGAGCTCACGTTAAGCTGTGACAGTTCATCTTACGGAGTAGGTTATGCACTATTGCAGACCAACTATGCTGGTCTTTTTCAACCTGTTGCATATGCATCGAGGAAACTGCCAAGTACAGAACGTCGGTATGGGAAGGTTTACCGGGAGGCACTTTCTTGCATTTTTGGAGTAGGTAAAATGCACCAGTACGTTTATGGCCGACATTTCACATTGGAAACTGACCAAAAACCCCTCCTCAGTCTGTTGGGGGAGGATAAGGCAGTATCACCGACTTCATGTGGTCGGGTGCAACGTTGGGCTTTAACCATTGCTGGTTATGACTACAAGCTTGTGTACAGACCCAGACATGAAATGTATTGTGCAGACGCATTGAGTCGTCTACCGCTTCCAAAAACCATTGAGGAACCACCTCTACCTGGTAATGTTGTTCATCTACTGTCTCAGGTTGTTCATGAGAAAGCACCTGTCACTGCAAGGCAAATTGCAAGAGGTACGAGCGACGATCCTACATTGTCGCATGTGAGACGCTGTGTCCTGTCTGGTGATTGGTCATCTTGTGCAAGTGAAGCCAAACCGTATCTAAACAGGAAGGACGACTTGTCAGTTGACATGGATTGCTTCCTTTGGGGAAGTCGTATCATCATCCCACCTAAACTACGTGAGACAATCGTGTCAGAACTACATGATGCTCACCTTGGGATGGTCACTATGAAAACTATAGCCAGAACTCACATGTGGTGGCCAAATTTAGATGATGACACAGAAACCTGCATACGTCATTGTCACACATGTCAGGTTAATGCTAAGTCACCGCCGGAAGCACCACTAGAAATGTGGTCATGGTCAGTTAAACCTTGGTCGAGGTTACACATTGATCATGCTGGACCCTTTTTAGGGAAGTTGTTCCTTGTCGTCGTTGATGCCCACTCAAAGTGGATTGAGGCTGTTGTTGTATCTTCTATCAAAGCCCTAAGCAGTATGTTCCCCGTTCAGATCATGAAGAGTGGACTAAAGCATGTTACGGAAGGGTCCATACAAACTCGCTTGGCCCAAGTCCTATTGAGTTATCGCACACGACCGCATCATGCTACTGGTCGTTCTCCTGCATCAATGTTAATGGGCCGCGAGTTAAAGACAAGGTTGTCACTTGTGCACCCAGATACTGTGGCTAATGTCCAGGTGAAGAAATTCCAGCAGAAGCATAATCATGACCGTCTGTGATTCGTGAAATTAATGTAAATGATCCTGTGTTTGTTCTCAATGCCGGCCTGGGTGAGAAGTGGTTGTCTGGGGTAATTATTATCGAGAGTGTTGGTAGTCAGATTTTCCTAGTCAAACTGTCTGAGGGTGGACTTCTAGCAGAAGCACCTTGATCAACTCAGGTTGCGTCACACCAAACCAGCAGAACCATCTGTATTTGTACCGCAACCTGTTCAACCATCCGAGAGAGTGCCTTTATCCCCCCTCGTATCCGCACCTGCACCTGTAGAACCCGTACCAGAAACGTCCCCGACCAATGGCCTTCCAGTCGATGATGTTTCACCCACTGTGAGCGGTGTCATTCCCGAACCACCGGTTGCTGTTAGGCGTTCGAGCCACAAATGCCACGCTCCGACGCGCCTTGATCTTTAAGGGGGGGAATTGTAACATACTGTGATGTCATATCTTTTTCTGGGCTCCACCACCTGTTGGGCGCCCCGAGTGCTTTTTCCTGTGTCATCACTTCCGGGAATAAACCGCTGTTTGTACGCTTGCTTTGTGTCTCTGAATCGCTCTATTTGTGATGCTATCAGTCTCGTAAGGACTTTACAGCCCATCAAGTCTGCACAATGGTTGCCTGTGTGGGCTCTATACCTTTTAAATGCTGAGTGCCAAGCAAGGAAGCAGCATGTATCATTTTTGAATGTCTTCATTTGGTAAGACTCGGCTGGGGTCGCGTTAGAACCACTGTCCTCTCAGAGTCACAGTGGATGCTCCAACCATTTCCATAATTATGCCACGGAGTCTGGCAAAGGTACACTCGACGAGGTTACTTCAGCAAGGACATTGCCAAGATGGACTCCAGCTGTACAATGTACATCCCTATCTAAATATATCAGCCTCTTCAGTAAGAAGGCCCACCAGAATGCACCATACCCTTGCACTGGTGCATAACTTCCGGGTTATTCTCAAAGTGTAGCGGTTACCGGAAGCATGACACAATCACCTTGCACCGGCCGATGACGTAACCGGCGGGCGGTTACTTGCCCGGACTCGCCCGGACGTGCCCGACTTGCCTTGCCCGGGCGGACTCTCGATTTGCATACCACGCCCCGTTGAGAGGCGTGGCTGACTTATTTGCATACCACGCCCCGCCTGAGAGGCGTGGCTTTTGTGTGGTGAACTTTTTATATAAATTGCCGCCCGTGTTAATGGGCTATTCAGTGCTTTTGAGGTCTTTCGAGTTGAGCTAGAATAAATAGCTCAGTGAAACTTCGTTCCTGGTGTCGTCCATTTTGTCCGGCTTTATCGTGCGAGCATAGCTCCACAATTGGTGACCCCTTTTCGAGAACACGGCGATGGAGTCATCTGTAGCTTTGAAGCTCCCTGGCTTCTGGGAATCACATGCAGCCGTCTGGTTCGCCCAGGCAGATTCTCTCTTCACCCTGCGGAACATCACGGAGGACACGACGCGCTACCACCATGTGGTCTCCGCGCTCAACGCCTCCACTGCTGCCCGGGTCCTGAGCTTCCTACAGAACCCGCCGAACGCCAACAAATACGGCGTGCTCAAAGGCCTACTCCTCGGTGCGTTTGGACTCACGGAGACCGAACGCACACGACAACTGCTCGACCTCCCGGAGCTGGGTGAGGCCCGTCCATCCGAGCGCATGGACCACATGCTGGCTCTACTCGGCGACAACAGCCCGGATTTCCTCTTCCGCGAGCTGTTCCTCCGGCAGCTACCCGGGCAGGTACGGTTAGCTTTGGCTAACTCGCCCATCACGGACCCTCGCGCCCTGGCCAAGGAGGCCGATAAATTTTTCTCGGCCAGGCGACACGTCGGAGTGGCCGCCTGGAACCCTGGGCCGACCGAGGCAACACCCACGCCACGACCGGCGCCACCACCGGCCGAGTCAGCGCCACTGGCGGCAGCGGCCGCCGCGACGCCCCGTCGACCGAACCCGATGCGACCGCCATAGCCTCCACCAGAGCGGACCATGTGCTACTACCACGCCAGGTTCGGGCAGAAGGCCAGAACGTGCCGCCCACCGTGCACTTTCGGCAGGTCGGGAAACGACCAGGCCGGCGCTCGCTGCCGGCCATGAGCATCGGCCATTCAGGCAGCCTTCTGTTTATCACGGACACAGCGTCCCGGCGGCGTTTTTTGTGTGACACCGGCGCTCAGCTGAGCGTGATACCCGCCTCGGTGCAGGACAAACAGGCCACGCTTTGCGGCCCCGCCTTGGTCGCCGCAAACGGCTCCTCCATCCGCACCTTCGGGTTGCGCAGCGTCGCACTCTGCTTCGGGGGCCAGCGCTTCAGGTGGGACTTCATCACGGCGAACATGCCCATGGCCTTGCTGGGTGCAGATTTTCTGTGCGCGCATGGGCTTTTGGTGGAAGTCAAATGGCGTCGGCTCATCAACGCGGAGACCTTCAGCTCGCTCGCTTGCTCATTGAGCGGCTCCGCACCAACCAAGCTAGCCTGCGCGCTCCCGGCCGCGGGCGATTTCGCTCGCCGAGTTTCCCACCCTCACGCAGCCGACGTTTTCAGCCGTCACCGTCAAACACGGCGTCGAACACCACATCCCGACCACAGGTCCACCAGTCTACGCCAGGGCTAGTCGCCTCGACCCGACCAAACTCGCCGTGGCGAAGGCGGAATTCGGCACGCTGGAGCGATTGGGCATTGTGCGGCGCTCGAATAGCGCGTGGGCCTCGCCCCTGCACATCGTGCCCAAACCGGGTGGCGGATGGCGACCATGCGGCGATTTCCGCCGCCTCAACGACGCCACCACCCCCGACCGATACCCGATACCACACATACAGGACTTTTCCGCCTGTTTGGCGGGGCGGGTGATCTTTTCCAAGGTCGACCTCATTCAGGGCTACCACCAGGTCCCCGTCCGGCCGGTCGACGTGCCGAAGACGGCGGTAATTACACCTTTTGGCCTCTTTGAGTTCCTTCGCATGCCGTTCGGCCTTAAGAACGCGGCCCAGGCCTTCCATCGGCTGATGCACAGCGTGCTGCGCGACCTCACCTTCCTTTTCATCTACTTGGACGACATTCTCGTCGCCAGCACTTCCCGGGCGGAGCACCTCATCCACCTGCGCATGCTTTTTGAGCGCCTCGGCCAGCACGGCCTCATCATCAACCCGGCGAAATGCCAGTTTGGCGTAACGGCCGTCGACTTCCTGGGGCACCGCATCACGAAGCGCGGGGCCGTCCCGCTGCCTACCAAGGTGGAGGCAGTCACAAGTTTCCCGTGCCCCTGCTCCATCAAGGCCATACAGGAATTTTTGGGGATGGTAAATTTCTACCACCGGTTCGTGCCTCGCGCCACCCAACTCATGCGCCCCCTGTACGAAGCCCTCCGGGGCAAGCCGGCCAAGCACGACGTCGCCTGGACCAAAGAGATGGACGAGGGGTTCACAGGCGCTAAGCTGGCCCTCGCCAACGCGACCATGCTGGCGCACCCGGCGCTCGAAGCACCCATCGCCCTCACCACGGACGCTTCCGACTATGAGGTGGGCGCCGTGCATGAACAGTGGGTGAACGCGGCTTGGCAACCGCTGGCCTTCTTCAGCCGGCAGCTTCGCCCTAACGAGCGCAAGTATAGCGCTTTCGACCGCGAGCTCCTCGGCCTTTACATGGCCGTTCGCCACTTCCGCCATCTTTTAGAGGGCCGCCCGTTCACGGTGTTTGTGGACCACAAACCCCTGGTCTTCGCCATGGCCAAGGTTGCAGAGCCGTGGTCGGCCCGCCAGCAGTGCCACCTCTCCGCTGTGTCCGAATTTACGACGGACATCCGGCACGTCGCGGGCAAGGACAATGCTGTGGCCGATTGCCTCTCCCGGTCCGGCGCGAACGCCGTCCACCTTGGTGTGGACTTCGCCCGCATGGTGGCCGACTAGACCGCCGACCCCACGGTGCAAGCCCTCCGGACAGCGGACACAGGCCTGCGGTTGGCCGACGTCCCCTTCGAGGACACAGGCACAGTTCTCCTGTGCGAAGTTTCCCTGGGCCAACCTCGCCCCATCGTGCCCACCGGATGGCAGCTGCACATTTTTGATGCCCTCCACGGCCTTTCCCACCCGGGCCGGAAAGCGTCGCAGAAGCTCGTGGCAGCACAGTTCGTCTGGCACGGGCTCCGTAAGGACGTCCGTGACTGGGCCAACGCCTGTGTCGCCTGCCAGCGCACGAAGGTCCACCGGCACACCCAGGCCCCGTTGGCACCATTCGACGTGCCCGCGCGGCACTTCGACCACGTCAATGTGGACCTGGTGGGATCCCTTCCCTCCTCGCGGGGCTTCACCCACCTCCTCACGATGGTGGACAGGACCACCAGGTGGCCGGAGGCCGTTCTGCTGGCATCAACAACATCCGCCGACATGGCGCAGGCCTTCATTGGCACCTGGATTGCCCGTTTCGGCGCCCCCTCAGACATCTCCTCCGACAGAGGCCCGCAATTCACCTCCGAGCTTTGGGGCGCGGTCGCCCAGGCCTTGGGGGTCAAGCTACACCGCACCACGGCCTACCCATCCCCAAGCCAACGGCTTGTGCGAGCGGTTCTACCGCTCGATGAAGGCCGCTCTCAGGGCCAGCCTCCAGGACGACGGTTGGGCCGACAGGCTCCCCTGGGTCCTATTGGGCCTCCGAACGGCCCCTAAAGAGGACCTCCAGGCTTCCACCACCGAGCTGGTCTACGGCCAGCCACTGCGTGTGCCGGGCGAGTTCATCCCTGATGCCACCGGCCCCTGGTCCGCGGCTGGCCAACGCTCGGTCCTCCAGGAGGCCGCCAGGAGATTTGCCCGCGTGCCCACATCCCACCACGGCTGCCCCCAACCCCACCTCCCCCCAGCACTTCGCACTGCGGAGTACGTTTTTATCCGGAACGACGCACACCCGGGACCGCTCCGGCCGCCGTACGATGGACCTTTCTGGGTCCTGAAGAGGGACGACAAGTCGTTCATCATTGACATCGGTGGCAAACCGGACCACATCTCCGTGGACCGCCTCAAGCCGGCCCATTTGGACCTCGACCAACCTCCACGGTTGGCCCTTCCTCCACGACGGGGCCGTCCCCCGTCAACCAAGCCCCCCGCCCGACCATCCACAGCCACGCCACCTACCACCCCCACACGAATCGCCAGGGGTCGTTTCGGCCAGGTCATCAAGACCCCCCTCAAAGTGACTCTCCCGGTGCAAGTTAATTCTGGGGGGGCGCATGTAGCGGTTACCGGAAGCATGACACAATCACCTTGCACCGGCCGATGACGTAACCGGCGGGCGGTTACTTGCCCGGACTCACCCGGACGTGTCCGGACTTGCCTTGCCTGGGCGGACTCTCGATTTGCATACCACGCCCCGTTGAGAAGCGTGGCTGACTTATTTGCATACCACGCCCCTCCTGAGAGGCGTGGCTTTTGTGTGGTGCACTCTTGATATAAATTGCCGCCCGTGTTAACGGGCTATTCAGTGCTTTTGAGTTCTTTCAAGTTGAGCTAGAATAAATAGCTCAGTGAAACTTCGTTCCTGGTGTCGTCCATTTTGTCCGGCTTTATCGTGCGAGCATAGCTCCACAAAAGTATCTTTTTTCCTCTGAAGAGGAGGTCTCGGGGAGCAATCCCTGCCGACCATTGAAAATCACTCGTGCGATGATTCGTAACGATACATTATGTGACAGAAATATCACCTGGTGTTGGCCTAAAGGTTACTAATGGTTAGGGTGGTGGGCTTGAGATCCTAAGGACCTGAGTTTGAATCCCGTTGAATTAACGCCAGGTGGGGTTGACTCAGCCTGTTCATCTTTCTGAGGTCAGCAAAATGAGTACCAGGTAACTGGTTATAGAGAGGCAGGCATTGCATCAGCGGCAGACGCGCCCATTGAAAATGATGCAACCAGCAGCCGGGTGGCTGCACACGATCCACTCCACCACAAGTGACAGAAATAAGACGTTGTATGTGAATCAACACATCATATAAGTGAGAGGACTAGTTACAGTGGTGGCCCCGAGTCTGAGTGGGGGTGGTTCCAATTCCTGGCTTAGTCCTCCCCAAGACTCAAATAAATGGTATGTGCTACTTCCTTGCTTGACACTCAGCATTTTAAAAGGATAGGGAACGGACAAACAACCATAGTGTAGGCTTTGATGGGCCTAATGGCCTCTCTCCTGTTTTGAAGTCCAGAGCTGAGAAAGGGAACTTGTGTTTTAGTGGCTGAAGGAGATTTTATACATTAGACAGGTGGCAGTTACAAGGGAATCTGATAGAGATGTTTACGATAATGAAGGGTATGGACAAAATAAGTGAGGAAGAGTTTTTAAGCAGAATAGGTACTGACAGGACAAGGGGGCACAGTTTAAGAGTAAAAATGAGAGCGATAAGATGGTAGTAAGGCCGGGGTCTTTCACTCAGAGAGTAGTTAATAGATGGAATTGTCTCCCTGGAAAGGTAGTGGCAGCAGAAACAGTAGATAAGTTTAAAATGGAATTAGATAGGTATCTAGAAGCATTGGGGATAAAGGGGTAAATGGATATTGGCAGGAATGCGAGGTAGTTCCTGTATGGTGGGTGATTGTACACCTGCATCATGGAAAAGCTCCTGTATGGTAGGTGATTGTACACCTGTAACACGGTTGTGATCTCTGTGAGAAGGTTTCATCAAAAGGTGAATGTGCTGTCTGTGTTTGTTTATTTCTCATCCTATAACCTCCCCCCCCCCCCCAAAAAAAAAAAAACTCTAAAATCAAAACAAAAAAAGAATTATTTTATACTTTTAAATGATAATATATTCTATTTATGGGGGGCGGGGGGGGGTGGGGGACAGAGAGAGTTGGGGAAAAAGAGGAGGATGGTAGGGGGAGAGAGAGGAGTGGAGAGCAAGGATGGGGTGACAGCAACATCACCACATGTTGCTGTACACTGTGGGAGGTAGGGGTACGAGGACTGGTTGGAAGCGAGAGAAACAGAGAGGTAGGGGGAGTGAGAGAGAGAGAGGGGGGAGAGAGAGAGGGGGGGGGGAGGGGAGGGAGGGAGAGAGGGAGGGAGGGGAGAGAGGGAGGGAGGGGAGAGAGGGAGGGAGAGCGGGAGGGAGGACAGAGAGGGAGGGGAGAGAGCGAGGGAGGGAGAGCGGGAGGGAGGGGAGAGAGAGAGGGAGGGAGGGGAGAGAGAGGAGAGAGAGAGAGAGGGAGGGAGGGGAGAGAGAGGGAGGGAGAGAGGGAGGGAGGGAGGGGAGAGAGAGAGAGAGGGAGGAAGGGGAGAGAGAGGAGTGGAGAGCAAGGATGGGGTGACAGCAACATCACCACATGTTGCTGTACACTGTGGGAGGTAGGGGTACGAGGACTGGATGGAAGCGAGAGAAACAGAGAGGTAGGGGGAGTGAGAGAGAGAGAGGGGGGAGAGAGAGAGGGAGGGGAGAGAGAAAGGGAGAGGGAGGGGAGAGAGAGAGGGAGGGGAGAGAGAGAGAGGGAGGGGAGAGAGAGAGAGAGGGAGGGGAGAGAGAGAGGGAGGGGAGAGAGAGAGGGAGGGGAGAGAGAGAGAGAGAGGGAGGGGAGAGAGAGAGGGAGGGGAGAGAGAGAGAGAGAGAGGGAGGGGAGAGAGAGAGAGAGAGGGAGGGGAGAGAGAGAGGAGAGAGAGAGAGGGAGAGGGAGAGGGAGAGGGGGAGGGAGAGGGAGAGGGAGAGGGAGAGAGAGAGAGAGAGAGAGAGAGAGAGAGAGAGAGAGAGAGAGAGAGAGAGAGAGAAAGAAAGAAAGAAAGAAAGAAAGAAGAAAGAAAGAAAGAGAAAGGCAGAGAAAGGCATTGTAGATTCTATTATTCTTTTATTGTCTGTGGCCCTGTGCTTCTCCCACTGTTCTCATCCCCACTCCTCCACCACCCCCCTTCCTCCCATGAACGTAAGTTGATATATAAAGTGTTAGATTGAATAGATATTGTGTGTATGTCGCACAGGTTTGATGGGCCAAGTGCCCTCCTCCTGCGTCCTTGTTTCTTGTGTAATCTTGTGACCAAAAGACAAATGTTCAGATCATAACGACAAAGTTTGCCCAAACAATATAAAACCATGAGAACTTCTGGAAATTGAAGTTTAACTAAAATTTGTTATTTTCGCTGAAAGTGTTCATAACATAATTACAGCTCTTACACTGATATGTTAAATGAGTTCAGACAAAGCTAAAAACTGGCATTTTCAGTAATGTAGTAGTTGCCTGTTGATTCAGACAAATATGGCCTTTATAAATGCAGAAGTGGAAAATCATGGAATAGAATTGTCCAGGTTTGGTTGAATATACAGTTTAATGTAATATACCTTAATGTACAGATTGACTGTTTATAAGGCCTTGTAGTTGGTGCTTGGGTCAGCTCCTTTTTTTTTTAAAGACAACCTTTTAAAGACTAGTAAACAAGGTATGCTAAGGTCATCACTCTACCTGCTAACTGTGTTTCCGTCCTGCTTTCGTAACCTATATGCATGAGGACATCTTATGATGGTGTACCGTATAACAAATGGTCTATGTATACATATATCGTTCAACAAAATGTAGATCTTAGGCCTTTCCGATGACCACATCAGAGTTGAATGCTCAGCGGAGAGGTCTTCATCTAAAGCCACGCTCATCCCGATGCAGCACCGCTCTGCTGACGCAAGAATGGCAGTTTTAGAGTCTGATTTTGACTCTGCCGCACATTAAACCCTCGTATGTTCCTTTATCTAGGAAACCCAGAAAGAGACAACTCCGTTCGTTTATCAAGTTCAAGTTCGTTTATGGAGCGCATGGAGCGCAGTTTTGACGGGCCGAGTGGCGTCCGCCTTTTCCCAGGTTCCACGTGTATCCTTGTGTACAGATCGATGTTTGTTTATGAAGTGTACAGATCGGTCATCTCCAACTGCAATATGAACACTTTCAAACGTACAGGCCTCAAGAAGCAATATTGGCCGCAAAACTCGCGTTGTTTTTTTTCTTCTTCTTTTCGGTGAAGAGTAATATTTCCAAGGCCTTTGCAGCCCTTGGGGGGGGGGGGGGGGGTATTGTATCTTGTGAAGGCTTTCTGCTTTGTTTAGACATGCTTGCTTGATGCTGTGCACTGTTTTATTCAGATCACTACCCTCCTATGGCTGTTTGGATAATTAGGCTAAATTTTGAATAAAACTTGCTTAAAGCCAAAACAGCTGTCAATTTGGACATAATGCGCAAAGCAGCATGCTGGCTGTCTGCCTTGAACACAGTACTCTGTCTCCAACTAATTGACATGCCCCTTGATTAATTTGTATCTGTTACTTATTTTGAGTGAAATGAGATTTAGCCACTAGGACTGAAGGGTCAAATTAGCTTATTCATCATTTTGATGTAATAGATCAGCTCGGTGTCTACTTGTATTCGAGCGTGCGGTTCAAGCTGCACTGATTTTTCATGCCATTTAATCAGAAAACCTCTTTTTTGTTGGTTTCGTTGTTTTTCCATGAAAAAAACGTTTTTGCCAGGCCCTCTTTGTCTCTTGTTGACCTTCTGTTGGCAGCAGCTGCTGTCACTCTTGACCCCATCGCCGAATGGCTTTCTAAAAAATCCTTGATTCGACACGTCTGTTGCTCCCAATCTCTCCCTCCGACAACAATCGTTATTTATCCTCCTAATCACTGAACTACCTCCAGAGCTACATATCAGGTTTCTCCTGATGGAAGTAGCACTTCCAGTGGTAACGGAGATCAGTCGGTGTCTGGAGTGGCACCGTCTGCTGGGCACAGATGGGCCAATAGACCTTTATTGATCGGAAGCCAATGAGAGGGGAGGGCAGCAGAGGCTGAAAAACGCCAATTTGGTCTCAACAAAATCGTACTCGTGTTTATTGAAGGTCCCCGTGTTAGCTCGGCAAGCCGATAATCCAAGATATTGAGCTTCTTTTGAAGCAAAGGTGTTGTTAATGAGACCCTCGAACAGTAAAATTGAGGATCACATCCAGGACCAATCCTCTGGCACTCAAGGTCTGTTGATTCACCATCATTTTTCCGGATTGAACGCAAATAAGAAGCATGCGGATCCTAGATATTCTACATGTGTGTTCATAATATACTGAAGGTATCCAAAAGGAAGAGAAGCTGTTTTCTGGATGAAATGCCCCCAGGGCTGAAGGCTATGGCATATATACATCCCACTTGGACCGTAGAGCACCATAAAAGTGCAGAAAAGGGACAAGGCACGAGGTGAGCGACATCCGGTGTTTGCAATTGGATCGGATCAGAGTCCAGACGGCGTGTGTAATGGAACCTCGA
The DNA here is from genome assembly GCF_964187855.1 of Myxine glutinosa. NCBI lineage: Eukaryota > Metazoa > Chordata > Myxini > Myxiniformes > Myxinidae > Myxine > Myxine glutinosa. Next base: position 87,363,682 of record NC_136269.1, read on the forward strand.
CTGGCCCAGAGCATATGGCTTGAGCAGCAGGCGCTCTGACACTGCCCGCAGGGCCATTACTACTCCCCATCCGTCCTGATGAGCCCTCAGCAACTCAGGCTGAAGAAAGACTCCATGACCTGTGGAGCACGCACACAGGTCAGAAAGGTGAAACAATTCCTTGTAAATATTTTTTCAGAAATGTACTTCCTTGCACATCTAATTGGCATGTCTTGCAAATGTGAAACGCTCATAATGAGCATACTCTCCTTTTTTTTCCAATAAAGCCATGCATGTTCGGGTTGTCTACCATTCACGTGCTAAAGGTGAGCTCACATGGTCTTTGTTCACCAATGAGCACCGAGTTATGAATTTTGCTGGCCCTGATGGTTAGGAAGTGATTAAGGAGACGAGAGAGCTCCAGGCCTTGTCCTTCATTAACTTCGGCTGAGGAGGGGGTATTGCATTTGAGTCCGTTTGTCTGTTTGTCTGTTTGTCCGCACAGAATAAATAAGATTTTCTCTGCAACCGTTGGACCGATTGACCGGAAGTTTTCACCATAGGTGCGACTCCACCTGCAGAATTTTTAATGATAATTATGACGTCATAGGTCACGTGGTCCGGCCGCCATCTTGAAAAAAACCGGAAACATTTGCACCTCTATATCTCCGAAAACGCTGAATAGAAAAAATTGAGACATGGCTCATTGTAAATAACTCTCCATGTGGAATAACATCTGTGAATGATGATGTCATAGGTGCCTCCATTATGATGTCATAATTCGATAAGTACAAAACTTCATCCCATCAAGATGAAATTTCTTTAGCGTCATGTTGGCATAACCTGTTGGAGAAAGAAAATAATTATGACGTCATCGATCACGTGGTTCTGCCGCCATCTTGGAAAAACCGAAAAACTTTGCACCTCTATATCTCCGAAAGCGCTGAATAGAAAACATTGAGACATGGCTCATTGTAAAGAACTCTCCATGGGGAATAAAATATACTAATGATGATGTCATTGGTGCCTCCATTATGACGTCATAATTCGACAAGTACAAAACTTCATCCGATCAAGATGAAATTTATTGAGCATAATTTAGGAATAAATTAGTTTAGAAAAAAATAATAATGATTACGTCATCGGTCATGTGGTTCGGCCGCCATATTTGTTTCAACACAAAAGCCTTAAAAACCACTGAAAATACATCCTGGCGTGGGTTTGCAATCTCTGATTGCTCTTTCTAGTTCCTATATATAATATCGTGTTTATATCACTTTTTGCATGTAAGGATGATATGTTGGACAGTGTTATTACCTCCATCAAGGTTATGTATTCATTCCTGTTTGCCTGTTTGTGAGCAGGATATTTCAAAACGTTGTGGACGGATTGGGACGAAACTTGGTGGAGAGGTCGGGTGTGTGACGAGGAAGAATTGGTTTAATTTTGGTTCAGGTCTGTATCCATATCTGACCTAATCAGTGGGATACAAAACGTAAACTGTTCACCTGGCGGAGGTATTCACATCTACTGAGAGTCGTTCTCGTCTTATACGCTTCCGACGCCATGTTGGTTTAGATCTTTGCAAAATTATAAAGCGATTGCGACTAAGGCCTTGCTGGTATTACTATTAACGGATGCTCCACAAGTGGTGGATACAAGTTATTGAAGTCTTGAAATCACTTCATTCATAGTGATGTTTGGACTCCACTCCACGATGAACCGGTCTGGGCCAAGCCATCCTCCACAGGACTTGGTAGCAACCAGCCTCAGATCGCAGACATGTGTGCTAAGTGGAAATTAGACACCTACAGGATGTCCCTTCAATAGCAATAGTCTGTCTGATACGCACGTGACACGGCAGACCTTTAAAATGACTGCCTCTACAAATTGTCTCTGCAAACACCCTTGTAAAAACATCGTAACAGGAATAATAGGCTTGAGAAATGTGGCCCCAAGCGACCGTGTGATTGTAGTTCGAACAGGAGAAAGATTTTGAGATGTCTGCACGATGCTTCCTCTGCGTCGTGTAAATCTGCGCTTATTATGCAGATAGATGTACGAAGGGTCGCTAATTGGGCAAAACCGCGCGGAGCCGTGGATTGGAAAACGTGGCGCGAGCGCACCAGGTATGATCCGCAGGAACAGATGCGGTAAAGCAATCGCACCGGCAGCAGGCTTGTAATTTGCTAACTGTCACCGTTTAGGGCCGTTCGCCGGAGCCGACGGTAGAGAGCGCGGCTCCGGCCGAGCACCTGGCTCCCGCCGGGCAGATAAATGCCGTAGAGTGGCCGTGCATCACGGGGTCGTGGGCCGCCTCCCGCCCTGGCGATGGGGCCGCCGAGATTGCTTCATCTCTCGCTAACGGCTTCGCATCCCGAACTCTTGGACGCTGTGAGCGCGGGACGACATCTGCGCGTGAACGCGCGTTCCCAACGCCAGCTGCTGCAGATGCTATTCCCGCGCAATTTGCTGGCTCATGAACTCACACGCCCACTCGCTCGCTCGCCCATTTACCCCTTCCAAAGCGCGTTCGCCAAATCGTCATCTGCCTCGTGCAAAACTGATGATCAACCATTAATTTAGCGGAAACTAAAGTTTTCTTTGAATTGCATGCGGCACATTCATTGTGTCGTACATGAATCGCTCGTTCACTCGCTTATCGATCGTTATTTGCTCATACTTTTGTAGTCCAAGCAGAAAATCCGATTTTTTCCAACCAAACACAAGGAAGGGGTTGTGGAGGAGGGGGTTGAGAGGGAGGAGGAGGTGTGGGGAGGAGGGGGCCTGAGAGGAGGGGGGTGGGGAGGAGGAGGCTGAGAGGAAGGGGCTGAGAGGAAGGGGGGTGGAGAGGAGAGGAGGGGGGATGGAGAGGAGAGGAGGGGGGTGGAGAGGAGGGGGGATGGAGAGGAGAGGAGGGGGGTGGAGAGGAGGGGGGGTGGAGAGGAGAGAAGGGGGGGATGGACAGGAGAGAAGGGGGGGATGCAGAGGAGAGAAGGGGGGGATGGAGAGGAGAGAAGGGGGGGATGGAGAGGAGAGAAGGGGGGGATGGAGAGGAGAGAAGGGGGGGGGGGTGGAGAGGAGAGGAGGGTGAGTGGAGAGGAGAGGAGGGGGGATGGAGAGGAGAGGAGGAAGGGTGGAGAGGAGGAGGGGGAGGAGGCGAGCCAGGGGGGGGCCAGGGGGGCATGGGAGAGGGGAGGTGAGATGTGGGTGCGAAAGGGGGGAGTGGGGGAGTGGGGGAGTGGAAGAGGGTTCATCACCTTTTCGTTGAATATATGCTGGTGAATGTGGTGTTCATCACGTTTCTGAGTTAAGTGTGATGCTGATCAGGAAGAAGAAGAAGCCTTACTACCAACTTCGTACACTTCCAGAATTGTTTGATTTATTTGTGTTCAAATGTCTGGTGATTGTTTTGTATTTATTTATGCGAATGTGTACTTGTATATAACTGTCATTCATTTAAAAAGGCTTAGGCACTATTGAGCGATTTTGTTTTTTTTAATAATCCAAAAAACCCAACTATTTTTGGCCTAAAACACTCCCAGGCACTCACTGATGAACCTCTGAAAGTTTGACGAAGATCCGTTCAGCCATATCTGAGAAAAATGGTGACACACACACAGACCAACGGCTCTCTTATATAGTAGCTGGTGTGCTTCTTGTACATGGAAGAGACGTTTGTGTTGATGCATTTTTTTCTTGGCACCGATTTCTCGCCATCTCAGCCCAACGCGGTGATCTGTATCCGATTGCTGGCAAGGCATTTGCTGGCAGCACAGTCGATTTGCGTTAATTAAACTCCCTCCTCTGGCCGCAATCACCTCCAGGTGTCAAGCGGAGGATTCGCTGGGTCGGGATCTGTGTTCGGACAAGCACATCTTGGGCTTTACATATAGAACTGCTTTCGTACGTGCTTGCGCATAAATTATGCGTTAGGGTTTGGATAGATGAGCACACTATTGGGACCTTCAATATAGGTTACAATGAAACCTCGATATGGCTGGCAGAACAGCCTTAGAGCTCCCATCGCTGAGCTGTTTACTCTGTTTGAATCTTGTCTGCGAGAGCATCTCCCCCAACCCATGTGATGAAGGGCTAATGCTCGAAACGCCACCCCGATCTTGTCTCCCGCAGTGGCAACACACACACACACACACACACACACACACACACACACACACACACACACACACACACACACACACACACACACACACACACACAGCAATTTTTATTAGTAATAAAATCCATTGCCCATTGTAGTGTCCGTAGGTTCAGTAAACAGCAACAGGAACGAGAATCCAGAGGTTTTCTTTATTCGGCATTTTCTCCCTTCTGCGCATGCGCACCCTTCCTCTGTTCTCCCCCAATCACGTGGTATCCCGAATCAACAGACACAGCAGTCATCTTGTCCACCGATTTTGCAGTACGACACTCATCTTCACCGAGACCAGTATTCAATGGGAGCAACTGTCTACATCAAGAATCAATTTTACCGAAGTAAAAGAATACAGTGAATGAGTGTTCTTTTTAATGAATTATGATGTCGGCCTAACTATATCCGGTTGTCTATTGATTGCTCAACATTTGCACACGGTAACAGCACTGCCAAACCAACCTGGAAAATAAAGCACAAACGCCCACGAGTCTGCGGAGAAGGTCACGAGGGACTCGGTGAAAGTTCAGCACCACGTGCGCACCTGCACGAGTCGAAAGTTTTGGCGCAATTGCCCACAAGGCCTCGTCCAAACAAGCAAAAAACCTGCTGTGGTCGCGACGGCCGCAGACAGGCGGCAGACGACGGGCCACCGTATAACGATGTCGGGAGAGCATCTATTTTGGCGAAACGCCACCACTCGAGGTCCTTTTGGCTGCACCATCTTGTTTACATGGCAACGCGGGGCAGGTGGCGACCATGACACAGGAAGAGCCATCATTGCTACATTGGCAACTATACCCTGCGGAGCCTGATAAGTGATTTGTCTGCGAGTGGCCTATCGAACCGGGAGGAAGAGACGATAAATTTAACTGCTCGGATGTTTATATTGTGTCCGACTATGTACCGGGGACATTCTTTTTGAACAAACGTTCTGGCACCGAACGCGCCCCACGTGGTACGTGATGGATGCCCTTGCCATGTGATTCCGGTCGAAATTTGATGTTTTGTTTTTGTCCTCGCACACTGCCAGCACTAAAATGTACACGGTCGTGATAAAAATGTATGTCGATCTTTTATTTATAACCAGAACTTCCATTGGCGATAAAACTTGCTGGCTTGTGCGTGTTCAAATTAAACGCAGATAATAACCCTTTTGTTCCTAACCCCGAGCCAACGGCCTCATCCCCATAGCTTAGCGGCGTCATTGGCTGTCTCACCCCGTCTGCTCCGTCCAGCAGGGCCCGATGGGTTGCTCGTCTGCTTCGTCCTGCAAGGCCCGACGGGCTGCCCCCGTCTACTCCATTCTCGGGCCCAGCTTGATTTGTGCCTAGCCGAGCTCCTGCCTCTCGCATAGTAATTAGGAAAGGCTTCAGCTTCTTAGAGAAGCTGGAATTTTTCTGTTTATGCAGCTTAGGCCATGGTGTGTAAACCATCTGTCCACGAACATTTTCAACATAATCTCTCAAATTGATGGGAGCATTTTCACGAAGCTTAGTGGGAAAGACTCTTTACGATAGTCTTTCTTGAATTTGTTCCAAACCTCACACCTTAAGTGCGTCATTAAGGTACCGGTATCAAAAAGTTTAAGTAACGGCCTTTTTTGGCGATAACTCGAATGATAAGCGTGAGACTTTGATAAACACTGGTAATTGACATTGCTTCCATAGACAACATTACACCTTGGCCTTCCTCAAAATCTCATTCTAGGGTCAGATGGGTGTACGTCATGGATGTATCTTGAATTACAGTGGTTTGGCTCAAGTTGAACGAAAGGGCCATTGGGCAGAAAAATGTTTTCATCTGTGAATTCTGTTAATTTTGCAGGCCGCACTGATCTTGCACTTCCGTCTTGACCATTTGTTTGCGTCATATCCCTTTCTCCCTTCCTTCTCTCTCTTTCCTTGTATGGCCTCTTACTTGCTTCCCAATCTCTTAGCGGCCCGTAAATCCTGAATAACCAGCCACTGGAATGTGGGCCATCCCTCCCACAGGCTCCTTTCCTCGGCATCCTGTCCAGCGGCGGCAGACAGGCCTTGTTTATTACTTTGCCCATGAGCCCGGTTCGGGGTCACACTCGCAAACCCGAATGCCCCAGGCATACCCAATTATTTGCCCTTATCCTTAGGTCTCGCCTGTATAGCAAGACCTTCTTTTTCTCTCGCCCCACTCACTGTACATCTGCCTGTGGTATGAACACAATGTGTTGCTTTTCAAAACTTTTGATGGATTCATGAGGTCCAAGAGAGGTCTGCTCGCCAGTGTTTGTGGCCTGCTGTCGTTTTTCTTAACTGCTCGGTTATTGGCTGTGGATAGTATGTGGAGAAGCATTTGTTCCGAATTAATCTTCCTGATTCAACACAGTATAAGCATCCAGGCCCTCTAATTTATCATCTCTTTGTACCTGTTCAACAGGCCACTTGCAGACATATCCCTGCAGGATAGTTGCCAAAGTAGTACTGGTAGGCCATTGATCGTCCATGAAGTGGTCCTTCCGACTTTACTGAGAGAGAGTTAAGATTCAAGGTTGTTTCATATTCAATGGATTGTGCAAGGTATGATCAACATCTTGCCACTTTTTGTCGATCTGATGATGATGTAATATATTGCTTTATTTGAATACCAGGAAAAACCCGTCAAAAATGACGGATTTGAACAGTTTATTCCATGGTGCAGGCCCATGAGCGTACCAAAGTCTGAAGCCTCAGCCAAGCGTGAGGTGCGCTTATATCTTCTATATTTATTAGACATCATACAGACCATCCGGCCGTAAAACATTGCTTCAAAAAGTGGACCGAAAAACAACAACGACCACGGTTCCCGAAAAAGGCCAACCCCCGCTTGCGGGAAAAAATGGCCTCTAAAGGTGGTTTATACAGACCTAAATGAACACTCGTTTTACTCTGCACGTGTTGCACACCATGTGCAGCGAATTTCACCTCCCTGCGCCTTGTATTTATTGTTATTAAATAAAACGTTCCTGTACACCGCCTTTGAGGCTCGGTTTGCAAGTCACCGTCTACAATTCCAATGGAAGAGACATAATTACTCTTTTATGGAAAATGTTTTTCGAATTTGTTTTATCCTCAAAATAGACCGTAGTGAACGCACATTCGTGTTAAAAGATCGGCCTTTAAAACCTACCCTCATGAAGGGGGACAGACATCTGTACAAACACACAAACTGACACTGTGTTTTATATGGTAGATGAATCTGTCACCATGACTTCTTCTGAATACAGAATATGAAAAAAACTTCCATATTTTCCCACTTTATCCTCAAGGTAATTATCGATATGTCCAATGTCCAACTGCTTGCTTATGTGAATCGTTCCTGCTTTGCCTCGATTTCTCACTTTGGGAGTGGGTTCAGCATAATGAATATGGCAGCAGTACTTTGAAAGCAAGCTCAAGATAGGAGGTTGTAGATGTGATGGCCACATTGTGGAGGGCAACATATGGTTATATCATAATGCTGCTTGGATCAACCAAGGAACAATGTGTTGTCATAACACACTTGACAGACTCACACTTCTATGGTACTTTACAGGCTTTTCTTTAAGCCTGAGCACATTTGGGGCTGGCAGGATGGCCTAGACTCCTAGAGGTAGCTACACTCACCTCTGAGCTGTCTATCCTGCGTTCAAATTTCAGCCCAGCTATAAATTGTTACCCTGGTGTTTCGCAGGCAAGGCAATACATGAATGTGTGCGCCGTGTCTTGGATGTCGGATGGATGCTAAACTGGGCGTCCCATTGGCCGGAATTAGTTGATGGGTGTTGAAGACCTCAAGGTGTCCTTTGCGAAGAGTAGGTGAGCTATTACTGGCACCCTGAGAAAATTACAAATTCCTGCCCTACCTACTGTGGGAATAAGGCAATGCAAAACCACCCAGCATCACCCTGGCCAAGAAACTGTTTTGGCAGCACCAACACTGTGTAAGAGTATGGTACATCAGAATCAAAATATTTCCTTTCTTTGTATCCTCCTGTTTATATCCTTGCTGCACTCACTTGCTGTCATACTGCTCCACTGTCACTGTGTTGCCTCCTGGCCTTTGTCACCTCACTTTTTCATGAGTCTAGCTCCAGACTTTACAAAAAAAAAACCTTAGCTGTGTAGTCAGGGCTATCTATCTCTATCTCTCTCTCTCTCTCTCTCTCTCTCTCTCTCTCTCTCTCTCGCTCTCTCTATCTCCATTGCTCTTTTTATTGTTACGTGCTCCTCCCCAAACCCCAGTCACGATGTACCTCCGAGCCCCGAGAGGCATCACGGCAGAAAGATGTGTTATTCTGTGTGTCAAAGATCAATGGTGAAACCACACCAATTGTTACCAACTAACAAGTATTGTATTAAGGTCACACAAGAATAACAGGACAATAATAATATTAATCAATTGTACAACCAATATATCATTCCGAGGATGGTACCATCAGTTTGGTACAATATAACTCACTGTGCTCCAAGTGAGCGAATAGAACATTCCCAATGTCTCTGTCCCAGCTTCAAACCAAAGTCGATCCACGCTCCAGTGATCGTCAGAACGATGTTGTATCGAGACCAGAATCCCGTTCGGTTGACAGTCACACTGCCAAAGATGGGCAAAGGTACCCTCAAGAAGCGACTGGGAAATCACACCTTCGGGTATGGATGTTCAACGGCTCCCAATCGATGTGTTGGACCCCATCTGTGGATCGGTCCCATCGGCCGATGGGTCTGACCCATCTGTGGATGCATGAGAAATGACAATGCAGACCCATCGGCTGATGGGTCTGCGCCATCTGCGGATGTGTTGTTCACCTTGAAGGAATGTGTTGACAGAATGGTGCTCTTCAATCAGGTACACAGTCATTGGAATTACATGTGGTAGGAATTTAACAGAGATGATTTTTAAATGTTTTATTATCTATTTCTACCCATCTATTTATACATTTTGTCAATACATTTTGTAATTAACAGATACATGGCAGTTTTAGTAAAGCTTTACATAACATACTCAACATTCATACAAAACATTAGGTGTTCTTCTGATAATGGCAGAGGGGAATGGTGGCAGGGTAGAGAGTGGCAGGTGCTGATGAAGGTGATGGCGAGGGTAAATGTAGTTTTGGTGGCAAGGATCCTGACCTTCCAACAGCGTTTTTAAATGGAGCGACATTATCTTATTTTTATCTTATCGACAAACGGTTATCGACAAACCACATGTCACGGACTGCTTTATAAACATTTATGACATCAATTGCTTATTTTTAGGTTCAAATAAACATACTCATCCACCATTGATGCATACACATTCCTTCAAGGTGAACAACACATCCGCAGATGGCGCAGACCCATCGGCCGATGGGTCTGCATTGTCATTTCTCGTGCATCCACAGATGGGTCAGACCCATCGGCCGATGGGACCGATCCACAGATGGGTTCCAACAGATGAACCGCAAATTCCCACTCAAAATCCACGTTACACACACACACACCAGGTTAACGGCTGGATGCGTTGAAATGGTTGAAGCGAGGTGAAAAACCTGGAGCAATGCGAAATCAGGCACGAGGCAAAATGGCCAACGATCCGTTCTCGAGACGTAAAGGCACTCCAATGATTCTCTTTGGAATCAACCGCAAAACCTGTCACGCAGGTTTATCTGTCACAGCGAACAACTCTGTCGCAGGAATCCCTTTCCCAGGAAACCCAAAGTTCACTTGTGACCCCCGTTCACCAGCGTTTGCTCAAAACCTCAACGCAGCTCGGCTCCTTCTCCGACATCACTCGCTCCGCCTCCTTTTCCTCTCCTTCTTCCTCTTCTTCTTCGTCCGGTTCCCGATCCGGTTTCCGGTTTCTTTTTAAAACATTAGTTTTTTTAACCTTTTGAAAACAGTTATCTCCAATTCACTTAACCGATAACAATAATAGTACATGGAACCAAAAATGTTTACAGTGGATGAGAACCACAACAACGGAAGTGACGAATCCGTAACATTATCCACATTATAACTGGCTCGTGGTGTTTTTTTTTATTGTGATCTTGTGTTAAGATGTCGATATGGTACATGCAAGATGGCCACTAATGTCTTTTCTAACCAGGTCCATAGCATGTAATTACCAAGTAATATCATTGCCATTTTCCCATTCCATCACATACAGTGCCTTCAGGAAGTATTCACACCCCTTGACTTTTTTCACAATATGTTGTGTTACAGCCTGAATTTAAAATAGATTAAATTGAGATTTTTTTGTCACTGATGTACACACAATACCCCATAATGCAAAGTGGATTTTATTTTTTCGAATTTTTTTTACAAAATAACTAAAAATGAAAAGCTGAAATGCCTCTGGTCAATAAGTATTCAACCCCTTTGCTATGACACTCCAAATTGAGCTCAGGTGCATCCAATTTCCTTTGATCATCATTGAGATGTCTGTTCAACTTAATTGGAGTCCACCTGTGGCCAACTCAATTGATTGAACATAATTTAGAAACATGACAGCACACCTTGAGTTTGCAAAAAAAGGCACGTGAACGACTGAGAACACGAGGCAAAAGATTCTGTGGTCTGATGAGATGAAAATTGAACTCTCTGGCCTGGATGCAAAGCCCTACAATTGGCGGAAAACGAGCATAGCTCATCACCCATCTAACACCATTCCTACCATGAAGCATGGTGGTGGCAGCATCATGCTATGGGGATGTTTTTCAGTGCCAGGGACAGGGAGACTTGTAAGGATCGAGGGAACAATGAATGGAGCCAAATACAGGCAAATCTTTGAGGAGAACTTGGTTCAGAGTGCAAAAGACCTTCAACTGCAGCGAAGATTTACGTTCCATCAGGACAATAACCTCAAGCAGACAGCCAAGGCAACATTGGAAGAGCTTCAGAAAAATAATGTGAAAGTCCTCGAATGGCCCAGCCAAAGCCCAGACTTGAACCCCATTGAGAATCTGTGGAAAGATTTAAAGATTACTGTTCACTGATGCTCCCCATCCAACTTGACAGAGCTTGAGCAAATCTGTAAGGAAGAATGGGAGAAACACCTCAAATCCAGATGTGCAAAGCTGATACAGACATACCCAAGAAGACTCAAAGCTTTAATCGCTGCCAAAGGCACTTCTACGAAGTATTGACTCATGGGGTTGAATACTTATGTAAATTAGATATTTCTGTATTTCAATTTGAATTCTTTTGTAAAAATTTCTAAAAAAAAAATATTGCCACTTTGACATAATCAGGTATTATGTGTAAATCAATGACAAAAAAAATAAAATCTTAACTTCATCCATTTCAAATTCAGGCTGCAACACAAGAAAATTTGAAAAAGTCAAGGAGTGTGAATACTTTCTGAAGGCACTGTAATTATTGATCAAATGTACTTTTTCTATCTTCATACAAATCTCAACTCCATGTGTTCTTTATTCATCCATTCCCTTTTCCCTTGTCTGTGGAACCCCTACTATGTCTGTGTGCACCCCTACATCTTCCCTCATTATGTCACTGCCGTACCACCAACTCCTGTCAACACCATGTTGGGTTTCTCTCTTTAATAATGAAATATAGAGACTGGGTTGAAAGGATACATTGAGTTGCATCACCTGGACTTTGGTTGGTAATTTGAGTTTTTCAAATATCGCACTTCCAAAATTGGTAAAGACAGTTGTCAAAAGTATTCGGTTTAAGTTGATAGCTATATGAAAAAAAATTGTTGATGAAAGTACTGTGGAAAGCGTTGTTGTTCAGTGTCGGGGTAGTCAGTTGTTTTTGACATCCTTTTTCATTATCGAAGCCCAATACGACAAGCTGTCTCAAAATCCACCAGTGCTCGTATCGTATAAGTCAGTGACATGGCAGAGCTGCATTCTCTGGGCTGACAAGTATTGAGAGATGAAATACTACAAATTCATATTTGTTCCTCCACAAAGTTTCTTGCCCCCACGTTGTAGCACAAGTGAGACAATTTTAGTTATTTTGTCTCCCCGCATGTGTAATGAATGTCTGCCCCCCAAAAAACATATGCCAAGTGATATAGCAAAATGCTGTATTAACCATTGTCCTTGGAACAATGACCTTTTGTATTGTCCAGAAATTGAACACCCCGCATACTGTGTAAACGCTGCAGCTGCAAAGCATTAAACTTTCCCACCTTGAAGTCAAAGTCTGCCTGTCATATGTCTATTCTATGAAGGGAGAATATGATATAAACCGTAGCTTGAGCCGCAAATTGCATTTGCTGCATCTAGCAATCACCCTCTGCCTTCAGATGGAATGGCCAGGGCAACTTCAAGCCATGCATGAATGCATTCTGCCTTTTCTGCCGAAGTTCCCTCTCCCATTCATATCTCCCCTTTCAGGCGTCCACCTCCATCTCCGGCCCTCTATTTTTCAGGCTTCCACCCCCGAATTCCTCCTACCCCTCCCCCCGCCTGCTCTTTCAGGCTTCCACCTTCCTTTCTGCCTCCTCGTTTGCACACTTATACCTCTCCCTTTGCTCCCCCTTTACAGTCTTCCACCCCTCCTTTCCAGACCCCCAATTCTCCAGCACTGTCCCTCTTCTACCATTGCATCAATACCTTATGTACTTCTCTTCTCCTCCCCACTTGGTTACCTGATGCTCAAGCATTCCTACAGCCATCAGATCCTGTTCGCATGCAACAACGAATATTTAAAACCTCGCTTTGAGGAGTGAGCGTCACCCTCTCTCCCCACTGCATCACCTCCTCCTCTCCTCTCCGCAAGCTGTCTCACCCTCCTCCCCATCCTTTCCCCTCTGCTCCCTCACCGCAATTTCTTCCCTCCTCATACTTTTCCACATCCCATTCCCCCCTATTTCATCACACTCTGACCATGTACTTCTAGTACTCGAACATTGGTGGTCTCAGATCCACCTCACATACCAGGTCACTTCATCATGATCTGCCATCGTTTGCCTTTGCAAGAACCTTCCTCTCAAGTGATGTGCAGATTCTGTCATCTTTCTCCATGATCAGCCTTAATCAGATGATTTTATGCACTAGAGGTTGTATCGCTGTTTAAGTTTGAAATACTCCAACCCATAGTCATCACACCCCTCTCTCCCCTCCTAATACCTCGGGCATCATTGACTGCATTTTAATTCCTCAAACAATCTCATATTTGTGTGCTGTTATACAGTAACCCCCCCTTCCCCCAGCCACAATGACAGCATAAACGAAGCCATCTCCGTTGACATGGACCTCTTGTCTCATTCTTGCTCCCTGTTTCTCCTTTATTGTGATGCTAACTGCCATCAAGCTCAATGGCTGGGTTTGGTCCTCTGACATACAAACGTGGCAATGAAGCACAAACCTTCTACGGGAGGCAGCAGGTCTCATCCAATCAGTCAGCTTTTCTGCTTGACCTAGTAATGTCAAACTTTCCTGGTGATTTATCTTGGATCTCATCCACTCGTCCACCTCATCACATTTTACGCTGATGAAACTGCCCATTTCATTGGCAATCTTTGGTGAGCTTTTGGCCATCTTGCTCTCTCTATCCCTCGCACAGATGCACACACACACACATACACACACACACACACTGGACTTCAATCTCCTTAGCTACAGATTTTGTTTGACAATGCATGGAACTCCCTGTACAAGGTCCTACTCTGTCTCGTACATCAATTCCTTCCTTTACCCCTTCACTTCTGCTGTCCCACATTTCACTCATGGTATTGTTACATATTTATGTGAATGTATGTGAATTACTATTCAGGGCTTTGCTTATCAATGTGTAGTCGATTAAAGGTTGTTGTGATTAAAGGGTCAGGAGCCCTTCTGAGAAAAAGGAGACCGGAAACGGAAGAAGAAAAGACACGAGGTCCGGGAGACGCGACGATTCTTCTTCTTCCTCGCCAAGCTCGGACGCGAGCGGTATCGATTGAGCAACGTAAGAGAATCGGCGTTTAAAAGCCCGTCTGGCGAGAGGAGTTACCGGGACGTGTAACTACCCTTTGACACGTCAAGTCATTGTGGGTTAGTGCACGGAACCAAGCAGCTGGCACAGTTCGCCTCACCGTCTACAAGGCCGCTTACGGGTCGCACCTTGGGCCGCGCGCGCTGGGCAAGCCGCGTGTTGTTGTGCCTGCTTTACTTTACCCGCTTTGCTTGGCCAGGAGGTGCGCGCTGCAGCCGTGGTTCCCGGTACGGGACGTGCCCGGGGAAAGCACGTCAGGAAGGGTCCGTTCAACCGCCCACGTGCGGAGATCGAACTACAGGAGTACGGAGACATTGAGAGAGACATTGACCATGGAGGGAGTCGGGAGTGGGGCTCACGTGAGGATTGTATAAGATGGCCATCTTAGAGTTAATGTAGATGAGTTTACATCTTTGTACTATTGATTGCTGATGGTTGATGGTTGATTGCTCGGGGAATATATCATTGATTATTCCGGATCCTTGGTGTGGGGTTTTTCTTGGTTGGAATTAATATTGATTGCGTTACGAAAGCGCAGAAATAATAGATCTTTCTGGCGGAGTTCCTCTCACGGTCCGGGGGTCACCGAGACCAGGTCGTCACCGGGAGGACCACGTAACAGTATACAGAATCTCAGTTATTTTGTTCATCAAGGAAAGAGTCACGATGGATCTCTTTGTGATAACGCAGAATTATTTAATTGTTTCTTTGCCTAAAAGGCTCAGGTTCCTAAGCCCTCTTTTCCCTATTAACCTATCTCTTTCACCTTGCAGGTAACTCCCTAGAACAAGTGAGCCCCTCACCTGCAAAGTCAAAGAAATATCTGCATAACATTAAATTATAACCAGCATCTTACTATTTCAATGCTCTTCTGCAGATCCTTATTGGAGGGTTGCCCTTCCTCACCATGGAAAATGGATTAATATCATTCCTATCCATAAGAAGTGTTGTTGTTTTTTGTTGTACACAACATAGAGGCTCGTGTAAGAGCTAACATTAATCACAAAAAACATAAACAGACACATACAACATATAATAATGGCAGCGGGAGACAAGATGGGGGGGGGGAGAGAGAGGGAAGCACACAAGCACAACAACGGTAGAGAACAGGGACATTGGGAGATCTGTGGGAGAGAGAGGGCTTGGGGGGACGGGCAGCGGAAGGGTGTCGGCGGGGGGGTGGGGGGGGGTGGAGACAGGTGGGAGAGGTATAAAACAAATGGACACTGCTAAGACTTCCATCTGGGGTGAATAAACGGGGGTAGAAAAGATCAAGGTTTTGGATGGGGGAAGATAAGAGATGGTGGTGAACAGCTGTTTTAAAGACCTGGAGGGAGGAGTGGGATTGAAGGGAGTGAGGACGTTTGTCCCAGACGTGGGAGAAAAGAGGAATGAAAGAGTGAAGGTGAGCAGAGAGTCTTGATTTTGGCAGTTTCACCAGAAGAGGGTTGCTGGCAGATGTTGTGTGACCTGAAGGAATATTTGGGGGACAGAGCACAGACAGAGCAGGGGGAGCTAGGCCGGAGAGGAGTCGGTAGAAGACCGAAAGACCACCAACCTACCTGAGGTGTGAGTGAAAGGCCCTCAAAATCAGCCTCATCGCGGGAGATTCCAATGAATCTGAAAGCTTTGGTTTCAACAGCGTGAAGACGAGCTAGATGTGACAGGAGCACCAGCCCAGAGAGGAGAGCAGTAATCCATTGAGCTGTGGATGAAAGCATTGTATGTGGTGAGGAGCTCAGGTGTGCCAAGGAAGGACTTCGCACGATGGAGGATGCCCAGTCGGCGACTGGCTTTGGAGGCCAGCTTGGAAATGTGGTTTTCCCAGGAAAGATCATGGCAGATAGTGAGACCCAAAAGCTTGAGTGACAGACCTTCTTGGGATTGTTGAGAAAGTAGATGGGAGGGTTATCCAGATGGTCTTTTTGGAGAGTCATAGTAAGAGTGTGAGATTTGCCTGGATTGAAAGACATGTTCCACTTGTTTGACCAGTTTGTGATTTTGTCCAGGTCTGCGGAGACTGAGGAGGCTGCAGACTGCCGATATGAGGGATGAGATATGGAGCGGCAGAGAGTGGAGCTATCAGCAAAGAGATAGAGAGGATTTTCCAGAGAGTCAGAGAGATCATTGATGAAGACCAGAAAAAGAACAGGGCCCAGAACACTGCCTTATGGAACTCCAGCCAGAACAGGAAGGGGAGATGAGAGAATTCCATTCAGGGCCACATGTTGACTGTGACCGGCGAGGAAGTCTGCAAGCCATGAGTGGAGGTTTCCATAGATACCATTTGGAGGAGAGTTTGGTGAGCAGAGCGGGGTGCCAGACTGTATCGAAGGCACGTGATGTGTCAAGGGAGACAGCTCGAATTTCCTGTTTGGCATTGAGGACCTCCATCCATTGTTGAGACAGCAGAAGCAGCATGTCCAGAGTAGAGTTAGAGTGACCTGGTCTGAATCCAAACTGATGATCAGAGATCAAGCCATTGGAGAAGAGGAAGGATTTGATATTCTTGTGTCCCAAACCGCCCTCTCTCTCTCTGGACCCACCCTTCGCAGTCACTCCCAACTGCTCCTGTAGTCTGTGTATTTTGTAGCTGAGAAGATGGAGATGTTTCTGGCAACCCTCGACTCTGATTCGGCATCTGGATTGGGCAGCATCAGCTCACGCATCCTAAAAACCTGCACTGCTGCTCTAGTACCTCCTTTCTCTGCCCTTTTGACCTTATCATTTGGCTTGGGTCATCTTCCATCTGCTTGGAAATCAAGCAATATCACTGTACTACATAAAAAGGTGCAAAACGGATCCCCTTAAGTGCAGACCTGTCAGCTTACTTCCAATTCACAGCAATCTCATGGAATCCATCATTGCAGTTGATATGAAATCATTTCTTTTCTCCAAAAGCTGGATCTCAGATAATCAATTCAGATTCAGATCAGGTACTCTACCTTGGACATGCTCCTTCTACTCTTCCAATAATGGATGGAGGCCCTCAATGACATGAGATAAGGGTCATCTCTCTGGATATATCTCAAGCTTTCGATAGAGTCCGGCATCCTGCCTTACTCTGCAAACTGTCTCACTATGGGATCCAAGGCCAACTCCACTCTTGGATCACTGACTTCCTCCATTCTCATAGCCAATGTGGGGCTCTCAACAGAACCCTTTCTTCTCTGCCTGTCAAGGCTGAAGTACCCCAAGGCAGTGTTCTGGGCCCAGTCCTATTTCTAATCTTCATCAATGATCTCACTGACTCTTTGTAAAATCCTCTTTATCTCTTTGCTGATGACTCAACCCTCTGCCATGACATTCCTCCTCCTGACAGGTAGGCTACAGTCTCCTCCCTCTCTTCAGACCATGAAAAAATCACAAACTGGTCAAATACTTGGAATATGTATTTTAACTCTGAGAAATCCCACTCTCTCTCCGACAGAACCGTTCCGCAAACTCTCACATCGACTTTCTCAACAACCCTCTCAAATACGTTCAGTCACTCAAACTCATGGGTCTTACTCTCAGCCATGATCTCTCTTGGGCAAGCCACATTTCAAAGTTGGCCTCCAAAGGCAGATGCCAACTGGGCATCCTTCTTTGTAAAAGTCTTTCCTTGGCACACCTGAACTCTTATCCACCTATAAGGCTTTCGTCCACAGCTTGATGGAGTACTGCTCTCTCGTCTGGGCTGTCGGCCCTGTCTCGTATCTTGCTCAGCTTGATGCCGTGGAAACCAAGGCTTTCAAGATCATTGGAATCTGCCACGATGAAGCCGAGTCAATTGGCCTATCACTTCGCCATCACCAACAGGTCAGTGGTCTCTTTGTTTTTTTACGCCTCCTTTCTGGTCTTGCACCTTCTGCTCTCCATCGACTTTCCTCCTTCCCCTGCTGTTCTTTTGTTATGTTGCGACCTGATCCATTCTGTGTTCTCGCTCTTCCACGAGCGTGGACTCTGTGTACGACAAAAAGGTGTGCTAAGACAGACCCTCTGAAGTAGCACACCTACTTCAACAGTAGCACAGTATCACTTCGGCATATACAGAAGATAGATTAGCATGTGAGTACTCTTATATGTATTATTGGAACGTGAATACGTCTAAAATACATGGGATTGGAACCTAAACCTATACAATAAACTGAAAAGGTCTTTGGCTGCCATATGAACAGAAACACACCACCCACACACAAACACATCAGCACACAAACGCCACACACACAAAAGAAGTCATGGCGAGGGTCTGCAATCTCTGATTGCTCTTTTCCCTTCACTTTGGTATCGGCAGAACCTCAGTGCCAAAAGTACACGAGTCCTGCGGGCTGCTCGACATCGTTCTCTCAGAGATTCTTTCCTGGATGAAGTTTCATTCGTGACAAACTTTTCTCTTGCTCACATTAACAATATATAAACTTAGGCGAGCAACGATGAGTTCCTTGGGCTGTAGAGCTAGGTCTTGGAAATGAGATGTCAGGAGGATCATGCCATTTACTTCAAGCAAATGTATATCCTAATGACGTCACCAAGCAGTAGCAGCATCACCAATAGAACGGTAATACCGTAACTAGATGCAATCATGTTTGCCTCCACTTTCCACGTGGATCAGATAAAAAAAAAAATTGATGTACATATATCGGCTTTGCTTGGTAGTTGGTGGTGAATTTTCATGACAGTTTTTTTTCTTTCTTTCCCTTTTGAGCAAGGATTTTGGGATACTCTTGCACGTAAATTGCATCGATGAACAACAACGAAGCAGCAGGAAAGTTGACTATTTAATGACACAATTGACGAATCAACGTCAAACTGCGATTTGGATGACTGCCTCATAACTATAACAGAAGCAAGGGCACCATCGGACTCCGAACAGGGCAAATCCCTAATCACTTTCATACCGGACTGGTTTCGGGTAGGGGGAATGTGCCTCTCAAGGAGATTCCAGGTGATAAATGAAAATGAGAGTTTCACCTGGATGACTATATGGATTTATTGTTCCCAAGACATAGTGGGAGAGAATAGTTGTCCATCTTACTTCGCAGAGCCCATCGAGGTTCCTTTGTGGGTGTCCACTAACGGAGAGGGAATGAGACTTGATTGAATCAATTGGTGATAAATGAGTTGAGAAGTTAAGTAATAATATAAAAGTAAAGTTGTGCATTTGCATATTTTTTTTTGAAAATAAGGTATGATGGCGGATTGGCATTTGCTTGGAAGGGAATAACGAATAACACTTGGAAGGGACTCCTTTCCTGGAAGTCCTAGCTGTGTCCATGTGTTTTTTTTTACCTCTCGCCCCCCCCCCCCCTTCCCATGCCTGCTCCCCCAAGCCCTCTCCCTCCCACAGATCTCCTGATGTCCCTGCTCTCCATCTTGTCTCCCGCTCCCTTTATCATATGTTTTATGTGTCAGTTTGTCTTTTTGTGATCAATGTTAGCTCTTCCACGAGCCTCGATCTTGTATACAAAAAAAAAAAACGCAGAGATTTTCTGCTTCCTTTATGCTTCATGAGAATTGGAGTTTCTGATTAGATTTGAATTCGGGACTGGCAGTGTAAACACAAAACAAGCAGGCATTCTTGGAATTTCAATGAGACGATGAAACAGAAAATGGAGGATTGTTATTTGGATGATTTAACGTGTAAAGTAATAACAATGTAAAACATTTTTATGATTCATTATCATTCTAATAACATTCTTTGGAATATAACGACGAATGACGATCGCAATGATGGCATACCTGTCGTGTTATTTCGGGGTTTGCACATTTGGTTGGAAAATTTCCACCAACAGGAAAGTTCCAGCAATTTGTGAAATTGAAATTTCCAGCAACAGGAAAGTTCCTCCATCAGGACCACGTTGATTGCTGCATGCGACCTACCGGTCATCATGGAAATGAATGGTGTTTCGAGCACGTGTTTGACAGGTGCACTTTGACATGTGCATTTGGACAGGTGCACATGCAGGTACGTCGTGCCACGCCACATTTAATACGAGGGAAGTAATCAGGTTGCTCGGCCTTCTTTGGCTTTCGTATGCTTCGCAGGTATACGCACGCGGGAGGGTCAGGAGATATGAAAGGCAAATGATGGAACGTGTGTCGAAAAAGTGAATGAGATCATGTGATCTTTGCGCTGCCCACGGGATCTCTGATCGGATCATCTACCAGCACCGCGGGTTCCTTTGTCCTTGTCTCGGGTTTCTTCACATTGTCTTCCTCTCGGTTAACTCCCACTGGTTCCTCGAACCCACCTGCACAAAAGGACCATCTCAGCCTTGTGACATTTAACTTGCAAGGTTAGAACTTCGTGTCTCTCTTAAATAACCATTACAAAGGGGAAAATTGAAAATAAGCGCTTTAAATATTTTAGTTATCAAACTGTATAAATTAACAATTAAACCATGAAGTCGAAACTTTTTTGGGGGCGATTAATCAAATTGATGGCACCAATGATACACCAGAATGACGTGCTGCAACCTTCATGGTGCGACCTTAAAATGCCCGTGCATAACTTTATTTCATTTCATTACTCGCCATTTATCGATTGATATAGTCTATTCTGCTTTCTGTTCATTACCCCATGCCATTGCGTTAATTGATTCATGCCAATATTATAACAAGAAGAAAAAGACATAAAATATCATAGCCTTCATGCTTTAGTAATTTTACTGTTTGAAGTTAAAGGCTGACAGTTGGCCATCTTTGGTCGGATTACAAAACAAATTGTTCTGCACATGTATGCACTCATGTAATGTATCTGTGCCAAGATTGAACAAAATCGGTCCGTGCATGTCCGAGAAATGGTTGGGGACGGGTTTAAGGAACAAAATGGCCGCCAGTCAGCCATATTGGATCTGATCGCTAAAGAAAATGAAGTGCATATGTAAGCCATCATTCCTTATCTGTGTGCCAAGTTTGAAGAAGATCGGTAAATGCATGTCTGAGAAATGGTTGAGGACATGGTCAATACTGGTTTTGTTTACAACTAAAATATCTGCCAGTCTACCAGTCGGGTTGGTCATCTTTGATTATATCGCAAAATACAGTGAGGTGCATGCGTATGTCATCATGTACTGTGCTTGTGCCAAGTTTGAACAACATCTGACCATGCATGTTCAAGAAATGGTTGGGGACAGGTTTAAGGAACAAAATGGCCGCCAGTCGGCCATCTTGGATCTGATCTCGAAACATAATGACGGGAATAAGTAACCCATCATTCATTATTTGTGTGCCAAGTTTGAACAACATCTGACGATGCATGTTCATGAAATGGTTGGGGATGGGTTTAAGGAACAAAATGGCCGCCAGTCGGCCATATTGGATCTGATCTCGAAACAAAATGACGGAAATATGTAACCCATTATTCATTATTTGTGTGCCAAGTTTGAACAACATCTGACCATGCGTGTTCATGAAATGGTTGGGGACGGGTTTAAGGAACAAAATGGCCGCCAGTCGGCCATCTTGGATATGATCTCGAAACAAAATGACGGGAATAACTAACCCATCATTCATTATTTGTGTGCCAGGTTTGAACAACATCTGACCATGCATGTTCATGAAATGGTTGGGGACGGGTTTAAATAACAAAATGGCCGCCAGTCGGCCATATTGGATCTGATCTCGAAACAAAATGACGGAAATATGTAACCCATCATTCATTATTTGTGTGCCAGGTTTGAACAACATCTGACCATGCATGTTCATGAAATGGTTGGGGACGGGTTTAAGGAACAAAATGGCCGCCAGTCGGCCATATTGGATCTGATCTCGAAACAAAATGACGGGAATATGTAACCCATCATTCATTATTTGTGTGCCAGGTTTGAACAACATATGTTGTCCGAGCTGTCCAAGAGATGGTTGAGGATGTGTTCAACATCGGGTTTTTACAATTAAGTAGCCGCCAGTCGGCCATCTTTAATCGCATCGCGAAAGAAAATGATGCGCATATGTATACCGTCATGTGTTTTCTTTGTGCCAAGTATGAACAAAATCTGTCCATACATCTCCGAGATATGATTGTGGACGACGGACAGACGGACGAGACCCAATCCATAAGCCTCAGTTTCGGACTAAGTCCAATGGGGATAATAAATCTGCCCGTTTTCATGGGAATGGGAATGGCACGTCATTTTGCAGTTCTGTGACGTCACCACAACGTCTGTCAACTTGTATGAAACGTCTTTATAATTTGACAAAAAATTGCAATTAAGAAAGAGACTAAGTTCGTTGTCAAGACCCTGGCAGGATGGCCTAGAGGTACGCACAGTCACCTACAAGCTATCTAAGTTGGGTTCGAATCCCGACCCAGCTATAAACTGTCACAGACGACGTTGAACGCTAGATTTAAAAAAAAAATCACGACATTATAATTAAGCTCACACCTGGTTACAGGATGTGAATTAAACAAAAAACTCACCGTGAGCACACGTGGGGAAAGGAGAGAATGAGCATTTGTACCTTTTTGTCACCATGTTCGCTCCTTGGGCATCAATACACGGGAACCATTTATCTTCGCAAAAATCAATCTCCTGGCAATGGAGGTTTTGGACTAACCTTCAAAACACGCTTCGACAACCTCCCACCATTAGTTTATTTCAGAGAAACTGATTTCACGCGGGTTCCTTCAAATTTCTGAAGAGACAATCACTATTCGGCCCTAAGATTTCGATTTGGGATTTATGGTGGGGCTATGGGTGTGAAGGGGGGGGGGGGGGGTTGGGGGGAGGAAGAGAGGGTGTGGTGGAGGTGGGTGGGTGGAGTGGGTGATGAGAAGGGGGTGCTGGAGGAGTGAGGGTTGTGGGGGGTGGTGGATGATGCTGGTGTGATGGGGGATATGGTATGTGGTAGAGGTGGGTGGATGGTGGAGTGGGTGACCAGGACGGGGTGCTGGAAGATGGTGGAGGATGCTCGGGTGATGGGGGAGATGGTGTGTGGTAGAGGTAGGTGGATGGTGGAGTGGGTGACCATGACGGGGTGCTGGAGGATGGTGGAGGATGCTCGGGTGATGGGGGAGATGGTGTGTGGTAGAGGTGGGTGGATGGTGGAGTGGGTGATGAGAAGGGGGTGCTGGAGGAGTGAGGGTTGTGGGGGGTGGTGGATGATGCTGGTGTGATGGGGGATATGGTATGTGGTAGAGGTGGGTGGATGGTGGAGTGGGTGACCATGACGGGGTGCTGGAGGATGGTGGAGAATGCTGCGGTGATGGGGGAGATGGTGTGTGGTAGAGGTAGGTGGATGGTGGAGTGGGTGACCAGGACGGGGTGCTGGAAGATGGTGGATTATGCTGGGGAGATGGGGGAGATGGTGTGTGGTAGAGGTAGGTGGATGGTGGAGTGGGTGACGAGGACGGGGTGCTGGAAGATTGTAGCTTGGCAGAGGAGTGGTGGATGATGCTGTGGTGATGGGGGAGATGGTTGAGGGGGGAGAGGATTGTGGGGGCGGTCACACTGTTCAAGAAGTCACTGTCTTCAATTTGGTTGCAGGAAGCACAATTTTTCCATCTGGCAGCCATCTTGAAGACAATTTCCATGACATGGTGATGACTGACGAGGCCATGTTGAAGAGTTACAGTAATCATGATAAATTTGCAAGTATATTTCTTGTAATCCCACTTTGGAACTCCCCCAGGGCTTTTTGCATTTTTAAGGAAAATATATATTCTCATGCATTTATTCTGCAATTATGCTTTCCTCAATTATTTTAATGTTCTTCATCAGGGATTATACCCCAGAGATGTCCACAATGTTTGCCATTTATTATTTCAACGTTTAAAAACAATGCAAATAGAATCCCCACCACATCCTTAAAAACACTCCAGGATTCACCTCAGTAATCGTTGTTCTCTGGAGTAAAAGATAAGATGTATGAACCGTGACATTTTTGAGTGAAGGCTTTTATTTTATTTGGATTCCAATATTATAAAGAAAGAGAAGACGTTAAGCCATTTGGTGTGTAAATAAATGTTGAGCCTGTGGCGGACACGAAAGCTCACTGGCGTGAGGGCATCATTCCACGCACCAAGTGGGCGGCGGCCACGCCCGAGGGGTAGGCGTGGCCGCGGGATATACACCGGGCGCGCAGCCCGGAGCGCGCCAGTGCTACAGTTGAGCTCGTTTAATAAAGACTCTTAAACTCACCGCGTTGTCCGCTTCCTTATTGTTGTACAAGCAAGCGCGCGTAGCACCACGCTTCATTGGTGACCCTCCGACGTTCTGGTCAGCCGTCGCTGACCACACGAATACGCCATCGCAATGGCAAACAATGCGGTCCAAATGAAACTCCCCGAGTTCTGGGAGACGCAAGCCGAAGTCTGGTTCCTGCAGGCAGAAGCCCAGTTCCGACTTCGAGACATCACGGTGGACGAGACCATGTACTGCCACGTGGTCGCTTCCCTCGGGCCCGGCACGGCCGCCCGCGTCCTGTCGGTCCTGAGGAACCCACCGGCCGACGGCAGGTACGAGGCAATCAAGCGTCTCCTCGCCACGTTCGGCCTCACGGTGGACGCACAGGCCGACCGCCTCCTGGATCTCCCCGAGCTCGGTGACACGCGACCGTCGGTCCGCATGGACCATATGCTGTCATTGATGGGCGACGAAACCCCGAACACTCTTTTCCGGGCATTATTTCGACGCCAGCTGCCAGCACGAGTCCGCCTCGTGTTGGCCGGTTCTGTGACGACGGAACCCCGAGCGCTCGCTGCCGAGGCCGACAGGTTCTTCGCGGCTTTGGACGCGCAGGCGAGTTTTGGCGCGGCCGCCGTGCATCCCGAGGCTGACCCTGATGCTGATGCACCACACCTCGGGGATCCCGAGGCTGACGTATGCCGCGTGGCCGCCGCCACGCCATGCCCACCACCACCGCGAAAACCACGGCCTCCGCCTTCGCCGCAAACCTGGTGCCATTTCCACGCCAGGTTTGGCCACAAGGAGAGGACTTGTTGCCCGCCGTGCTCCTTCGGCAAGTCGGGAAACTACAAAGCCGGCGCTCAGTAGCGGCCCTGAGTGTTGGCCATTCCGGCAGCCTTCTTTTTATAACGGACACCTTGTCCGGGCGCCGTTTCCTATGCGACACGGGGGCACAGGTGAGCGTTATCCCTGCCTCTACGTCCGACAAGCACACCGCGGGCTGGGGCTCCGCGTTGCTTGCCGCAAATGGAACACCCATACGCACATTCGGGAAGCGCTGCCTCTCCCTGCGGTTCGGAAGGCAACGCTTCGAGTGGATGTTCGTAACCGCTAGTGTCCCCATGGCACTACTCGGTGCGGACTTCCTCTGTGCACACGGGTTGTTGGTAGATGTGAAGAACAGACGTCTCGTCCAGGCTGAAACGTTCAGCTCGCTTGCTTGCACGCTGAGCAGCTCGTTGCATGGCTCACTGAGTGGCTCACCGAGCGGCTCGCCAAGCGGCTTGCTGAGCGGTTCAGTCCCGGCGAGGTTAGTTTGTACGCTTCCGGCAGCGGATGACTTCACCCGCCTCCTCACCAGCTTCCCGGCCCTTACGCGGCCCACCTTCTCGGCGGGGGCCGTCAAGCACGGGGTGGAACACCACATCCCCACAGCCAGGCCACCGGTCTACGCCCGGGCACGCCGCCTCGAGCCGACGAAGCTCGCGGTGGCTAAAGCGGCGTTCGCTATGCTGGAGCGGCTCGGCATCGTGCGGCGCTCCGAGAGTACTTGGGTGTCGCCGCTCCACATCGTGCCCACGCCCGGCGGGGGATGGCGACCGTGCGGGGACTACCGGCGCCTCAACGACGCCACCACCCCCGACCGCTACCCCGTCCCCCACATCCAGGACTTCTCTGCCCGGTTGGCGGGCATGTTCTTCTTTTCGAAGGTGGACCTCATACGTGGCTACCATCAGGTCCCCGTCAGGCCGGAGGACATCCCGAAGACGGCGGTCATCACGCCGTTCAGACTGTTCGAATTTCTTCGGATGCCCTTCGGTTTGAAGAATGCGGCTCAGGCGTTCCAGCGACTCATGGACAGCGTCTTGCGCGACTTGGATTTTGTGTACGTATACCTGGACGACATCCTCGTCGCCAGCGCGTCCCGCGAAAAGCACCTTCACCATCTCCGCACGCTCTTCGAACGTCTGGGCCAGCATGGCCTCATCGTGAACCCCGCCAAGTGCCGGTTCGGCGTCGCCGACATCGATTTTTTGGGGCACCGCATCACCAGGCATGGGGCCGTCCCCCTACCGCCCAAGGTGGAGGCGGTGAAGGGGTTTCCGCACCCCCGCACGATCAAGGGGCTCCAGGAGTTCCTGGGCATGGTAAACTTTTACCATCGGTTCCTGCCCTGCATCGCCCAGCTCCTGCGCCCCTTGCACGAGGCCCTCCGAGGGAAGCCGGGCAAAGGTGACGTTACCTGGACCGAGCAGATGGACGCGTCGTTCGCAGGCGCGAAGCTCGCCTTGGCTAACGCCACCATGCTCGCGCACCCTGTGCCCGATGCACCGATCGCCCTCACCACTGACACCTCAAACTACGCGGTGGGCGTGGTGCACGAGCAATGGGTGCGTGGTGCTTGGCAACCGCTGGCGTTCTTCAGCCGACAGCTTCGCCCGCCCAAACGCCGTTATAGTACCTTCGACCGCGAGTTGCTCGGGCTTCACCTGGCGGTCAGGCACTTCCGCCATCTGATCGAGGGCCGTGCGTTCACGGCCTTCGTCGACCACAAGCCACTGGTCTTCGCGATGGGCAAGGTCGCCGAGCCGTGGTCGGCCCGGCAGCAGCGTCACCTGTCGGCCGTGTCCGAGTACATGACGGACATCCGGCACATCGCGGGGAAGGACAACCCGGTGGCGGATTGCCTTTCCCGGTCCGTCGCCCACGCAGTCCACCTTGGCATCGACTATGCCCGGATGGCGGTGGACCAGGCCGCCGACCCCGGCATCCAGGCCTTGCGGACCGCCGTCACGGGCCTCCGCGTCACCGAGGTGCCGTTCGACGGCGCGGCCCTCTTATGCGACGTCTCCCTCGGGCGGCCTCGCCCCATCGTGCCCGCGGGCTGGCAGCGCCAGGTGTTTGACGCCATCCACGGCCTGTCCCACCCGGACACGAAGGCCTCCCAGAGGTTGGTCGCCGACAAGTTTGTCTGGCATGGCCTCAGGAAGGCCGTCTGCGGCTGGACCAGGACGTGCCTCGCGTGCCAGCGCGCGAAGGTGCACCGGCACACCCAGGCCCCATTGGCCCCGTTCACGGTGCCGGAACGAAGGTTCGACCACGTACACGTGGACCTGGTGGGACC